>NC_134687.1:83725409-84045909 GCF_050947455.1 Rhinoderma darwinii
TCTTGATGAGGATGATGATGATGAAGATGAAGCCTGCATATCCGATGTAAATCCGACAGAAGAAGAAGAGGAGGAAGAAGAGGAGCAAGAAAACACATTCCGAGAAAATGCCCCATATTCCGAAAGCGGCATAAATCAGAGTGCTTTTAGTAGGAAGACCAGTAAACATGGGTTAGTGGATGTATTTTAGATGTATAGGCAAATGGACACATATATATATAGATAGATGGATGGATAGAAAAGTATAGATAAGTCCAGAGCAGCACTGAAAAACACTCGAAGTGCAGAGCGGGTGCAAATCCCAAGAACCAGGCCGAGGATCAAAGTACAAATTTGCAAAAGTGATAAAAGTGGTTTTTTAATCCATATGTGACGTTTTGGTCCTGTATAGAACCTTTCTCAAGCTTGATAAAGGTTCTATGTGGGTCTGAAACTTCGCATATCGATTGAACAAACCATTTTTTTCACTTTGGCAAATTTGGAGTGCTGCCTTTTCTTTATTATATGTGAAACCGATTTTTTTTTTTTATTTTTTTTTTGTCATTTTGCCAATGCACCCGGACTACCAAATTTAGGTTAGCAAGAAGTAGGTAACTAATTGAAGGCAGTATGATTGCTGGATTAAATTTGTTGGTAGTCTGTAACCAGGGAGGGAGTCTTCTAGACTTATATAGCTGTAGACACAAACCCGTAGGAGATCTTTAATCAAGAGCAAGTTTGCACATTTTTCCTAATTGTGTTTTTAAAAAAAAATTTTTTGATGATGCATTAAAATCATAAAACAATGGTTGCAAGGGTAAAACCTGCTTCATAAAGACCAGAAATTGCAATATAAGAGTATTGCTTGTTTAATGCAATGCCGTTCTTCCAGATGGAAAAACCAACGTTCATATTCTGTTGATGGCAATTACCGTCCATCTCCAAAGACCAGACAGCAGCAGAATATTAGCATGAGGCGTCAAGAAAACGTTCAATGGGTATCTGAACTTTCCCAGGTGGAAGAGCAAGAACATTGGCAGGAGCAGATAAACCAGCTGAAAAAACAACTGGAGTTCAGCACAAATATTAGCCAGACTTTAATGCGAGACCAACAGGTACTGTAGAATTTTTTGACATTTGTCTCTAACTTCTTTGTTTTGTCTGTTGGTGCCATTTGTGATATCTCATAAAGGCAAAGGCCCTTTTCATTTACAACTCAAGTATGGGTATATTGGAGCGTGGATCTTTGTTTTGCCTCCTTGGAACATAACAGAGTGATCTGTTTACATCTCATTACGAAAGCTGGCCTTACACCTCAAATAAGTAGTCTGAAACAGCCAATTTTGACCATTTTATTTGACCAGCGCTTGTAAAATATACACGATCTATCGTCCGCATTAACCGCTTCCCTCTTTGGCCACTTTTGACCTTCCTGACAGAGCCTCATTTTTCTAATTTGACATGTTTCACTTTATGTCGTAATAACTTCGGAATGCTTTTACCTATCCAAGCGATTCTGAGATTGTTTTCTTGTGACACATTGGATTTAATGTTGCTGGTAAAATTTCCTCGATACATTCTGTATTGTGAAAAACACCAAAATTAAGCGAAAAATTAGCATTTTTCTAAATTTAAATGTATCTGCTTGTAAGATGGGCAGTTATACCACACGAAATTATTGGTAAATAACAACCCCCATATGTCTACTTTATATTGGCATCATTTTTTGAACATGCTTTTATTTTTCTAGGATGTTACAAGGCTTTTATTTCAAAAGGCTATTTTAACAGGGGCCAGTTCAGTTGTGAAATGGCTTTGAGGGCCTTATATATTAAAAACCCCCAATAAGTCACCCCATTTTAAAAACGTCACCCCTCAAAGTATTCAAAACCGCTTTTAGAAATTTTATTAACCCTTTAGACGTTTCACAGCAATTAAAGCAAAGTAGAGGTGAAATTTACAAATGTATTTATTTTCTTCAAAAATTCATTTTTAATTTATTTATTTATTTATTTTTTTGTAACACAAAGTTTTACCAGAGAAATGCAACTCCATATTTATTGCCCAGGTTCTGCACATCTGGAAAATATCCCACATGTGGGCCTAGTTTGGTAATGTACTGAAGCCGAGGTCTCAGAAGCAAAGGAGCACCTAGAGGATTTTTTTAATTAGAATATATTTTAGGCACCATGTCAGGTTTGTAGGGCTCTTGCGGTGCCGAAACAGTGGCAACCCCCCACAAGTGACCCCATCTTGGAAACCACACCCATTGAGGAAATTATCTAGAGGTATAGTGATCATTTTGACCGCACAAAACAGAATTTATCAGTGTGACACTGGCCTGTGCAGAAAGGATTGCTTCACAGCATAACACAACACAGGTTGTTTTTTTACCCCATTATTTCTATAGATATGCCAATACGTGTTGCCCAGCTTGTGCCACCATAACAGGACAGCTCTCTAATTATTATGCTGTGTTTCACGGTTTTAGAAACACCCTACATGTGGCCCTAATCGTTTGCCTGGACATTCGACCGGGCTCAGGAGTGAAAGAGTACCATGCGAAATTGAGGCCTAATTTGGTGATTTACAAATTATTGGTTCACAATTGCAGAGGCTCTGATGTGAAATAATAAAAGAAACCCATGAGAAGTGACCCCATTTTGGAAACTGCATCCCTGAAGGCATTTATTAAGGGGTGTAGTGAGCATCTTCACCCCACAGGTCTTATCCATGAATGATTGCGCTGCGGATGGTGCAAAGTAAAAATGTAAGTTTTTCCCTAGATATGCCGTTTCAGTCGGAAAAAGGTCATGCCCAGTTTGTGCCACTGGAGATACACATCCCAAAAATTGATAAAAGGTTTCTCCCGGGTATGGCGATGCCATATATGTGGAAGTAAACCACTGTTTGGACACGCTGTAGGGTTCAGAGGGGAGGGAGCACCATTTGGCTTTTGGAGCGTGGATTTGCTTGGTAGTAGATTTGTTTGAGTATTGCTGATGTTTCCATTTATAATGTGGGGGTACATGTAAGCTGGGGAGAGTACATCAGGGGCATAGTCAGGTGGTATAATAATGGGGTAAAAAAACTAACTGTGTTGGGTTATGCTGTGAAGCAATCCTTTCTGCACAGGCCAGTGTCACACTGATAAATTCTGTCGTTTCTTATCCCCCATTTGGTCCACACTCCGCACCTTTGCAGTTTGAGGAATATTGCTGGGAAAGTGTTGTCCTGGTACCCTCGCTTCCAGCAATTATGTTTGGGCCCTCCCCTTCCTGGTTCCTTATTTTTAGGGCCTTAATAATTCGCCTCTTGAAACAGGAAGAAATGTTCCCCCAGGCCTGCACAAACAAGCGTATTTTGTATTTCCTGACTTATAGCCTTAACTAATTCTATGAAAAAATAAACTTAGTGGCATGAGGGCTGTTTTTTTGCTGGACGAGCTGTAGTTATTATTGGTAGCATTTTGGGGTAGATGCGACTTTTTGAACACTTTTTATCCTATTTTTTTTGGGAGTCAAGGTGACCAAAAAAACTGCAATTCTGGCATGGTTTTTTAGTTGTTTTTTTTTTTTCATACAGTGTTCTCCACGCGACATAAATTACATGTTAATTTTATTTTACGGGTCAGTACGATTCCGGCGATACCAAATTTATAGCACTTTTTTATGTTTTACAACTTTTTGCACAATAAAATTACTTTTGTAAAAATGTATTTTTTCTGTCGCCATGTTTTGTGAACGATAACTTTATAATTTTTTTCGTCAGTGGAGCTGTATGAGGGCTTGTTTTTGCAAGACGAGCTATATTTTTCATAGGTACTATTTTTGGATACATGTGACTTTTTGATCACTTTTTATTCCAATTTTTGTAGGGTAAAGTGACCAAACAACTGAGATTCTGGCATTGTTTTTACAGGGGGTTTTTTTTTCCTACGCCATACATCGCGTGGAATAAATAACAACATATTTTCATAGTTCAGGCCGTTACGGACACGGCGATACCAAATATGTATGGTTTATTTTTATTTTTTTCAATAGTAAAGGACTTGATCAGGGAAAAATTGCGATTTGTGTTTTATTTTATTACTTGAAGCTTTTATGATATTTTCTCACTTTTTTTTTTTTTTTTTTACACTTTTCTTTAGTCCCACTAGGGGACTTGAAGATCCAGCTGTCAGATTTTTTTTTTTCTAATACTTTGCACTACCTACAGCAAGTCAATTGGGCTTCGGTTCCTGCCGTTACAGGTGGGTGTCAGCTGTAACATACAGCTGACATCCACCGATGATGACACAGGCTCCGCTCCTGAGCTGGCGCCACCTTGCCGGCGGCTACGGAAGCCTTTTAGGCCCAACCTCCGGGCGCGGCCTGATAGGCTTCCGTACTAGGCATACCTGGAGGCTAGTGTTAGGCCTCCAGTTGCCTTTGCAGCCACCGGCACCCCGGCAATTTCATTCCTGGGGTGCCGATGAACTGCAGGCCACTTAAAGAGGATCTGTCACCACATTATAAGTGCCCTATCTCCTATATAAGGAGATCGGCGCTGTAATGTATGTGACAGCAGCGCTTTTTATTTCGAAAAACAAATCTATTTTAAACCACATTATGAGGGATTTTTAGCTTTCTGCTAATGAGTTTCTTAATGCCCAAGTGGGCGTTGTACAGGGGAGTGTATGATGCTGACCAATCGGCATCATACACTTCTCTCCATTCATTTACACTGCACTAGCGATATAGTTATATCGCTATGTGCAGCCACATACACAAACACTAACATTACTGTAGTGTCCTGATAATGAATATACATGACCATCCAGCCTGGACGTGATGTTTATTCAGAATCCTGACACTTCTGAATCTTTTCTGTGAGATTCCAACAAGGCAAGCGTAATCTCGCGAGATTACGATGTAACCTGTCATTTCAAACGAAATTACGAGAAGACACATCAGCTCCAGGCGTCAGAGAGTACAGTTGAATCAGCTGCAGCATCTCCATGTGCAGGTAAGCATAGCAAACTCCCTAGAGACGAGCATATTAACCTTTTGGACGCCTGGAGCCGATGTATCTTCTTTGTCCGACGCCAAGGTTGAAGGACCTGTAGGTGACGTCACGCTGTGTCTGCAGTGAAAGAAGCTGGGTGGGAATGATGAGAAGTGTATGACGCTGATTTGTCAGCCTCATACACTTCTATTCACAACGCCCAGTTGGTAAAAACACAATACACGCCCAGTTGGTAAAACGAGAAAACACGCCCAGTTGTCCATTGAAAAGCTCATTTGCATAAATATATAATTGCTCATAACTTGGACAAAAATGATAGTTTAAAAAAAAGACAAAACACTAAAACTTTGCTGTTATCTACATTGCAGTGCCGATCACATGCAATAGGAGATAGGGGTTTGATAATCTGGTGACAGAGCCTCTTTAACTTTTCATGTATTTTTTTTGTCCCACCAGGGGACCTCTCTTTGCGATCTTCTGATCTAATGCTTTTGTATACTTAGAATATTAAAGCATTATTGCCTGTCAGTGTAAAACTGGCAAGTAATGTATTGGGCCATGCCTCTGGTATGGTCTAATAGGCATTTGCTGAAGGCAGACCTGGGGGCCTTTGTTAGGCGCTCCCTCCCACTGTCGATCACCTTAGATGCCGCAGACTCTTGACAACTGTATCGAAGGAATTAAACAGCTGGAATCTGAAGTTGCGGCCGGAGCCTGGCTGTGTATAACAGCCGTGCGCCTGCCGCTGAACTCGTGGGTACAGTGGCAGTACCCAAGAAATCAGAGTGACTAATATATATGTGGGAACTAGCACCTGCTTGTGACGGATGATGTGTCTTGTATTGCCCAAAGTATGTCATAAAGTTTGTCAGTAAACAGTCGTGTTCTATGTCAAAAGACGTTTAAGTGTATGATCATTCTTCTGACATTTCGGCGTTTGAGTGTTAAGACACCACCAGTTGAATAAAAGGGCTGCATAGTCGAAGTTCACTCTTGGACATCTTTTTGATGAGGTTTCTTGTTTATTTTTTTTAGTCCCTTTCCTACCTCTTGCAAAGCCTGTTCACGAATCCATACAGTGTGATGCCAAGTAGCGTGGGAACTCCTCAAGTCCACCTGATAATGCACCAGTTAAATCAGTGTTATACTCAGCTTAACTGGCAACAAAACAATGTTCTCAGGTATGTGCCTTTTTTTTTATTTTTATTTTTTGAATCATTTGAAAAACTGACGGTTGTGTCTTGTTCTATACTTCATTATGCAGAGATTGTTGCCTTCTATAACATTGCAATAGTTTTCAGAAATAGGGTGTATCATTGCAACTTTATATTGAAATATGTATTTTTTTAAATGTATTTTATTTTTTTTTATTTTTTAAATAAATGCTAATGCTTTGTTTTTCACATTTAACGATGCATTCTAATTACGGTGCAGTTAAGGTCCGAGCACAGGAACTGTGCCCGCACTATCACTTGAGGCCAACGGCTGTATTGTTAGAGGTAACCAAGATTCCATCCGTTTAACCCCTTAGATGCCACGGTTAATAGTGCAGGCACCACCTAGATGGTTTTACAGAGGGCGCAGGCTCCCTCTGTAAGCCCTTCTGCAACACCATGAGTGCCGATCAGTTACTATGTCAGCCGAGAACCTATTGGGCCCTTTTTAAGGTAGGGCCTAATATGCTGCCAGTCTGTCTGGGGCCCTATTCACATCACATTTTTGCCATACATTTAGCATGTATGCCAGGAAAGCCACCGTCATATATAGTAGACATGTTCTTACGTTTTCATTAGCCCGACGGAGGACAAAAGTATCTTGGTCTCTGTCGTGCGGGTTGAAGTTTGAATACCTTTTTTTTTTTTTTTTTTTTTTTTTTTTAAGACTACGCTTTTCCATCCAGTAGTATACAGTTTTCTTAACATTTGTGCCTATGTATGAGATATCCCATTGTATGGCATTTGTTACAGACCTCTGTTAATCAAATAGGCTTTTCCATAGCTTTTCACAATGTATACGTTGAAGGAATACTGTAATAGTCTGAGCAGTGGACTCCTGAGTGGCTCCTGAATCATCAGAAGGGTCATGGGAGGTTATGAAGTTTTTGTTAAATGAATGCCATTATAGTCTATATGTGACAGCTTTCCATTATAAAACATTTTGTAAGGTGGAAAAAAAGGCATGTTTTGTTTTTTTCGTTCTCCTTTTGGATATTTTATATTTCCTAAGCTTTTTTTTTTCTTTAGTACCTCTATGGTAATAACTGGTTGTACTATTAAATATAAATGGTCAACGCCATGGAGAAAAAATAGACGGCAGAATTGCTACAATTTTTGTTTTTCACCACCCCCAAAAAAGCAATAAGTCATATATACCCCCAAAAGGATGCCAATGAAAACTGTAACTCGGCTTACAAAAAATAAGCCCTCATACAGCTCCGTGGACAGTAAAAAAGTAAAGTTCTGGCTCTCAAAATGTAGTGACACACAAAAATAAATTTTAAATAAAATACTTTTTTTTTTTTATTGTGCAAAATTATTAATTGTGTGTGTGTGTGTGTGTGTGTGTGTGTGTGTGTGTATATGTTTGTTTGGTTTTGCTGTAATCTTAACACCCCGCAGGATGAGGAATTGCAGTTTTCCATTATGCCCCCCAAACAATTAATAGAAGTTGTTCAATATATTATATGTACCTTTAACATGTTGGCTTTGAAAAATAAAACGCATTCTGCAACGAACAAGCCCTTATACTGCTATGTTAGCGGAAAAGTAAAGTTATGGCTTTTGAAATGCGGAGATGAAAAAACAAATTAATCGTTGCGTCCTTAAGGCCAAAATGAAGCCCTGTAATTAAAGGGGTTTTCTCGGGTTCTTAAAATATTAAACACTCCTTTCCGCCGGCATTCCAGCGCTGACGCTCCGGTGGCCCTACCGGTGACTGTTTTTATGCAGGCAGCGTGTGGCCGCTGCCGCCAATCAGAGGGCTCCGCAGTCACATGTAGTTGATCACCGCTGAGCCCTCTGATTAGTGGCAGCTGGTCACATGCTGTCTGCATGTAAACAATCACCGGAAGGGCCGTCAACGCTGGATCGCTGGGGTTAAGGATTACTGTTCTTGCCTTTTTAAGGGGTTAAGAACAGTGTTAAATAGACTAGACAGTGTAATTTCTTTTTTAGACCATTATGAATAAAGTCAGATCTTTCTATTTGCTTCATTGCGCCATTTTGTAAATTGTAATTTTTTCATAGTATTCTCATGTGCTGCATTTAAACGTTCGTAAAACTTTTGGGTTGAAAATGGTGATCTTTGTATTTTTCATGGTTTACTTTTATATTTGAAGGCTGAAACAAATGCTGAATGATATGTGTCAACAGCAGGAACACTTACAACAAAGCAGCCAACAAAGACCCGAGAGAGGCAGCAGTGTGCCACCTCCTTCCTCCCCTAATCCATTTAATAATTTCAGTTTCCTCCCTCCTCCCATGAATGTTTTCAACATGCCTCCATTTGGAAATGTTCCTAACATGATGCCAGGTAATTTTTTATAAATGTGGTCTTTTCTGTGAACTGCTATGATGCGTAGCTACTTTCTAATGTATGTTGTGATTTGTTTGAGTATAATTTGCTTTGCGTATATTGATTTTTACATAGGTATGACTTTTAATCCAGTGTTTCAACCTGGAGTTGGGGACTTTAATAAGCATTCTGTCTTTCAACCGGACATATTACTCCAGCCTCATGATCCAAACACTTCAGGGAAAACTGAGTACATGGCTTTTCCCAAGCCTTTCGAAAGTAATTCATCGAATACAGCAGATAAGCCAAGGTACCGTTTTTTATTTCCTGGAACTAGCAGATGTACGTTTTCATTTTATTCAATTTAGCAATAGTTGTTTATGACTGGCAAAATAAATTAGAATACTGACTCTTTGTAACTTGCTCCCTCCCTTCATAGTTTGCTGTAATAGTGGCTTCTTATTGATATATTTCAGACCTATTAAAACTAGTTAGGAGTTTAAAGAGATTATAAGTGCCCTATAGCATACATTATTTGATCGGCGCTGTAATGTAGATAACTGTGTTTTTTATTTTGAAAAACTCATTTTTTAACAAGTTGTGAACAATTTTAGATTAATGCTAATTCGCTTCTTAATTAACTTTTGACCAAGTGGGCGTTGTCAAGAGCAGTGTATGACGCTGACCAACCAGCGTCATACACTTCTCTCCATTCATGTCCATTTGTATTCACAGCATGATCTCGTGTGATCACGCTGTGACGTAAGTCCCACAGAAACTTTACCGAAGTGTCGGGAGTGTGAATAGACATCGCATCCTGGCTGGAGGTGATGTCTATTCACTCTCAAGACACTTCAGTAAAGTTAATGTGGGTGTATGTGACAGCACAGCGAGATCCCGCTGTGTGTATGACGCTGATTTGGTCAGCGCCATACACTCCTCTTTACAACGCCCACTTGGTCAAAAGTTAAAATAAACGCCAAGTTGGGCATTAAACGAATTAGCATAAATCTAAAATTGTTCATAACTTGCTCAAAAATTTATTGTTTTTTCAAATAAAAAACACTTATCTACATTACAGCCAGAGATAGGGCACTTATAATCTGGGGATAGAGCCTCTTTAAATAGTGTACAGTACAATAAAGCTGTGTTCACATTTCCATCAAAAACACCATTCGGCGCATCTGTCTGCCGAATTGACTAATACCACAACAGTACCCCGGCAGGACCCCATTGTAACTCAGTGGGGTACGTCAGGCGTCTGTTGTATGTGGCTTCCATTATGAGCATTAGCCACAACACAACTGTGAACAGAGCCTTACTTTTTAATGCATCACAATTTATTATTATTTTGCAGGTTAGATCTTCATACAATGTTGTATGCCTTTGCAAATTATTTGGTATTATTTTAATAGTTTAATTAGTTATTTTGTACTCTTAAATTATGGAACACTACTATTTATATTGTGTTATCTCACGTTGAAAGCAGCATTCGGAATTCTTCTTGCCTATTAGCTTTTAGGCTGTAAGACTTTACATGCTCACTTATTCCTCTGCTGGTTCAATGTCACATTAGATCATTCTGTATTTTGGATAGTGTAATATTTACTAGGTATTGTTCATAGTCTAGTGAAGGAAATTTTTTTTTTTCCATGTTCTATTCCAAGATTATGGGAGCTCAAACAGTTTAGCAGCAGTTGAATCATTGGTGGCGAAGTATGTTTGTTTTGTAGTCTGTTTAAGGCCTCGTGCACACTTCCATCACCGTTTTCACGGCCGTTTTTCACCTATCCACGTATTCGTGATTGGATCTGTGCTTCCCGTGTGTACTCTGTGTACGCTTCTGTGTTTGTTTCCGAGAGGAAACTATTCCCATTCACACTATGTATACGATATTGTGAGCGCCGCACATGGTATGCACTGGAAAGAGACTACCGCTGGACAGTGAGTACCATGCGCGGCGCTCACAATATAGATTATTAATGTTTCATTAGAAAAACCTGCAATAAAAAAAAAGTTACTACTTACCCAGAACTCCCTGCTTGCCTGCTTCTTCCTTAAGTCCGGCCTCCTGAGATGACGTTTCAGACCATGTGACCGCTGCAGCCAATCACTGGCTGCAGTGGTCACATGGACTGCCGCGTCATCCAGGGAGGTCGGACTGGTTGTTAGAAGAGGGACGTGTCACCAAGACAACGGCCGGGGTACTTATTTTTCTTTCTATCGCTGTGTTCCAGCACTGATCAGCAGCCTCTTTTCTCTATCAGTGCTGATGGAGAGAAGGGGCTGCCGATTAGTGCAGTGCAATATCGGTCTCTGTGTTTACCTCTGCCCGCCCGGCCATTGCTAGTCAACGGCTCCGTCACACACGGACGGCACACGGATGCCTTCCGTGTGCCTTCAGTTTTTTTGATGGACCCATTGACTTGTATGGGCCTCGCGGTCACGGAATCTCGGACAAAAGTAGGACATGCTCTACTTTTGTCGGAGCGAAACAACGGGGCCATCAACAAAACTGAAGTGCGCATGGCCCCATTGAAATGAATGGGTAAAGGTGCTAGCCGTAAAAAAACGGCTAGCACCCTGAAGGAAAAACAGGAAGTGGGCATGAGGCCTAAATGTGGCTGTAGACTGTTTACTTCTAATTATCCAAACAGTCCAGTGATCAGTTCTTAACCCCTTCCCCCTGCTGGCATTCTGGGCCCTAATGTCCAAGCCATTTTTTAGATTTTTCCATTGTCACATTCGAAGAGCTGTAACTTTTTTATTTTTGCGTCGGCATAGCTGTATAAGGTCTTGTTTTTTGCGGGACGACTTGCAGTTTTTATTGGTACCATTTGAGAGTAGATGCGACTTTTTGATCACTTTCTATCACATTTTTTTTAAGTCAGGATTAACAGAAAACAGCAATTTTTCCATTGTTTTTTATTTTATTTTTTACGGCGTTCACAGTGCGGGTTAAATAATGTAACAGCTTTATAGTCGGGGTCGTTACGGACGCGGCGATACCAAATATGTGTAACTTTTTTGCTTTATTGTAGTTTTTTTTAATAGTAAAGCATTTTGTAAGGGGAAAAGCTGGGTTTTTCATTTTTTTTTTTTCACTTTTTTTTTTTATTAACTTTATTAAACTTTTTTTACTTTTTTACTAGTCCCACCGGTGGACTTCACTATCCTCCGATCGCTATTATAATACACTGCAATACTTTTGTATTGCAGTGTATTACTGCCTGTCCGTTTAAAACGGACAGGCATCTGCTAGGTCATGCCTGCGGCATGATCTAGCAGGCATTCGCTGCAGGCAGACCTGGGGGTCTTTATTAGACCCCCGGCTGCCATGGAAGACACAGACACTCGGCGATTTTATCGCCGGGTGTCAGTGAGATGAGAGGGAGCTCCCTCCCTCTCTCCAAAACCATTCAGATGCGGTGCTCGCTATTGTGCACCGCATCTGAGGGGTTAAACAGGTGAGATCGATACTAATATCGATCTCACCCAGCAGAGCAGGGACGCCCCCAGCCCTCAGCTGCTTCTGGCAGCTGAGAGCAGGGAGATTTCACGGCTCCCTGCTCTGTTTACTTTATTCTACAGCAGCGACGTAGTTTGGCGGCGCTCTAGAATAAAGCCCACTAATGACCGCCGTAAAAAGACGTATCGGCGGTCATTAAGGGGTTAAAGGGGTTGTCCGAGATACCAACATTTTTTCAAAAACTCTGTCATACATTACCCCTTATGCAGACAACCTAAATAAAGCATTATTTTTTTTTAAAATTCTACTTAAGAGGCTCTGTCACCAGATTTTGCAACCCCTATCTGCTATTGCAGCAGATAGGCGCTGCAATGTAGATTACAGTAACGTTTTTATTTTTAAAAAACGAGCATTTTTGGCCAAGTTATGACCATTTTCGTATTTATGCAAATGAGGCTTGCAAAAGTACAACTGGGCGTGTTGAAAAGTAAAAGTACAACTGGGCGTGTATTATGTGCATACATCGGGGCGTGTTTACTACTTTTACTAGCTGGGCGTTGTGTATAGAAGTATCATCCACTTCTCTTCACAACGCCCAGCTTCTGGCAGTGCAGACACAGCCGTGTTCTCCAGAGATCACGCTGTGACGTCACTCACAGGTCCTGCATCGTGTCGGCACCAGAGGCTACAGATGATTCTGCAGCAGCATCGGCGTTTGCAGGTAAGTCGATGTAGCTACTTACCTGCAAATGCTGATGCTGCTGCAGAATCAACTGTAGCCTCTGGTGCCGACACGATGCAGGACCTGTGAGTGACGTCACAGTGCTGCACTGCCAGAAGCTGGGCGTTGTGAAGAGAAGTGGATGACACTTCTATACACAACGCCCAGCTAGTAAAAGTAGTAAACACGCCCCGATGTACGCACATAATACACGCCCAGTTGTACTTTTACTTTTCAACACGCCCAGTTGTACTTTTGCAAGCCTCATTTGCATAAATACGAAAATGGTCATAACTTGGCCAAAAATGCTCGTTTTTTAAAAATAAAAACGTTACTGTAATCTACATTGCAGCGCATATCTGCTGCAATAGGAGATAGGGGTTGCAAAATCTGGTGACAGAGCCTCTTTAGCACATCTCTTCTTTGAATTTAGCAGTTTGTTTACATGCAGTTCAGCTCTGGTTTGTTGATCTTTCCTTGTTATGAAACTTTCTTCCCGTGCACGCTCATTGCAGGCTGCAATGAGCGTGCACGTACCTTCCAAGAGTTCACGTGAGCTGTCCTTGCTCCTCCCGCTGACCTCCTTCACTGGACTTGTCTCCTTGATGACATTCTTGAAGGATGGTGACCGTTCTCCCCCCATTATGTTTTTCACATTTATGTTTTCTTTCTCTTTTCAGGTCTATAAACCTCTTCGTGTCTACCCTAACCCTCATCTTCACCCTAACCCTCGTCCACCCTCTTCTATCTCATGTCTCTCTCCACTAAGGCTATGTTCACACAGAGTTTTTTTGCAAGAGGAATATCTGCCTTAAATTCCGTCTTGAAGTTTGCGGCAGATTTACCTCTCCCTGCACGTTGATTTTTGCGTCGTTTTTCCCGGCGTTTTTTGTGCGCTGTTTGAGTATTTGTTTGCCGCTTTGTTCGGGGCGTTTTTCGCTTCGTTTATCTTGGCGTTTTTTGCTTGTTTGTTTGCGTCTTTTTTTGCGATGTTTTTTGCTGTGTTTTCCATTGCGTTTATCGTAGCCTTTTTCACGTCGTTTATCATTTCTTTTTTTGCGTCGTTGTTTGCGCCTATTTTTGCTGCGTTTTTCGTTGCGTCTTTCGTGGCGTTTTCCCAGTTGATTTTTGCTGCGTTCTTTGCCTCTGTTTGCGGCGTTTCTCGCGTCTTTTTCCGCTATGTTTTTCGCAGCTTTTTTCCGTGGCGTTTATCGTAGCCTTTTTTGCGTCGTTTTTCGTGTCTTTTTTTTGCGGTTTTTTTTCTGCGTTTTTCATTGCGTCTTTCGTGTCGTTTTCCCTGTCGTTTTTCGTGGCGTTCTTTGCCTCTTTGTTCGCGGCTTTATTTGTGATGTTTTTCGCGGCATTTATCGTAGCCTTTTCGGCGTTTTTTTTTTTTTGCGTCGGTTTTTTGCGGCATTGTTTGTGGCTTTTTTTGCTGCGTTTTTTGCGTCTCTTTCCGTGGCGTTTTTCGCCCGCGGCAATTGAGCGCCGCAGGCATAAAACAACGCGAAATACGCTTTCTCTGCCTCCCATTGAAGTCAATGGGAGGTCAGAGGCGTAAACGCCCGAAGATGGAGCATGTTGCTTCTTTTTCCCGCAAGGCAGTTTTAATGCTCGATTTTAATGCTTGTTACAACAAATTGCAGCATAAATCACGCACCAAACACGCTTGTTTGGTGCATGGTTTTCACGCATGCATCTACTTGAGTGTAGGTGCATGATAACGCACCAATAGAGGACATGCAGTATGTTTCACGCAGCGGACTCTCGCTGCGTGAAAACGGCCCCATTGAAATAAATGGGTCGCGTGTGCTGTGCGTGGTTTCGACGTGGTGTGAATGGGGCCTTATGCGCGATTTACACTAGCGTGAATCAAGTCTGTGTGCTGTGCTTTGAAAAAACGCACAACACACGCAACCCATTTATTTCAATGGGGCCGTTGACACATGTGTGACTTTTCACGCAGCGAGAGTCCGCTGCGTGAAACATACTGCATGTCCTCTATTGGTGCGTTATCCTGCACCTACACTCACATTGAAGTCAATGCATGCTTGAAAACCACAAACAGCACACACGTGTTTGGTGCGTGATTTACACAGCAATTTGTTGTAAAAAAGAAGGTAAAAATGGGCTGGCTTTGTGAGTGCGTGAATAACACATGACAATGGAAAAGCACACTGATGCATAAGGGCGGATTTAAACGAGCGTGTGCGTTTTGCGCACACAAATACGGTGGCGTTTTGCGTGCGCAAAATGCACTTGACAGCTCCGTGTCATGTTCATACGGATGCGCGGCTGCGGTTTTCGCGCAGCCGCCATCATTATGACACTCTGGATGTTTGTAGCATGTGGTGCTTTTCTGTTTACATTCATTATTTTACTGCTGTTGCGCGAATCACGCTCGTCCCACGGAAGTGCTTCCATGGTATGCGCCTGATTTTCATGCACCTATTGACTTCAATGGGTGCGTGATGCTCGAAAAACGCAGAAATATAGAATATGTCGCGAGTTTACGCAGCGGACTCACGCTGCGTAAAACTCACGGACAGTCTTCACTGCCCCATAGACTTGCATAGGTCTGTGCGACCCGCGTGAATACCACGTGGGTTGCACGGACGTATAGCACGTTCGTGTTAATCCGCCCTAACGCAAACACACGGATGGGATTGACGCGAGTTTTTCACGCGCCGACAATACACACGCTAGTGTGCATGAAGCCTTACTAATGGACGCTGTTAGACAGTGGCCATTAATAATGAACTAGTAATACATTTTTAAATAAATGAGAAGGACATAGAAAAAATATTGTAATAAAATAACACACACAACACTGGTTAACGATTTTATTAAAAATAAAAAAGGTGTCATTGAAGTAGTCCTTGAACTTGATGTAGTACCGAGGACCCAACCTGTAAAAAACACATAACTACGAAAAAAAAAAAAAGAGGGATGCTTAGATACACTGCTCATGTGTGATACTGTTAGACCATGTATCTAAGCCTACCACAAGGTAGCCTTAGTAACATTACCCAAGCAGACAGTGTCACACATGGGCCATGTATCTAAGAATACCACATGTTAGGCTTAGATACAGGGCCCCAAAACACTAATCTTAGGGTATGTTCACACGGCAGCGTCCGTAACGGCCGAAATTACGGGCTGTTTTCAGGAGAAAACAGCCCTGTCGTTTCAGCCGTAACGGCATGTGCAGGCGCTTGAACGCCGCGTCCATTACGGACGTAACTAGCTGGTTTTCCATGTAGTCCATGGAAAACGGCTCCATTTACGTCTGAAGAAGTGACATGACACTTCTTTGGCGCGGGCGTTTATTTACGCGCTGTCTTTTGACAGCGACGCGTAAATATACGCCTCGTGTGAACAGACAAACATCAGCCCATTGCTTTCAATGGGCAGATGTTTGCCAACGATTTCAAGCCGTAATTTCGGACGTAATTCGGGGGTTAATACGCCCGAATTACGTCCGTAAATAGGCCGTGTGAACATACCCTTATACAGGAATAAAAAGAATGTCATCTGGGGTCCTGTATCTAAGCCTACATTGTGTTAGGCTTAGATACAGGCTCCATGTGTGACACTGTTTGTTAGACCCTGTATCTAAGCCGAACAATGTAGACTTAGATACAGGACCCCAGAAGATCTTATCTAGTTCAGGACGGGGCACCGTTTAGCCATTTTTAGCACGTGTTAGTTAAATGGCTATAACTTTTTTATTTGTTGCGCTAACGACGTTATTTTTGCGGCGTTTTTTCCGTAGACAATGCAGGTTTATTTTTTTATCGTTTATATACACACCTTTTTTGCCATTTTAGAATTTTCATTCATAAAGTTTGAAAATAATACTAAAAAATAAGCTTTTTTACGTTTCAGCTATTTTTTTGGGTAATAACATAGTTTTACCCTAAAATAGACCGTTTATTTTTGATCGTCATTGTCTACCGTAAATTTCTATATATTACATGTCTATATTAGGGTAATTGGGTCAGCGCTAGCGTTACAACAATGATTGACGGGGAACGGTATTTTTTTGGGGTGGGTATTTTATGTGTATTTATTATTTTTATTTTTTTTTGTACTTTACTATTTTTTTATTATTATTGTCTGTCCCTCAAAGGTCAAAAAAGACCTTTGGGGAACTTTATATATTTTTTTTCTTTCTTTTACACCATCTTTTCCACTGTAACTGGAGCTGGAGCTGCACAGCAGCCCCAGTTACAGGGGAAATCAGCCCTCTCATAGTGACGATTGTCACTAATAGGGCTGTGCTGGGTCTAGTAAGACCCAGCAGCAGTCTGCCACTAACGGTACCCGGTGATCATGTGACCAGTCACATGATCACCGGGAGGAATAGAGACCGCGCCGCTGCTGCTGTCTCTATTCCTATACACAGCGTTCATTGAACGCTGTGTAAAAAGACATCGGAGAAGACAGAAGCAGCGAAAGCTGCTTCTATCTTCTCCTCCGGGTCCCCGGCAGTCACTGAGAGCCGGAGACCCGACATTCCCGCAGGTGCCGTCCCTCTTCACTTTTTTCACTGTGAACACGCATAGGCGCGCTCACAGTGAAAAAAAGCTGCATAGGCTGGGCGGGCACCCGCAGAAACGACACGTCTCCAGTGACGTGTCGTGTCCCATCCGAGGTCTCGCTGGGGCGAGACCATGTGATCGGGACACGACACGACAGTGGAGGAAGAAAACGTGACGTCAGAAGACAGGTGATCGGAAGAAAAGAGCTGCCAGAACGGAGAACAGAAGCAAGATTGCACAGGTAAGTATATTAGGGAATATTTAATGTGTGTATTGTGTGTTTAACTTTTAAATAAAAATGTATCTCGGACAACCCCTTTAACAATTGAATTGTGATCCACTGTGTTGATTGTAACTTATAATAAACTTTGCCAATAAGCGTCCTCTTAAACGGCCCAGTGTGGACCATGTAAACGAGCGCCGATCAACGAGACAGCTGGCTTGGTGAGTGGGATTTTGAAGCCTGTCTGTTGATGGATCAAGTTTGTTCCCTTCGGATCTCTGCCCATTATACAAGAGCTGTTGGTGCCTTCTGGGCATTCAGGCATCAAGCTTCAGTTGCTCTGCATGGCTGCTACCTGGGCTTTGGTGCACACCTTCATTACATTTTTCCAGATTCATTTATTGGTCTCCTCTGATGCTAGTGGGGATCGCGAGGTGCTGCAGGCAGTTGTGTGTTTGGTAGGACCCATAGTTGTACTTTTTCCCTTTCAATTGTCTTCCCACCCTCTGTGACTGCTTTGAGACATCCCATGGTGCTGTCTCCGCAATGATATTAACAAGAAAATAGAATATAATATAAGTTTTGTCGCCTAAAATCTTTTTCTTGTTGAAATTTTTTTTTTTTTTTTTGGTTCGCTCCCGCAGCGGGACCTGTTGTTCTAACTGTTTGGTTGCTATTTCTCCTGGGACCGTGGACATTTTTTGTTTGTTTTTTGTCTTCTCCTACGGCTTCTGTACAAACTGATTTAGCCAGTGTCTGTGGGAAACCAAGAGTCAGCCTCCTAGTGGCAACGGCCTATACCCATTGTGCTGTGTTCCCCAAGGAATTCAACTAGATCAAGATTTTACAGTGTGTTCAAACATCCTATTATTCTGCTCTATATTCTGCATCTCTACATTTTATTAAGTTTGTCGTTTACTCTACAGTTTCTTAAATTACATTATAAATTTTCTTCAGAAACTCTCCGAAAGCAGCTGATGAAGGAGAACACAGTAGAGGTCACCGGCCAGAAACACAAAATAAAGACCAAGGAAAAACATCTCCCTTGATGGACCCTGGACATTCAGCCTTCGGAAACTCCGTCAAGCACTTGGAGGGGTCGCACAAATTGAGACCGTACGATGAAGAATCTGTGGACAGTTTAAGCAGTATACCTGATCCAGAAGACCCCACAACTGTTACTAAAGCATTTAAATCCCGAAAAGCATCAGCCCAAGCAAGCCTGGCATCCAAGGACAAAACTCCAAAAACAAAGAATAAGAAAAGAAAAATTTTCCTTCAGAAAAGTAAAGGATTGAAGAACCCTGGTAACCATTTTATTGTTGTTATTCAGATTGTGCAAAGACAACAGTAGCGCCCTTCTCACAGCTTGTGGCAGTATGTGTGAGCAGTGGGATGCTGGCAAGCTCCTGTTAGATCGCTAAAAGAAAGTAGTAAATAGAAAAAAGTGTGGCAACCGTGCTCGAACACGTATAATGCAAACGCCTAATACCTAAAATAGCTGATTGAGACTAAATAACTCCATCAATCTAAGTTTTGACCCATATGCAGCACATTCCAATAGACCTCTGGTATACCATGAATGTACTATCTGACGTGAACGAATAGTATTGCTTTCTGTTTTCCAATGTAGCAGATACAAGTCCTTGTGAGGATAAACCTGCTCCTTTATTGTGTGGTCTTATTGAGAACGCTGATCTATAGGTTTAAATCTCCAAGTGCTGTAGTCCGGATTCGAAGATCATTTAGATTGAAGAGAGAGAACACCAGCAGTAGGACCAAATAAACTTAAGCTGGTAGTGTACTCCAGTAAGAGCAACATCCGCTATGTGGAGTACACTACCAGACGGAGGGTGGCTATTTTTCTATTATTATTATTATTATTATTATCATCATCATCATCATCATCATTTGTTTTGCTGACCAAAAACACAAATGCAATGAATTTAAGTATTTAATTTATCTATATTTTGAAAGACTTTTTAAGTTTTAAAATACATTTACTATGTAATTTTTTCACAGAATTCCACAGCTCAAGTGTCTCCAGCAATGTTAAGCCTAAGGAGAGCAGCAACAAACATGCACAGACTGAAGAAATGACTGAAGCAAATCCAAGTTGTGATCACATAGAACGACTGAGGAAGGACAATAGAACTGCTGATTTTTCTTCAGGTACTTTATCGGTTTATAAATAAGGCTGTGTTCACGTCTATTTTGGAGGATTTCTTTGGCGCCTCATTTGCAGATACGGTCATATTTGACGGATAAAATAGTGCTGCATGCAGTGCTAAATTTCAAAACAACAAGATGGAACCCTTGCACACTGGAGACAAACGAAAACCATTGGCATTGGATCAGTCACCATTGAAATCACCTTTGGTTTCCGTTTGTGTCAGTCAGGGTCCCATTCCGACGGAAAGCTTTGTCAGAACGGGACCCTGGCGCAGATGTGAACGAAGCCTAATACCTCAGCTAAACCCTTTACATGCCATTGTTGGTCAACAGAGCCTTTCTCAGCTGTGTTATTTGCTTAACCACTTAAAGGGAATGTGTTGCTAGCAAAAAATGCTTTTTTTTTTTTTTAGTTAAACAATTAGTGTGTAGGTTATTAAATAAACATTGTTCTAATTTTTTTTTTTTTTTTCACGAGTCAGGAAATATTATAAATTAGATTCTAATTTATAATATTTCCCAGCACTGGTCACTAGATGGAGCAATTCCCAAATTTGCAGCATTGCATGTGGTAAAGCAACCACATTGCTTTATGCTGCAAAATTGGGGAAAAATCCCTCGCTCTAGTGAGCTCTCAGAATCCCCCCCTCCTTTATCCTGGCTAGTGCCGGGAGAAACTAGGGGATTGAACGGTCAAACCTCCTACACTGTGTGTCGCCATTTTTTGAGCTAACACACAGTGTAGAAGGTTTACATACAGTAGTAAACACACTGAAACACGAACATACATAGAAATCACTTACCTGCTCCTGCCGCCGCCGCTCCCTCCGGTCCGTCCGCTCCGTCTGCTGCCGCTGCGCCAAGTGCACAAGTCCGGAAGCCGCGACCGGAAGTAGTAATCTTACTGTCCGGCCGTGACTTCCGGTCTACAGGAAAATGGCGCCGGACGGCGCTCAGTTCAACTTGGACTGTGTGGGAGCGGCGCATGCGCCGTTCCCACACAGACGGCGTACACCATAGTGGATGGAACGTTAATCGACACATACATAAATGGAAAAAAAAATGGCAGCCCCCATAGGGAAGAAAAAGTAAAAAAATAAAAAAAAGTAACACACAAACACAAATACAAAAGTTTTTTATAAAACACTAACCTCAAACTGATATAAAAATAATTTTTTGGGCGACACTATTCCTTTAATGATCGGGCCTGAAAAGGTCTTAATATCCTGCAAAATTTTTTAGTTTTTACCTCTGCATTTCAGCAGCCATCATTTTTTTTATTGTTTCATTGACGTGGCCGTATGAGGCCTTGTTTTATGCGGGAGAAATTGTATTTTTTTTCATAGTTTAGAGATGGGAAAAAATTATTTTTACGGCGTGAATATAAGAAAAAGCTATTCTCAGCTTAGTTTTTCTTTTTATTTTTTTTTCACGTTCACGCTAAATAAGCTATTCGATTAATTCATGTTATTACAGTCGTTGAGATACCTTATATGTGTAGGTTTTTTGTTTTTATTTAGTGTAGGGTCAATAAAATATACTTAATGCAAAATAATGACTTTTTTTTGGACTTTAGTTTTTTTATTTATTTATATTCTTTGTTCCTTTTTTTTTTTTTTAAACCCCTTCAGGACTAAGCAGATTTTTCAAATCTGACGTGTCACTTTATGTGGTAATAACTTGGGAATGCTTTTACCTATCCAAGCGATTCTGAGATTGTTTTCTCGTGACATATTGTACTTTAAGTTAGTGAAAAAATTTGGTTGATAAATTCAATATTTATTTGTAAAAAACACCAAGATTTGGAGAAAATTTGCAAAAATTTGCATTTTTCTAAATTTAAATGTATCTACTTGTAAAACAGATAGTAATACCACCCAAAATAGTTACTAGTTAACATTTCCCATATGTCTACTTTATGTTCGCATCGTTTTTTGAACGTGCTTTTATTTTTCTATGACCTCACAAGGCTTAGAACTTTAGCAGCAATTTCTCATATTTTCAAGAAAATTTCAAAAGGCGATTTTTACAAGGACCAGTTCAGTTCTGAAGTGGCATTGAGGGCCTTATATATTAGAAAGTCCCCATAAATCACCCCATTTTGAAAACTGCACCCCTCAAAGTATTCAAAACAGCATTCAGAAAGTGTATTAACCCTTTAGGCGTTTCACAGGAATTAAAGCAAAGTAGAGGTGAAAGTTACAAATTTCATTTTTTTTTTACAAAATTCATTTGTAATACATTTTTTTCTATACCACAGAAGGTTTTACCCGAGAAATGTAACTCATTATTTATTGCCCAGATTCTGCAGTTTTTAGAAATATCCCACATGTGGCCCTAGTGCGGTAATGGACTGAAACACCGGCCTCAGAAGCAAAGGAGCACCTAGTGGATTTTGGGGCCTCCTTTTTTTTTTTTTTTTTTCTAGCATATATTTTAGGTACCATGTCAGGTTTGAAGAGGTCTGGTGGGGCTAAAACAATAAAGACCCCCAAAAGTGACCTCATTTTGGAAACTACACCCCTCAGGGAATTTATCTAGTGGTATAGTTAGCATTTTGAACCCACAGTTTTTTTGCTAAATTTATTAGTTTGGGAAGATGAAAATTTACTTTTTTTTCTGAAAAAACGTAGAAATGTTTAATTTTTTCAAGGAATAAAAGAGAAAAAACACCCCAACATATGTAAAGCAATTTCTACCGATTATAGCAATACCCCACATGTGGTAATAAACTGCTGTTTGGACCCACAGTAGGACTCAGAAGGGAAGGAGCACCATTTGGATTTTGAAATTCTGATTTTGCTGGAATAGTTATCAGTGCCATGTCGCGTTTGAAATGCACTGGAGGGAACAAAATAGTGGAAACCCCCGGAAAGTGACCCCATTATGCAAACTAAACTCATTAAGGAATTTTTCTAGGGGTAAAGTTAGCATTTTGACCCCACGGTTGTTTTGCTGAATTCATTGGAATTATTCTGTAAAGGTAAAAATCTACTTTTTTTCTGAAAAAAGGTAGCCATTTTTAATTTTTACAAGGAATAAAGGAGAAAAAGCACCCCAACATTTGTAAAACAATTTCTCCCGATTACGGAAATATGCCATATGTGGTAATAAACTGCTGTTTGGACCCACAGCAAGGCTTAGAAGGGAAGGAGCGCAATTTGGATTTTGGAGCTCAAATTTAGCTGAAATGGTTTTTGGGTGCCATGTCACATTTGCAAAGCCCCCGAGGGACCAAAACAGTGGAAGCCCCCCAAAAGTGGAAATTACACCACTTAAAGAATCTATCTAGGGATATAGTGGGCATTTAGACCCCACAAGTCTTTTGCAGGATTTATTAGAATTAGGCCGTGAAAATGAATATCAACATTTCTTCCACTAAAATGTTGCATTTTTTCAATATCACAAAGGATAAAGGGGGAAAAAGCTGCCCAACATTTGTAAAGCAATTTCTCCCGAGTACGGCAATACCCCACGTGTGGTCATAAATGGTTTTTCATTAGAAAGGAATTAACCCTTTCTGGACTGATCCATTTTTTTCTTTTCCTTTTTAGTTTTTTCCTCTCCGCGTTCCAAGAGCCACAACTTTTTTATTTTTCAGTCAATAGAGCGGTATGAGGGCTTATTTATTGAGGGACGAGCGGTCGTTTTTATTGGTACATACAACTTTTTGAGCACTTTTTATTACATTTTTAGGTAGAGCCAAGGTGACCAAAAAAACAGCTATTTTGCCGTTTTAAATTCTTTATTTTTCACGGGAGATGCTCCATACATCACCCCCCACACTAAGACATGCTATGTCATGGTGCGCGCAGGGGTTAATGCGCAGCGCATGGTGCGGAGTGAAAATTACAATTTTCCACTCATATGCCATTTTAGTGCACTATATGTTATGCCCATGTTTGTGCCACTGAAGACAAATACCTCATAAAATATTAACCGGGTTCTCCCGGGTATGGCGATGCCATATCAGTGGACGTAGACTGGTGTTTGGGCACGTTGCAGGGCTCAGAAGGGAGGGACGCCATTTGGCTTTTGGGGCGCAGATGTAGCTTGGTAGTTCTGTTTGGGGTTTTACTGGTATTTCAGTTTATAATGTGGGGGCATATCTAATCTGTGCGGAGAACATCAGGGTATAATAAGAGGGTATAATAATGCAGTAAATAAATAATAATCCGCAGATATGTGGCTGGTGTCGCACTGATAAATGGCGCCCGATCTTATCCGCTTTTGGACTTTTATTTTTTCACAACCGGAGCTGTGTGAGGGCTTATTCTTTGCGGGACAATCTGTAGGTTGTCATTGGTACCATTTTGGGGTACGAGAAAATTTTTGGATCACGTTTTATTCAATTTTTTGGCAAGCAAGGTGACCAAAAACCATAAATTCTGACAATTTTTATGGCCTTCACCCTGGGCTATAAATGACTATTATACTTTATTCTGCGGGTCGTTACGATTATGGCGATTCCAGATGTATATAATTTTTTTATGTTTTGCAGCGTTTGTGCAATAAAATCTCTTCTTTATAAAATAAATAATTTTTTGTGTCACCATATTCTGAGAGCCATAACGTTTTTATTTTTCAGTCAAAAACGCGGTGTAAGGGCTTGTTTATTGCGGGACGGGATGTAGTTTGTATTGGTACCATTTTGGGGTACATGCGACTTTTTGATCACTTTTTATTGTATATTTTGGGAGGGGTGGTGAACAAAAAATTGTGATTTGGCACTGTTTTTCGTTTATTTTTTTCGCGGTGTTCACCGTGCGGGAAAAATAATATTACAGTTTTATAGTTGGGGTCGTTACGAACGCGGTGATACCAAATATGTGTACTTTTTTTAACGTGTTCATTTTTTTCCTATAATAAAAGACTTATTATAGGGAAAAAATGCAGTGTTTGTTTATGTCACTTCTAACTTTTATTTTTACACTCTTTCAAAACATTTTTATTATCTTTTTTTTTTACTTGTCCCACTAGGGGACACTTAGACTTGCAGCTCTGATCGCTGCTGGAACACATTACACTACACACGTAGTGTAATGTGTTCTAACTGTCATTGTGACGTGACTGTCACACTGACAGGAAGCATCGGAGGACCGGCCGGAGGCTGATCCTCCGAGGCTTCTGTACATGGCAACCCGGAGGTCATTGTCTAGCCTCTGGTTGCCATGATAAGGATCGCCAGCCCCCGCAAATACATGTGGGGGGCTGCCGATCCGCTGTAAACCTCTTCGATGTGGTGATCGCAATCGACCACCGCATCGGAGGGGTTAATTGCCGATTTCAGCGGCGACAGGCCGCTGATCGGCAACGGGGAGAGCAGGGCTGACACCCTGCACAGTTAACCGCCACTGCGGTGTAGCGCCGCGCGGCGGTTAACTGTTAAAGCGCGGACGTAACTTCACGCCCAGGTGCGCAAAGTTACTGCTCAGCTGGACGTGCATTTACGCCAAGGTGCGGGAAGGGGTTAAATCCCATTAGGGGATAACTTCATTTTGTACATTTATTTTTTACTTGTAATGTATTAGCATACTCCTGTATGCTAATACATTACACTGTGTCACTATCACACGTGCTTCTGTTAGGGCAGCACATAGTGTGCCCGAACAGCATGCTTACTGAACAGACAGCCCTCGGGTCCTTTGTAGGTCCACACGGCTGACTGCAGGCTGACACCGGGGAGGTGTTTGATCACGTCACCGGGTTTCCGATGACCAGATCAAAGCCGGGAGTTACCTTTGATCTTGCTTCGGTCACGGACCGCGGTGATCAAAGGGCTAAACAGCTTTCCGAACCCAGCTGTATTCAGCAGGCCCCTCTAAGTTCAGGAGCTGTTAGTCACAGGAGCGCTCATCAGCCTCTTCTTAAGAGATGCCAAAAGATGTCGTTGTAGACTAAGGTCCTGCACCGACTGCCATCAAAAGAATGCAACAATATTTAAAGCGTTAAAGAATCTTGTTGTTGTTGCATATAATTTATCGAATTGTATCTATTTATCCCTTGGCACCACTTTCAGTTTTGGCCTTCATGACGTAGTGATTATTTACGTTTTTTTCGTCCCTACCTTCTGAGAACCCTGACTTTCTTATTTTACTATTGACGTTCGCAGTTCAGGGCTTGTTTTCAGAGGTGTATTTTCAATAGAACATTTTTGGGCTACATGTAATATATTGAATTTTTTTTTATGTTTTCTGGGGGGAATGAAAAAAAAAACACACAAATTCATGCACTGATTTGTGTGTTTCGTTTGCATGGCGTTCACAAATTTTTACTTTATTCTGCGGGTCGGTACCGTTACGCCAATACCAAATTGATTTTGTTTTTATAATGTTTTGCTTCTTTTGCACAATGAGAAGTAAACCACAAAATCCTTCTTTTTCCATTGCCATATTCTCAAAGCCATAACCTTTATCTTGTTTTTTTTCGGTCTACAGATCTGTGTGTGCGTTCTTGTTTTTGTGGAATGAGTTGACTTTTTCATTGGTACTGTTTTGCGGCACATACCGAATGACTTTTCAATCGTTTTTTTCCGTTTTCCTTGCATTAATTCCTAGTAATCTGTCTGTGCCACGGTTATGAGAGGATCAGGCCTCATTCACATAAGCGTCTGGTTCCTTTCATGACTTCCATTAGATCTTTCCGTCGGAGGAACCTATGAATGGAAAGACAATTGGGAACCATAGTTTCCAGTTGCGTTACCATTGATTTCGATGGTATTGCTTACGATGCAAATGGTTTAGATTGTCTCCGTTCCATAAGGGTTCTGGGTTTAAAATAGCATAGTCTGAAACAAATCAATTGCAACTGAAGCATTACCCTTAACCCCTTCCCGCACCTTGGCGTAACTGTACGTCCAGATAAGCAGTAACTTCGCGCACCTGGGCGTACAGTTACGTCCGCGCTTTAAAAGTTAACCGCCGCGCGGCGCTACACCGCAGCGGCGGTTAACTGTGCAGGGTGTCAGCCCTGCTCTCCCCGTTGCCCGAATCACAATTTTTTGGTTACCAACCCTCCCAAAATATACAATAAAAAGTGATCAAAAAGTCGCATGTACGCCAAAATGGTACCAATACAAACTACATCCCGTCCCGCAAAAAAACAAGCCCTTACACCGCTTTTTTGACTGAAAAATAAAAACGTTATGGCTCTAAGAATATGGTGACACAAAAATTAATTTATTTTATAAATAAGTGATTTTATTGCACAAACGCTGCAAAACATAAAAAAATTATATACATCTGGTATCGCCGTAATCGCATCGACCCGCAGAATAAAGTATAATAGTCATTTATAGCCCAGGGTGAAGGCCATAAAAAACATTGTCAGAATTGATGGTTTTTGGTCACCTTGCTTGCCAAAAAATGGAATAAAACGTGATCAAAAAAATTTCTGGTACCCCAAAATGGTACCTACCAATGAAAACTACAGATTGTCCCACAAAGAATAAACCCTCACACGGCTCCGGTGGAGAAAAAATAAAACCGTTCTGGCTCTCAGAATATGGCGATGCAAAATGTGCAAAGTGTTCCAAAAGCAGATAAGATCGGGCACCATTTATAAGTGCGACACCGGCCACATATCTGCGGATTATTATTTATTTACTGCATTATTATACCCTCTTATTATACCCTGATGTACTCTGCACAGATAACATGTACCCTGATGTACCCCGCACAGATTACATATGCCCCCACATTATAAACTGAAACACCAGTAAAACCCCAAACAGAACAACTACCATGCAAACTCTGTGCCCCAAAAGCCAAATGGCGTCCCTCCCTTCTGAGCCCTGCAGCGTGCCTAAACACCAGTTTACGTCCACAGATATGGCATCGCCATACCCGGGAGAACCCGGTTAATATTTTGAGTTATTTGTCTTCAGTGGCACAAACTGGGCATAACATATAGTGCACTAAAATGGCATATGAGTGGAAAATTGTAATTTTCACTCCGCACCATGCGCTGCGCATTAACCCCTGCGCGCACCATGACATAGCATGTCGTAGTGTGGGGGGTGATGTATGGAGCATCTCCCGTGAAAAATAAAGAATTTAGAACGGCAAAATCGCTGTTTTTTTGGTCACCTTGGCTCTACCTAAAAATGTAATAAAAAGTGCTCAAAAAGTTGTATGTACCAAAAAGTTGCACCAATAAAAACGACCGCTCGTCCCTCAATAAATAAGCCCTCATACCGCTCTATTGACTGAAAAATAAAAAAGTTGTGGCTCTTGGAACGCGGGGAGGAAAAAACTAAGAAGGAAAAGAAAAAAATGGATCACTCCAGAAAGGGTTAATTACTTTCTAATGAAAAACCATTTATGACCACACGTGGGGTATTGCCGTACTCGGGAGAAATTGCTTTACAAATGTTGGGGTGCTTTTACCCCCTTTATCCTTTGTGAAATTGAAAATAATGCAACATTTTAGTGGAAGAAATGTCGATATTCATTTTCACGGCCTAATTCTAATAAATCCTGCAAAAGACTTGTGGGGTCTAAATGCCCACTATATCCCTAGATAGATTCTTTAAGTGGTGTAATTTCCACTTTTGGGGGGTTTCCACTCTTTTGGCCTCTCAGGGGCTTTGCAAATGTGACATGGCACCCAAAAACCATTTCAGCTAAATTTGAGCTCCAAAAGCCAAATAGCGCTCCTTCACTTCTAAGCCTTGCTGTGGGTCCAAACAGCAGTTTATTACCACATATGGCATATTTCCGTAATCGGGAGAAATTGTTTTACAAATGTTGGGGTGCTTTTTCTCCTTTATTCCTTGTAAAAATTAAAAATGGCTACCTTTTTTCAGAAAAAAAGTAGATTTTTACCTTTACAGAATAATTCCAATGAATTCAGCAAAACAACCGTGGGGTCAAAATGCTAACTTTACCCCTCGAAAAATTCCTTGAGGGGTGTAGTTTCCAAAATGGGGTCACTTTCCGGGGGATTCCACTATTTTGTTCCCTCCAGTGCATTTCAAACGCGACATGGCACTGAAAACCATTCCAGCAAAATCAGAATTTCAAAATCCAAATGGTGCTCCTTTCCTTCTGAGTCCTGCTGTGGGTCCAAACAGCAGTTTATTACCACATGTGGGGTATTGCTATAATCAGGAGAAATTGCTTTACATATGTTGGGGTGTTTTTTCTCTTTTATACCTTGAAAAAATTAAACATTTCTATGTTTTTTCAGAAAAAAGTAGATTTTCATCTTCACAAACTAATTCAAATAAATTTAGCAAAAAAACTGTGGGTTCAAAATGCTAACTATACCCCTAGATAAATTCCCTGAGGGGTGTAGTTTCCAAAATGAGGTCACTTTTGGGGGTCTTTATTGTTTTGGCCCCACAAGACCTCTTCAAACCTGACATGGTACCTAAAATATATGCTAAAAAAAGAAGGCCCCAAAATCCACTAGGTGCTCCTTTGCTTCTGAGGCCGGTGTTTCAGTCCATGACCGAACTAGGGCCACATGTGGGGTATTTCTAAAAACTGCAGAATCTGGGCAATAAATAATAAGTTACATTTTTTGGGAAAAACCTTCTGTGGTATAGAATTTTTTTTATTACAAATGAATTTTGAATAAAAAAAATGAAATTTGTAACTTTCACCTCTACTTTGCTTTAATTCCTGTGAAACGCCTAAAGGGTTAATACACTTTCTGAATGCTGTTTTGAATACTTTGAGGGGTGCAGTTTTCAAAATGGGGTGATTTATGGGGACTTTCTAATATATAAGACTCTCAAAGCCACTTCAGAACTGAACTTGTCCTTGTAAAAATCGCCTTTTGAAATTTTCTTGAAAATATGAGAAATCGCTGCTAAAGTTCTAAGCCTTGTAACGTCCTAGAAAAATAAAATAATGTTCAAAAAACGATGCCAAACTAAAGTAGACATGTGGGGGATGGTAACTAGTAACTATTTTGTGTGGTATTACTATCGGTTTTACAAGCAGATACATTTAAATTTAGAAAAATGCAAATTTTTGCAATTTTTCGCTACATTTTTGCCAGTAACATAAAGTCCAATGTGTCACGAGAAAACAATCTCAGAATCACTTGGATAGGTAAAAGCATTCCGGAGTTATTACCACATAAAGTGACACATGTCAGATTTTAAAAATCGGCTTCGTCCTGAAGGCCAAAACAGGCTCAGTCCTGAAGGGGTTAAAATCAACGTCAATGCAAACGTAAGCTATGGTTTCCATCTGTCTTTCTGTTCATGGGTTCCTCCAATGGAAAGGTCTAACGGAACCCATGAATGTCACCCAACGCTGAGGTGAACAAGGTCTTAATGCTCTAAATAAAACCAAGTAAAAAGGTCATTTGGGAGGAGCAGTCTGTAAGATGCTCTCAGCCAGATGACACTGTGCAGAACTCATTGCTGACTGCCAGAGCTCTCCTCACAATGCTACTCTTAAATTTCCTTTTTAGTTTGATGCAGGGACAGTATATAGTGACTTATTTGAGTGTCTGTTTCAAAGACATTGAATGTGGTGCGTGATTTCTTGCCACTTCTTAGTATCTGAAAGCAGTCATTGAGTGTATCAGCAGCCACATGTTATTGAAGTGACCTAAAAGGTAGTCTTTCAGATTCACTTTCAATTTTAAAGGGATTGACTGCTTTAGGAAATTCTTTAGAAATGCATTGTAAAAATAATTGTAATAAACGTACTTGTGTTTGTTTGTTTTTTTTTTTAAAGTCTGCGGTTTTGGTTCGTTCATAAGCCGCGCCCCTTGTTATTACAGTTGTATCTTACAAACACGCTCCGCTGTTGACCATATTATGGCCGCAGATGGAGAATCATGTGACCAGAAACGTCGCTCTACATCCTCCATTGTAACATTGCGCCTGCGCTAGGTTACTTGACAGTGTCCAGAAAATTAGCAAAGGTGCAGTGTGTTACAAGGTTGCAGAGTGAGCTGTGTAGTCACATGCTCCTCGATCTGGCTCCATATTTTGGGCTGGCGTGTTCGTGCGTTTAAAAGATATATAGCTGTGGTTACAAGAAAACATAGAACTTCAGATAAGGACATATTAGTAAGTGTATTACGATCATGTTCACAATGCATTCCTAACAGTTTGTTAAACTTTTCCTATGTATATGCCTTTTCATGGGGCATCGCATTAAGCCCTGTACTTGTGTCCCATGCCGGTAAGAGCGGTAGTTTGGCTGTCTGACAGCAAGGCTCCTACTTTGATGGCCGGGATAAGAGTTACCACCGATCTTGCACGGTTAGCTGCGATCATTAGCGAACACGGCATCTAAGTGATTTATAGAGGGAAGGGGCTCACCGTGGCGCCCATCGGTGGCCCGCGATCGTGGGATTGCAAATGGGTTGCTGTTGTAGCCGGGAACCGAACAAAGGCCCCCAGGCCTGCCATGGCTATAATCCTACAGATTGCTGTCCGTTTCATACTGACAGGCAGTAATACTTTTGATATTCGAAGTATACCAAAGCAGTATAGAAGCGATCAGTACATTGCATAGTAAAGTCCCATAGTGGGACTAAAAAATAATTGGTGTAAAATGTTATAAAGATAGCGTGCACAGTAAAGAAAAAAATAATTTTTCTATAAAAAAGTATGGAAACAAAATAATTCACATATATAGTATTGCCGCATTCGTAATTAGCCAAACAATACAGTTGACATGTTATTAAACCACATAGTAAACGGCGTACGAAAATGCAAAAAACGACAGAATTGCTTTTTTTTTTTTTTTTTCCACAAACAAAAAAATAGATGAAAAAAGTTAATCAATTCGTCGAATGTACCCCAAAATAATACCAATTAAAAATAGATCTTGTCCCAGAATAAACAAATCCTCGTATGACTACATGGACCGAAAAATAAAGTTATGGCTCTTGGAATTCGGTGATGCAAAAACAAATGATTTGCTTAACCCCCTTGGCCGTGTTTTTTGCGGGACGTGTTGTAGGTTTTCACAGTACCATTTATTGAACAGCAATTCCTCCTTTTGGTTTTTACTGCGTTTAAACGATGCCAAATTTATATATTTTTGTTTTACTACTTTTTACGAAGAAATTGTTAAAAAAAAAATAATAAATTGTTTCGCCATAGCTCAATTGACGGAAAAATAAAATTATGTGAGGGCTCTTATTTTTTTTGCGAGATCTCTAGTTTATATTACTACCATTTTCTGGCAACTTTTCTGTTCCTTTTTTTTGTGGGTGGCGAGGTGACCAAAAAACAGCAGGGGAAAGGAGGGAGATGGGCTGTTTGAGCAGGCTGCCCCCTCAGTTTTTTTTATCGGCTTAGATGCTGCAGTCACTATTAACCGTGGCATCTTAGTAGTTACATGGCTGCGATCCGAACTCTCTCCGATCCCAGCAATAGTCTGGGAGCCTGCTCCATACTCACCCTTCAAGGCTAGGCTGTTCCCCTTCTTTTTCCGATGTCTGGAGGAAATTTTGTGTTTCCACACACTGTTGCCCTCCTGCCATGCTGTAGACAATAAGAACAAGAGTGCAAACCTCCTCTGTTGCCCACCAGCCACTGGGCTGCGTTCCCCTTTGAAAAATACAACCCGTCCCACAAAAAAAAGCCCTCATACAGCTATATTGACTGAAAACGAAAAAAGTTATGACTGTTGCTTTTTCATCATTGTAATCAGAGAAAATTGCTTGGTCATTAAGGGCCAAAGTTTCCTAAAGCGGCCAACCCTTTTAATTGATTATTTCGAGTTGTTATATTAAAGTTTTCCTTATGTTTGGTTTAAAGTTCATCATTTGTTTTACTTTCCAGAGGCTGGAAGTGACTTTTCTATGTTTGAGGCTTTGCGCGATACCATTTACTCTGAAGTTGCTACGCTGATTTCTCAAAATGAATGCCGTCCACATTTCCTTATTGAGCTCTTCCATGAACTGCAGCTTCTGAATACGGATTATCTAAGACAGAAAGCACTTTTTGCTCTGCAGGTAATATCCCGTGTGCATTGCCATGTGTCACTGTGAAATTCTATTCATGATCTTTAAATGGGTTGTCTGACATTAGAAAAAGTGCCACTCTTGTCCATTTGCTGTACCTCTGGTATTCTAGTTTGGCACCTTTTACCTGATTGGGGCGGAGCAACAATTTCAGACACGGCTTATGAACAAAAGTTTTGCTTTTTATTTCCCCGAATCTCGGACAACCCTTTTTAACCTCATTAGTACATATTTTCCCAGGATATTGTAACCAGACGTATCGCTGAAGCTACAGACCAGAAACCGGACGTTACCACGCCTGTGGAGCCCAATGGGTGGATGGCATCCAACTCTGAGCTTACACCAAGTGAAAGCCTGGCAACAACAGATGATGTATGTATTTAAATAGGTCTGCTTTTATTCCACATCATACTATCCTTTACTACAAATTGAATAAGTATTTTGGTGCTTCTCAGTCTTCTTGAAGATGCATAAGAAATGTTCAATGGATATTTTGTAGTTTCAGCAAATAAAGCTTATTCATTGCTTATGCAATTTTCTAATATACTCTATATCAGTTCCACCTGGTTTCTAAGATCACTGCTTGGATTCATTGAATGGTTACAATAGAGCTCTGATAACTGTAACGAGTCCTGCACCTGTGTGCTCGTGGACCTTTAGGCGCTCTGTGTGGTGCCTTCATGATCCACTGTATTCACAACTAAAAGCTCCGCTTTCCATAAAGCGGAATGCTATGCAATATTCCACTTTTTTTTTTAAAGATTTCGTACGATTTACTGAGAATAACAACGCTGTGTCTACCTATAAAATTGGAGGCACAAAATAGTACAATAAGGACCCATAGCAGAATATTGGCACCACTGTATTATAGATCTGTAATACGTGCATAAGGCCTTAGTCATATAAATTTATGATTACTTTTTTATTTCAAGTTTTCGGTGTTTTGTATTTAGGTGTTTTACAAAAGTCATATACAACCCTTTGTTTGATCGTTCATCATTAATGTATTGCCTTTACTTTTAGGAAATGTTCACAAAAAACTCAAATGGTCCAGCTTGCAATGAAGCTGAACAGAATGATGGGGATAACCTTAGCAATTTATCAACATCTTCCAATTTTGAGCCTTTTGCTACTGATGATCTTGGTAGGTTTAGCATTCGTTACTTTGCCTGTTTAGCACTGTCTGCTGCTTGGCTTTCTACTCATTTCCAGCTTGTGGTTTTCATTTATTTACAGGTAACACAGTGATTCATTTAGATCAAGCATTGGCAAGAATGAGAGAATATGAACGCATGAAACTTGAAAGTGAAAATCATTTAGCTGCTGACTCTTGCAATAACCTTAACAATGCCGCCACTAACCTAGAAGGTAATTTCTCAATTCTTATGGAGCTTTGTCAGTAAAGGTTGCAAACCAAGTTCTATAAAACGACATGGGTAGTACTAACGAAGTATTTCCCCAGTCCCAGTAAACAGCCTGTCACGCTCACTAGATGAGTTTTAGCAGAATGTATATTCAAACATGAGGGTGCTTCATGTATGCAATTATGTTACATGCCTACTATGTGCCCACTCTAATATAAATGAAAGGCACAATTGGTATTCACTTAAACTTTGTGGTATCTTGCCAAGAGGAAAGTTTGACTAAAGAAAAAGGGAACTGTAAAAGAAAATTTATACATGTTCTGCGCATTAAACCCTTTCAGGACCAAGGCCTTCATATACTTGAATGCCTACAGAAAAATGTAACCTTTTGGAATGACACATTCTAAGGGTGAATATTTTTTTTTTTTTTGTATTCTACTTTAGCTAAATATTGTTTGCCTTTTTTTACGGCACAAATAAGGCTTAAAGAGGCTCTGTCGCCAGATTTTCAAACCCCTATCTCCTATTGCAGCAGATCGGTGCTGCAATGTAGATAAGAGTAACGTCTTTTTTTTTTTTTTTTTTTAAATGAGCATTTTTGGCCAAGTTATGACCATTTTTATATTTATGCAAATGAGCCTTTCTTAAGTACAACTGGGCGTGTTTAAAGTTATTTCCAACTGGGCGTGTGTTGTTCGTTACATCTGGGCGTTTTTACTTGTTTTACTAGCTGGGCGTTGTGAATGGGAGTGTATGATGCTGACGAATCGGCATCATCCACTTCTCTTCGTTACCACCCAGCTTCTGGCAGTGCAGACACACAGCGTGTTCTCGAGAGATCACGCTGTGACATCACTCACTTCCTCCCACAGGAACTTCATCACGTCGGATGAGCGAGGACACGCTGTGTGTCTGAGCTGCCAGAAGCTGGGTGATAACGAAGAGAAGTGGATGATGCTGATTCGTCAGCATCATACACTTCTATTCACAACGCCCAGCAAGTAAAACAAGTAAACATGCCCAGATGTACATACACAATACACGCCCAGTTGGACATAAGAAAGGCTCATTTGCATAAATATAAAAATGGTCATAACTTGGCCAAAAATGCTCGTTTTTGAAAAAAACAAAACGTTACTCTTATCTACATTGCAGCGCCGATCTGCTGCAATAGGAGATAGGGGTTTGAAAATCTGGTGACAGAGCCTCTTTAACTATGGTACAAAAACAGAACCAGTAACTTCATTTTTTTTAAACTTTTATATAGGGGAAAATGGGCAAATAAAAGATTCAAATTTCAAATTTCCTTTTTTTTTTCTTTTCCCCCTTTTACTTATTTGCCATAATTACTTTAACCCAAAAACTTTAACGCACAATATCATTCTGCAACTCTCCCGTGCATAGCGACACCAAATGTGTACAAATATATTGTTGCTATATTACCCGAGAACAAAGGTCTACATTTTAATCTGGCTTGTCTACCACCATTTGCTGGTAGGAGTACTGTAAATGGGTGCAAAGTACCTACGTACAATATTTTTTTTAAGAATAGATAGTGTCAAAAATATTTTCATATCTTTACGTGTGAACCTAAAAGTGCTTAATATCTACTACTATGGACATGTGTACCTGGAGCTCACAGAACTGCTGTAACAGCCTACAGGGGGGGGATGGCTATTCTATTCTAAGACTTCTGCTTTATGACTTTGCGTTCAGCTGTTACAAAGGCTGACGTGACAAACCTTGATGACATTGTATTTCTTTTGGGATAAAGATACATACTAAAGATGAGATTGGGATTCTGTATGTTACCATATCTAGAATGTTTGTTTGCAAGTTTTGAGGGTAATGCCTACTCATTTCCTTATAAATAAAGATGCATTTGCCCCTCCCAGGGGCAGAGACTGTTTGAACACCAACCCTGTGCCATTTTTGGGGGGGTTTGTTATTACGGCGTTCATCTGGCAATAAAAACATATTCGCCTTTAGGGATGCCCTATGCATCGAAACTTTTATACTGTTTCGACACCGTGCACCCCCAAATGGTCCGATACCGCAATTTCATGTATTTCGATACTAAGCTGCACATGAATGTATGAGAGAGCGGGGCTGCGGCTGTGTGATACAGCCATTACCTCGCTCCTGAGTAGGGCCCGCGCGGTCAGCATGAGGTGATGCGACCAGCCCTGCACTACTGAGCGGCGGCACTGAAGACCGAACATGGCAGGTGCACTGCAAAACACCCCCATGTTCTGTCTTCCGTGCCTGCGCTACTGCTTATTAGTGCAGCGAGTGCCGTGCGCATCACCTCATGCTGACCTCGCACGCACTTAATGTCAGGAGCGGGGCAACGGCTATTAGACAGCCGCAGCCTCACTATAACGGCGGAGATCAGAGAAACCTCATCTCCGCCGCTATTCCCCCAAATTCTGCGATCAAAGCTGACTGCAGCATTCAGGGGAAAATGAGACGGGTGGATGCCCCTTGGATCGCGTCACAGGGATTTCCTGTGATGCATTTGAGGGCCATACCATATATGGCCAGACTTGCCCAGGGTCCATTGAAGGACCCCAGGGCTGTGTGACCATATTTCCTGTTAGGGCATACTTGGGTATGTCCGAACAACTGCCTGTGTACTATCTGTACACAGGCTAATGTACTGTAATATATCTGATATATGCCAGTACATTAAAGTTTAAAAATGAAGTAAAAACAAAGTAATACATTTAAAAAAAATAGACATACACCTTATTTTACTGTTTATTGTAAAAAAAAGAAAGTCTCAATACATATATACACATATTCGGTAATGGCGCGGCCGTAATAACCTGCACAAAATTTTTTTTGCCTCACTTATGATGTGTGCGCTGTAAAAAAATAAAATAAAAACTTTCACTTATTAATGCAAGGCACGAGTTGTGGATGAATTTAACCTCCATCTTCCTCACATTAATAGTAATTAATCCCATCATGTACCTTACACATTAACCAATTATCACTGAGAAACATGATTGGGTTAATTACTATTAATGTGAGGCACATTCAAAATTCATCACACCACGCGCCTCACATCAGAAAATGGAAGACTGCTCATCGCGCCCCTCAGGTCCGCCATTTTTGTGCACCTATTAAAGGGAATGTGTCGCTAGAAATTTTGTAATATTTTTTTTCAGTTAAACAATTAGTATATAAGTGATTAGACATTGTTTTAATTTTTTTCACAAGTCAGGAAATATTATAAATTAGATTCTAATTTATAACATTTCCATGTGCTGGCCACTAGAGGGTCAGTTCCCAAGATTGCAACATTGCAATGTGGTAAAGCAACCTCATTGATTTATGCTGCAAATTTGGGTTGGACATACTTTCCTCTAGTGTCCTCACACAATCCCCCCTCCCTTTTTCTGGCTAGTGCCAGGAGAGGGAGGGGTTTGAATGTCTTCAAACCTCCTACACTGTGTTCCGCCATTTTCTGAGCGACTGCACAGTGGTAGGAGGTTTTCAGCAGACCGTATCACACATGAACATACACGAACATAATACGCACGTCACATACACGAACATAAATTACCTGCTCCTGCCACTGCCTCCGCTGGTCTAACAAAGTTCTTGCCACCTACGCTCCTCTTCCTTGCGCCTTCGCTTTGTTGAACATATGGCCGGAAGTCGTCGTCTTACTGTCCGGCAGCGGTTTCCGTTACACATGAAATTGGCATCGGATTTCACTCTACGAACGAGTCATGAAACGCCAGAAAACACCCTTTTTAACCCCTTAATGACCAATCTATTTCTTTGCGTTTTTCCATAGTTTCATTCCGAGAGCTATAACTTTTTTTTTTTTTTGCGTTGACATAGCTGTATAAGGTCTTTTTTTGCGGGACAAGTTGTAATTTTTAATAGCACCATTTCGGGGTACATAGAATTTATTGATTATCTTATATACATTTTTTTTGGGGGGGGGTAATGGAAAAAAACCCATAAATTTCGCCACTCTTTTGTGCATCTTAGGTTCACGCCGTTTACTGTGTGTTATAAATAACATAACTTTATTCATTTGGTCATTACGATTGTGGCGATACCAAATGTATATAGATTTTTTTGTTTTACTAATTTTTTTTTACAGTAAAAACTTTTTTTTTCAAAATTATTTGTTTTTGTGTCGCCATGTTTTATTTTTACGCCGATGCAGCTGTATGTGGGTTTGTTTTGTACGGGGCGACGTCTAGTTTTTATTGGTACCATTTTGGAGTACATGCAACTTTTGATCACTTATCACATTTTTTTGAAGGCAGGGTGAACAGAAAACAGCAATTCTGGCTTTATTTTTTGTTTTATTTTTACGGCGTTCACCGTGCGGGTTAAATAACTTAATCGGGCTTATAGATGGGGTCGTTACGGACGCGGCGATAGAAAATATGTGAAATGTTTTACTTTTTCTTTGTTTTTTCATATTAAATATTTTATAAGGGAAAAGTGGGTTTTTCTTTTTTTTTTTTTTGGGGGGGATTTTTGTTTATTTATTATTAACTTTGTTAAACTTTTTGATAACTTTATTTTTAGTCCCACTAGGGGACTCCACTATGCGATCTTCTGATCGTTTTTATAATACACTGCAATACTTCTGTATTTCAGCTTATTATTCCTGTCCGTTTAAAACTGACAGGCACCTGCTGGCATGTCTTAGCAGGCATCCACTACAGGCAGGCCTGGGGGCCTTTGTTAGGTAGATCTGGCACGTCACCTCTTAAATGCTGCCCTACTTTTACTTCTTGTGACTGCATTCCGCTCCGATGTTTCATGAAAGGAGTCGGATATATTCTCCGCGGGCCTCCTCCTCCCGACACCAGCTCTGATAGCCATTTCTTCTTTATAATTCGAGCTGGGTGGCTGGATGAGGAATCCTGCATCAAATACATTTAACTCCTTTCCGCGACCCCCGCTCACTTAACTTTTTTTTTTTTTTTAAAAGCAAAAACACAAGAAAGTTATACATTAAAATCGAGAATCGCCCATACACTTAAAATTATAGATTTTATATTTAGGTTATATCACCAGCCCGAAATCATGAAGGTGATCTCTGACAGCTCCACCACTGAACCGGTACAAGATGAATATTCTATATTCATACAAGTTGCACCCACAATCCCTGCCTATAGGGCCCAGTTTTCTGAATGTAATGAAATGTGCATGTGATTGATGTGTGCTGTACTTACCAATTCTTATATCATTTAACTAAACGTAGTGTATACAATATGACATTTTACTATATAGAATTTATGAGATGGAGTGGAGTAGCTAGTTTTTTTCTTTGCTTTATTTTTTTGATATTACTGGTGGTTTAGTGACTTCTACTTTACAATCCTTCTCTTGACAAAATGGAGATCAATTATCTTTTATAGAAATCCTGGATAACTTGCCAATATCAATTGATTTTGATTTGTCCTGAATGTTGCCACTGCAGATATGCATATTGTTTAATGAGAATGTGTCATGGAGGAAGTATAGATCAGTAATATAGCATTGCATTACTAGTGTAATAAATTATTTTCATTTTGAAAAGGTCCAAATGAGGACGAAGGTGACAACAGCAGATTGTACAGTGAAGACGGTTCAGGAGTTCCTTGCCCACGTATTGATACTCAGCAGCTTGATCGACAAATTAAGGCAATTATGAAAGAAGTCATCCCCTTTTTGAAGGTGAGAACAGCCTGCACTCTTTATCCCATGCCTGGATTGTAACATGCGTTGTAAATATTTATTGTAGTTAAATGACTTTGAAGTGCAAAGTAAAATGTATAAGCCACACCTTTTCAGGGGTTACTCTACATGTTCATAGATTCCGAGTTAGCTGCCTGGATATTTGGTTTTTGGTGGTATTGATGTTTGTGATGAATTTTGCATCTTCCGAAAGTTGAAATTTTGAAAATGCTAAAAAAGAAAGTATACATAAAATAGCCTAGACTTCAAAACTTCTGTAAGTGAACTGACTATGTCACCAGTTGTGGGAGGTGGGCTTCACGATTTGAATTGCATTCTTTGATTATGGTACAATTTCATTTGCGCAACTTCCTCCTGCTTCAGTCACACTAAAATAGAAGTGAATAGAAGGACTTGTTAACTTCTAAAGGAGTTCTATTGATATTTGTTGGCGCCTTGGATCAGCCCTTTCAGTTTGGGGAAAGCGTTACTTCACTGTTACTCAATGGGATCACTCCTGGACAAATGCCACTCAGACCTAGGAGCCAGCTCCTAAAAATAAGGATCCAGCAAGGTAACTCATGGGGGTTAACTACAGCATTATTATTGAAAACTGTAATAGCGCAGATTGTGACCCACATAGGCTGTGACAGCAGAGTTCAAGACTATTGTAGACAAGTTGCATGATAAATTTCTGGCAGCCTGCAGCCACTACTAGTTGAATGGGGAAGCCCAACATACTGTTTCCTTACCTGCCATCAAGTTGTATGAAGCAGAAGCATGCATGCCCAAACATCGCTCCATTTAACTCCTGCCCACCATGGATGTGTTGGTGGGGAGGTAAGGGAGTAGTGGGGTCCATCATGTAATCGGTGGAGGTCCCAGCCAGCATCCCCCCTTGAACTAACGTATCACCTATCCCATGGAAAGGTGCTAAATGTTAAAACCTGGAATACCCCTTTTAAGGTCCACAAATACCAAGCATACATTTATGGCAGGTGAACCTTTAACCCCTTCCCGACATTTGCCGTACATGTACGTCATGGAAAGCATTGACTTCCCGCATCTTGCCGTACATGTACGCCGAATGTTTGGGACCGGCTCAGAAGCTGAGCCGGTGCCATCATCACCGGATCTCAGCTGTATCTTACAGCTGACATACGGCTGTAACGGCGGGGACCGAAATTAGCTTCGATCCCCGCCATTAACCCCTTAAGTGCAGCGCTCAAACGCGATCGCTGCACTTAAGGTGTTTGCAGCTCATCGGAACCCCAGTAATGAAATTGCCCGGGTTCCGGTGGCTGCAATGGCAACCGGAGGCCTAATACTGGCCTCCCGGTCTGCCTAGCACCGAAGCCGGTCAAGATCCGCCCGGCGGCAGAGCCTGATCGGCTTCCGTAGCTGCTGGCAAGATGGCGCCGGGTCAGGAGCTGATCCGGCGTCATCAGCGGTGGAAGTCAGCTGTACTGTACAGCTGACATCCACCTGTAACGGCAGGAACCGGAGCTAGCTCCGATCCCTGCCATTAACCCCTTCGATGCAGCAATCGAAAGCGATTGCTGCATCGTAGCGGTTACTAGCAGATCGCCAGCCCTGACAGGCAATCGGGACTGGCGACTGCTGTTATGGCAACAGGAGACACAATGGTCTCCTGCTCTGCCATTACGGAAGCCGATTTAGGCCCCGCCGGGAGGCGAAGCCTAAACGGCTTGCTGTCAGTGAATGACTGACAGATCTAATACATTGCACTACATAGGTAGTGCAATGTATTAGAAAAAAAAAAATCTGACCGTTGGACCTTCAAGTCCCCTAGTGGGACTTGAGAAAAAGTGTAAAAAAAGTATAAAAAAGTGTAAAAAAAAGTGCAAATAATGAAAGTTTGAAAACAATAAAAGTTTCAAGTAATCAAATAAAACACAATCCCCCTTTTACTCTTATCAAGTCCTTTATTATTGAAAAATAATAATAAACCATACCACGACCTGAGGTATCAAAATATTATATTATTTATTGCACGCGGTGAACAGCGTAAAAAAAACGTAAAAAACGTTACCAGAGTTTCTGTTTTTTAGTCACTTTGCCCTACAAATGTTAGAATAAAAAGTGATCAAAAAGTCGCACGTATCCAAAAATGGTACCTATAAAAACTATAGCTCGTCCCGCAAAAAACAAGCCCTCGTACACCTCCGTCGACAAAAAAATTAAAAAGTTATGGTTCTCACAACTTGGCGACAGAAAAAATACATTCTTTTTACAAAAGTAATTTTATTGTGCAAAAAGTTGTAAAACATAAAAAAGTTCTATAAATTTGGTATCGCCGGAATCGTACTGACCTGCAGAATAAAGGTAACATGTAGTTTATAACGCATGGTGAACGCTGTATAAAAAAAAAACGAAAAAAGCTGTGCCAGAATTGCGGTTTTTTGTTTACCTGGCATCCCAAAAAATAGGATAAAAGGTGATCAAAAAGTTGCATGTACCCCAAAATGGTACCAATAATAACTACAGCTCGTCCCGCAACAAACCAGCCCTCATACCGCTACGTCTATGAAAAATAAAATTAGTTATGGCTCCAATAAGTCAGGAAATAAAAAAATATGCAGTTGTGCCCGAGGGGAACATTTCTTCTTTGAAGAGGCGATTTATCAAGGACCTAAAATTAGGGAACCAGGAAAGGGAGGGCCCAAACATATCCGCTGGAAGTGACGGTGCCCGTATTATACCAGGACAACACTTCCCAGCAAAATTCCCCAAACTACAAAGGCGCGGAGTGTGGATCAAAAGGGGGATAATAAAGGACGCCATATATCAGTGCGACACCGGCCTGGGCAGAAAAGATTGCTTCACAGCGTAACACACATCTATGGATTATTTTTTTTTTTTTTTTTTACCCCATTATACCACCTGACTATGCCCCTTATATACTCCGCCCGGCTTACATATGCCCTACATTATAAACGGAAACACCAGCAATACTCCAAACAAAACTACTACCAAGCAAAATCCACGCTCCAAAAGGCAAATGCCATTTCCTCCCATCTGAACCCTACAGCGTGCCCAAACAGCAGTTTCCTTCCACATATATGGCACAGTCATACCCGGGAGAACCCTTTTAGCAATTTTTGGGGTGTGTGTCTCCAGTGGCATAAGCTTGGCACGACATATTTGCCACTGAATGGCATATCTAGGGAAAAATATAAATTTTTAATTTGCACCATCCGCAGCACATTCATTTATGGAAAAGACCTGTGGGGTGAAAATGCTCACTACATCCCTTAATAAATGCCTTGAGGGGTGCAGTTTCCATAATGGGGTCACTTCCCAGGGGTTTATTTTTATTATTTCACATCTGAGCCTCTGCAGTTGTGAACCAATACTTTGTAAATCGCCAAATTAGGCCTCAATTTTACATGGTACGCTTTCACTCCTGAGCCAGGTCGACTGTCCAGGCAAGAGATTAGGGCCACATGTAGGGTGTTTCTAAAACCAGGAGCCCAGCATAATAATTAGAGAGCTGTCTTGTTATGGTGGCACAAGCCGGGCACCACATATTGTCCACATATCTGTGGAAAAAATCCCATTTTCACTCTGCAACATCGAGTTCACACTAATTTCTACAAAACACCTGCAGGGTTAACATGCTCACTACACCCCTAGGTAAATGCATTGAGGGGTATAGTTTCCAAAATGGGGTCACTTCTGGGGGGTTTCCACTGTTTTATCTCCTCAGGGACTTCGTAAATGTGACATGGCCTCTGCAAACCATTCCTGCTAAACTTGAGCTCCAAAAGCCAAATAGCGCTCTTTCCCTTCTCAGCCCTGCCGTGTCTCCAAACAACCGTTTATTACCACATGTGGGGTATTGTTTTACTCGGGAGAGATTGGTTTACAAATTTTACGGTGCTTTTTCTCCTTTAGTCCTTGTGGAAATGAGAGAAAAAATCGCTAAACCTACATTTTCTTTGAAGAAATGTTGATTTTAATTTTCACGGCCTAGTTCCAATAAGTTCTGTAAAAAACCTGTGGGGTCAAAATGCTCACTGTACCCCTAGATAATTTCCTTGAGGTGTCTAGTTTCCCAGATGGGGTCACTTTTGGTGGATTTTCACTGTTTTGGCACTGCAAGAGCCCTTCAAACCTGACATGGTGCCTAAAATTTATTCTAACAAAAATAAGGCCCCAAAATCCACTAGGTGCTCCTTTGCTTCTGAGGCCGGTGCTTCATTCCAGTAGCACGCTAGGGCCACATGTGGGATATTTCCTAAAACTGCAGAAACTGGGCAACAAATATTGAGTTGCATTTCTCTGGTAAAACCTTCTGTGTTATAAAAAAAATTGTACTAAAAATTTATTTCTGCAAAAAAATATGAAATTTGTAAATTTCACCTCTACTTTGCTTTAATTCCTGTGACATGTGTAAAGGGTTAAGACATTTTCTAAATGCTGTTTTGAATACTTTGAGGGGTGAAGTTATTAAAATGGGGTGACTTTTTGGGGGTTTCTAATATATAAGGCCCTCAAAGCCACTTCACAACTGAACTGGCCCCTGTAAAAATGGCCTTTTGAAATTTTCTTGAAAATGTGAGAAATTGCTGCTAAAGTTCTAAGCCTTGTAACGTCATAGAAAAATAAAAGGATGTTCAAAAAACAATGCAAATATAAAGTACACATATGGGGGATGTTAATTAGCAACAATTTTGTGTGGTATAACTGCCTGTCTTACAAGCAGATATATTTAAATTGAGAAAAATGCTAATTTTTGCAATTTTTCGCTAAATTTTGGTGTTTTTCACAATTAAATACTGAATATATCGAGCAAATTTTGCCAGTAACTTAACCCCTTCCCGCTCCTTGACGTACTATTACGTCATGGCAGCTGTATTGTTCGTGCTCCATGACGTAATAGTACGTCACGGGAGTAACGGCCGTTTCGGCCGTCCTCCCGACACATACAGGAGCTGTGACGCTGCTGTCTTGTTCAGCAGCTGTCACAGCTCCTACAGCGGGGACCGATCGCTGTGTCCCCGCTGATTAACCCCTTAAAAGCCGCATTCTATAGAGATCGCGGCTTTTTAGGGGTTAAGCTGCCATCGCCGGCCTGCTACGCGATAGCGGCCGGCGATGGTGACTATGGCAACCGGACACCAAACAATGGCGTCTATGCCATAGACAGAAGCCTAGTGGGTCCTGACAATCTCAGAACCCACTATTCTTGCTGTCAGTGAGTAGCTGACCGTTCTAATACACTGCACTACGCATGTAGTGCAGTGTATTAGAATAGCGATCAGGGCCTCCTGCCCTCATGTCCCCTAGTGGGACAAAGTAATAAAGTTAAAAAAAAAGTTAATAAAAAGGTGTGTAAAAATAAGAAAATAAAAGATTTAAAAGTAATAAAAGTAAAAATCCCCCCTTTTCCCTTATCAGTCCTTTATTATTAAAAAAAATATATAAACAAACAAATAAACTATACATAATTGGTATCGCCGCGTCCGTAACGGCCTGAACTACAAAATTATTTCGTTCTTTATCCCACACGATGAACGCCGTAAAATAATAATAAACCGAACCACAATCACAATTATTTGGTCACTTCACCTCCCAAAAAATGGAATAAAAAGAGATCAAAAAGTCGTATGTACCTAAAAATGGTACTGATCGAAACTACAATTCGTTACGCAAAAAATAAGTCCTCGCACGGCTTTATTGATTGAAAAATAAAAACGTTCTGGCTCTTAGAATAAGGTAACACAAAAAGTGAATGATTGTTGACAAAACGTATTTTATTGTGCAAACGCCATAAGACATAAAAAAAAAACTATAAACATAGGGTATCGCCGTAATCGTATCGCCTCGCAGAATAAAGTGAATGTCATTTATAGCGCACGGTGAACGCTGTAAAAAAAAAAGAATAAAAAAACAATAGTAGAATTGCTGTTTTTTAGTCACCACGCCACCTAAAAATAGAATAAAAACTGATCAAAAAGCCGCATGCACCCCAAGAAAACTGCAATGGATTCCTCAAGGGGTCTAGTTTCCAAATTGGGGTCACTTTTGGGGGGTTCCCAATGTTTTGGCACCACAAGACCTCTTCAAACCGGACATGGTGCCTAATAATAAAAAAGAGGGCTCAAAATCCACTAGATGCTCCTTTGCTTTGGAGGCCGGTGCTTCAGTCCATTACCGCACTAGGGCCACATGTGGGATATTTCTCAAAACTGCAGAATCTGGGCAAGAAGTATTAAGTTGTGTTTCTCTGATAAATCCTTTTGTGTTATAAAAAAAATAATATAAAGAGGATTTTCTGACCAAAAAAAAATGTATATTTCACCTCTACTTTGCTCTAAATTTTTGTGCAACACCTAAAGGGTTCATAAACTTTCTAAATGCTGTTGTGAATACTTTGAGGGGTCTAGTTTCTAAAATGGGGTATTTCATAGGGGTTTCTAATATATGGGCCCCTCAAAGCAACTTCAGAACTGAACTGGAACCTAAAAAAATAAATAAATGAGGCAATACTTCCCTTCTTACATTATATGGATAATGAGCCGTGCCCACCCCGAGATGACCCCAGTTTTGACCGTTTGTATAAACGGAGACCCCTATTAGACCGTTCCAGTGCCCGGTTTTGGCAAGCATACACCCCCGAGAAGTGTATTTCTATTGATGAGTCCCTGGTACATTTTAAAGGGAGGGTTCAATTCCGCGAGTACCTGCCGGGTAAGAGGGCAAGGTATGGCGTGAAGATGTATAAGCTGTGCGAGAGTGCATCAGGGTATACCTACAGGTTTAGGATATATGAAGGAAAGGCCACCCCCAAACCAGACTGCATCCTGGACTACAATAGGTACATGGGAGGGATGGACTTGTCAGATCAAATCCTGAAGCCCTACAGCGCCATGCGGTGTGGTATAAGAAGCTGGACGGGCACATCATACAGATGGCTTTGTACAATGCGTACGTGCTACGTCGATGTGCAGGCCAGACGGGAACTTTCCTGGAATTTCAAGAGGTGATTATCAAGAACCTAATCTTTAGGGACCAAGAAGGGGGGGCACCCAGTACTTCTGGAAGCGGGGCCACACGCATCGTACCAGGGCAACACTTTCCAGGAGAAGTTCCCCAAACTGGCAAGAAGGGAAAAAGTCAAAAGAGGTGCAAAGTCTGCTATAAGAGGGCGATAATGGATGACACAATATATCAATGTGACACGTGTCCCGAATAACCAGAGCTCTGTATGAAAGAGTGTTTTAAAATTTATCATACATCCCTTGGTTTATAATTTACCCCAATTTTACTTACCCTGATGCACTCCGCACAGTTTATCCCCCCTCGTCTTTCCCCTCTGAGCCCTGCTGTGTGCCCTGGCAGCTGATAACAGCCACATGTAGGGTATTGCCATACCCGGGAGAACCCACATTACAGTTTATGGGGTGTAGGTCTCCGGTCAAAATGCTCACTACACCTCTAGATGAATGCCTTAAGGGTGTCGTTTTTTAAACGGGGTCACTTCTTGCGGGTTTCAACTGTACTGGTACCTCAGGTGCTTCTGCATACATGACTTCGCACTCGAAAATCCCCAGTAGGCCAAATGGTGGTCCTTTCCTTCTGAGCCCTCCCATGGGCCCAAACGGCAGTTTATCACAACAAATGGGGTATTGCGGCCCTCAGAACAAATTGCGCAACAGAATGGGGTATTTTGTTTCTTGTGAAAATAAGAAATTTTCAGCCAAAACTACATATTTGAAAAAAATAATTTTGTTTTCATTCCCAGCCCAATTCAAATTAGTTCTGTGAAAAAACTATGGGGTCAAAATAGTCACAACACCCATAAATGAATTCCTTGAGGGGTGTAGTTTCAAAAATGGGGTCATTTGTGATTGGTTTCTATTGCTTTGATAGCTCTGGGGCTCTGCAAATGCGACATGGCACCCGAAAACCAATCCAGCAAAATCTGGACTCCAAAGAACACACAGCGCTCCTTTCCTTCTGAGCCCTCCCATGGGCCCAAACGGCAGTTTATCACCACAAATGGGGTATTGCCGCATTCAGGACAAATTGGGCAACAAAATGGAGTATTTTATTTCTTGTGAAAATAAGAATTTTTGAGCTAAAATGACATATTATTGGAAAAAATATATATTTTTTTAATTCCCAGCCCAATTCAAATAAGTTCTGTGAAGAAACTATGGGGTCTAAATGGTCACATTACCCATAAATGAATTCCTTGAGGGGTGTAGTTTCCAAAATGGGGTCACTTCTGGTGGGTTTCCATTGCTTTGATACCTCTGGGGCTCTGCAAATGCGACATGGCACCCGAAAACCAATCCAGCAAAATCTGGACTCCAAAGAACACACAGCGCTCCTTCCCTTCTGAGGCCTCCCATGGGCCCAAACGGCAGTTTATTGCCACAAATGGGGTATTGCTGCACTCAGGAGAAATTGGGCAACAAAATTGAGCATTTTGTTCCCTGTGAAAATAAGAAATTTTGATAAAAAATTACATCTTATTGGAAAAATGTCATTTTTTTAATGTCACAGCCCAATTGAAATAGGTGCTGTGAAAAAACTGTGTGCTCAAAATGCTAACAACAACCATAAATGAATTCCTTGAGGGGTGTAGTTTCCAAAATGGGGTCACTATTGGGGGATTCCTACTGTTTTGGCACCTCAACACCTCTTCAAACCCGGCATGCTGCCTAAAATATATTCTAATAAAAAAGAGGACTCAAAATGCACTAGGTGCTTCTTTGCTTCTAGGGCTTGTGTTTTAGTCCACGAGCGCAGTAGGGCCACATGTGGGACATTTCTAAAAACTACAGAATCTGGACAATACATATTTAGTAGTGTTTCTCTGGTAAAACCTCCTGTGTTACAGGAAAAAAAAAATGAATAAAATTGAAATTCCGCAAGAAAAATGAAATTTGCAAATTTCACCTCCACTTTGCTTTAATTCCTGTGAAATGCCTGAAGGGTTAAAAAAACTTTCTAAATGGTGTTTTGAATACTTTGAGGGGTCTAGTTTTTAAAATGGGGTGTTTTATCAGGGTTTCTAATACATAGGCCCCACAAAGCCACTTCAGAACTGAACAGGTACCTTAAATAAAAGGCATTTGAAATTTTCTTAAAAATATGAGAAATTGCTGTTTATGTTCTAAGCCTTGTAACGTCCAAGAAAAATAAAAGAATGTTCAAAAAACGATGCCAATCTAAAGTAGACATATGGGAAATGTGAACTAGTAACTATTTTGGGTGGTATAACCGTCTGTTTTACAAGCAGATGCATTTAAATGTTGAAAAATGCAATTTTTTCAAAATTTTCTCTAAATTTTGCAATTTTTCAGCAATAAACACTGAATATATCGACCAAATTTTACCACGAACATGAAGCCCAATGTGTCACGAGAAAACAATCTCAGAATCGCTTGGGTAGCTTTAAGCATTCTGACGTTATTACCACATAAAGTGAAATATGTCAGATTTGAAAAATGGGCTCTGAGTCTTAAGGCCAAAACTAGGCTGCGTCCTTAAGGGGTTAAAGTCCAATGTGTCACGAGGAAACAATCTCAGAATCGCTTGAATAGGTGAAAGCATTCTGGAGTTATTACCACATAAAGTGACACATGTCAGATTTGAAAAATAAGGCTCTGTCAGGAAGGTCAAAAGTGGCTAAAGAGGGAAGGGGTTAAAGAGAGCCTTTCATCTGCCAATACATGTGCTCCTGAGTGCAGCATGTAATGGGGAGGGCTGCACAAACCCTGCAGTGCTTTTACATTTTTTTCCTACCCTCCTCCAATATTTAGTTATCGGTGCCGTTATATTTGGCACCTGATATTTAAATAACCCTCTGAACTGCGTGTTTAGGCAAGGGGGCGTGTAATATTTCTATGACACTGTCCAATCGGCTACGGACAGAGCCACAGCAGGAGCTGAAGAGAGCGTGTGTGTGCGTGCAGCTCGGAGCTGTGCGCGCGCGCTCTCACTCTTCAGCGCTCGGTAGACAAGGACAAGACTGTGTGGTCTCTCGCGAGACATCACACAGTCTTGTCCTTGTCTCCAGAGAGCTGGTGAGTGAGAGCGGGCACGCACACACTCTCCAGCTTTTGCTGTGGCACTGTCTGTAGCTGATTGGACAATGTCACAGCGATGTTACACACCCCCTTGCTTAAACACGCCCCATTGACAGTTCAGGGGGTTATTTAAATATGGGGCGCCAAATATAACGGTACCGATATCTAAATAATGGAGGATGGTACGAATAAAATGTAAAGTGCCCCAGGGTTTGTGCAGCCCTCCCCATTACATGATGCACTCAGCTGCATGTTCAACTGAAATTATTTACAGCAGTGGACATCACGCCTTACATTTAGAAAATTCCGCAGTTTTCATGTTCCAAAATTGTCAAAAAATCTTATAGTAATGTTAAAAAAAAATAAAAAAATTGAAAGTCCCATTAACCCTTTCATGACCAAGGGTCAGTGATACCCCCTGTGTCCAGGTCAAACTTTCCATTTCTGATATGCACCTCTTTAAACGATAATATCTTTGCAACCGCTTTGAATATCACAACTATTTTTACTTTGATGCATTTTCTAGATTAGTTTAATTAATACCATGTTTTCAATTTTTATTAGCAGACAAATCCGTAAAAATGTGAAGAAAAAAAGTTTTTTTTGTATTTTTTTTATATATTTATCTATACTATATACTATATATATATGTATATAGATAGATATATGTATACTGTTGCAGCTCTATAAAGAGCGTAAAGAAGACTAAGTGTTCATCTCCACTCACAGCGATCCAGGAGAGAGAAGATTACTAATTTTTATAGAGCTGCAACAGTATACATATATCTATCTATATGCATATATAGTAAATTAGTCGTCCTCTCTCCTGGATCGCTGTGAGTGGAGAGTAAAGAAGGCTAAGTGTTCAGAGCTACTTGAAAAGTTTGTTTAGCAAGCAAACTCTTCTATGATCACCATGGTTAGACCGTCATGTTGATCATCCGCTCATTATCTGCCCAGATAACGAGCTCTACTGGCTCCGTTATTTCTAGGCAGAAGCCAGGGACCGAGGGGCTAGCACGCGGGGGAGAGCCAGGGGACAATAGTACAGCACTACTTCAGTGTGAGCAGCGCTGTACTTATAACCTTAGTTTCATTTTTTTTTAAAACATGGTTGTTTTATGAAACTAAGTGGAAGAGGTGCTGGCACTTGTAGAGAGAGCCGACACATGGATCGCTACAGCGCTGCTCACACTAAAACAGCTCTGCACACATTAAATCCCGTCAAACGTTGCCAACGTCTTTATACGTGACCACTGCACAGGGGATCGGCAGTTGGAACGTATATAGCCGTATGGCAGTCGTAAAGGGGTTAAATTCACTTTTTATTTATTTATACGCAACAAGAGCTTCTTACAAGTAGCCAAATTCCAAACCACCTTCACAATGTAAACCATTCCGAATAAGTTTGTCCTCCTTTATCCTTGTACACTGGAGCTTTATAAATCTACTATATGTGGCATAAGTGACTTATTTGTTTGAATATTTGCATCAGAAGGTTTTTACCTTTTAGGAGCATCTGTTGCAATTCATCTCCTAGTTTACTTGGTATTCTTTACTCCTTTCCCATCTGTCTCATCCAGCTGTTTACCACATGTCGGTGTCAAATTTGTTTCATGTATATAAAACTTATATATTTCTACATTAAAGTGAATCTGTCATGTCCGTGCCACATTGGCGCTCAAATCTTTTAACCTGCTGTAATAAAATGACCAGCTCCTTGAACGGACTGGCCGGCTTTTAATACATTCACCTCAAGCATTCTAAAATAAAGTTATTGAACTCAAATTAATGTCTTTCTCAATTTAGTGCAATTTTTGAGATCCTGAAATTGCTGAAATCCCCATAATGGTCTTCCATGTCACATCCTAGCTCTTATGCGCTCATTATACAACAACTCTATTGCCTATGTTGCTTGGAAGTTTTAATGGTCTTTAGCCCCCCTTTTATCCCAATATTACTCATCATGGATCCCCCCCAAAATTAGCAAAGGTGTGTCCCCAGAGATGAAACCTGAAGCTCCTAAGCCTTGATGCAAAATCTGTAGCGGGGCCCATTAACCATGAAGTGCCTTGTGTAATATTCCTGACTCCTTGTGTGGCAGTGCGCACAAGTCCCGGGTGGAATTGCAGCCAGAACACCCCCCATAGTTACAGCCCCGGATGTCTTCTCCCTCCAGGTGACACCGCAGCAAGCAGATTTTTTTTTCATGCCTCCCTAGTGCCAAGTCTCACTTCAAAGATTGTATGGAAATAATATGTCAGTACTTTATAATGATGATTATTCATCACACTCCTTGTTAGATGTGCCAGTAATTGACACACAATGCTTGCCCAGCATACTGTCGAGGGTGCATATCCATGAGTGGTTTTTATGGTACAAATATCTGGAGAAGTCGTGGTCTATGGCAAAAGTGTTTTTTTTCCTTTCCTGGCTATTTCATAGCCGTTGCTCTGAGTTGTCCTTTTATCAGAGAAGTTGATCCTTTTTATATGTGACAATTGGCTTTGTTCTCTACATGACATTATTGATTTGGAGATCAGCATATGTTGGCTTATTTGCCACTGGACAGCCTGATATTCGCTTGTGTTGTCAAATATGCCAAAATGTGACTCTAAAGATGAGGTACAATATGGTGGCGCTTTTCGTCACCCTGCCCCCTCTTTTAGTTTTTGAGACACCTGCAGGAGAACTTGGAGAAACAACAGGTAACATTAAACTCTTGCTTTTATTGTGACTGGGTACATTGTGTAAATTGTTCACATGCTCCGTGCCATTTGCTGAAGGCTTTTCTTTGTGGCTTTGCAGGAACACATGGAGGAAGTCTGCTCTCCTCATCTCCTGACTTCTATTAGGAGAATGGTTCTGACTCTAACCCAGCAGAATGATGAGAGCAAAGAATTTGTGAAATTCTTTCACAAGCAGCTAGGGAGCATACTACAGGTATGGAACGATGTTATGTAGCTCCATTATTCTTTTAGCTGATAATTGAAAATGATTCTTTCAATCGTGTAATTTTTATTAAACTTTTGGTAGTTTTTGTACACAAAGACAAAATAACAATCCTTCACCGATCACACATTTTTTCTTTTTTCTAATTATAACCAAATAGTGAAAGAATCTTTTCTTCTAATCTGGTTTTATTTGTTGATTGTAGATATTTTCTTTCTTGTATTTTCTGCACATGATAATGGGGCAGCCGTCTTGCCTGAGCTTCTGTTAACAGCATTCAGAGATATGCTTTCCAGTAGCCACATGGACCATAGGAAACCCTACTATGAGAGTTTTCGAGGCATGTTGTGTGACTGTGCAGAGGTCATTGTAAAAAACCTTCTTGTTTTTTTTTTCTTGTTATAGAAGTGAGCTATGTAAGTAACAGTAAGGCCTTATTCACACGACAGTGTTCGGTCAGTGATATACGCTGCGTGACGGCCGCATTTCTTGTACCAAACACAGTTCAGATAGCCGGGCTCCTAGCATAATCGTTATGTATGCTGCTGTGAGTCACTGTCTCCCCGCGGGTCTACTGTCTCGTAATGAAAACAATCTTCAGTACAGGACAGTTTTTCCACGGGGAAGCAGTGACACCTAGCGTCATACGTAACTATTATGCTATGAGCCCGACTATCTGAACTGTGTACGGTCCGGGAAATAGGGCCAAAGTGCGGACTGTATATCACGGATTCAACACGGTCGTGTGAATAAGGCCTAAAAACAAAAGTGTACTAAATTGTGTGATGATCTGTGTTTGTCTTCCTTGAAGTGATGTCCCGGTTCCTTTTAGGCTTCTAAACTATATAGAAATGGAGATTTGTTATACCGGACATTATATGTGACCGCATCACTGGGGAAAAAAAATCCCAACAAGAAGACCAACAAGAAAGTTTTGGAGACTTTAGGGTTAATTGGAATTGATGCATTCTGAACCTCTAAAGAGCACACAATGTGTTATGCAGTGGAATCTTATTCATATTCATATGCGCGGAGACACGGGCGCGCGCGCGGAGACACGGGGGCGCGCGCGCGGAGACACGGATACATCCCATTGAAAAGTGGAATGAGAACACCCAGTTATCAATTTATTCATAATTTTCTAGGAGGAATAGCCGGAACGGCACAACGCAGAGTTCTAAGAAAATATGCTCCAGACTAGTTATTTCATGGGGAATACAAACAGGGCCGCCCTTAGGTTGGGTGGCGCCCTGTACGGGACTTTATTGCTGCCCTCCACAAACCAGAACCTAACCATATATATATTGACATATATATATATATATATATATGTGTGTAGGTAGAAAAAAGCAGCACTTCAGAGAATTCAAGTATCACGATGCTATGTGTCCTTGACCGTCGTCCACACGGTCCTGAATTGGATACACAAACGAGGAAATAGACGCAGCACTCCAAAGGTAGTTGCAAAGCTAGTGGTTTATTCTCCCATGTACAGAAATAGCTACGTTTCGGTCCTTTCAGCAGGCTTGACAAAGGTCCTGCTGAGAGGACTGAAACGTCGAGAGACAGATATCGAGAGGGACCGATATCGACAGGAGCATATACAAATAAATAAAGGCACATATGTAGATGTGTGTGTGTGTGTGTGTATGTATATATGTGTGTGTGTGTATATATATATATATATATATATATATATATATATATATATATATACTCACACACACACACACTTTCACATACAGACCCTTTCGGAGTACAAATAATGTAGTAGGTAGTACATGCAGTCCTACAGTGTGTAACACCACAGATCACATCCACTACATTATCTATACGGAGTTATCAAAGTGTATTATCTGCAGCCCTATGTAACACCACAGATCACACACTAGGATAACTTTACCCACACTGGAACATATAAACACACACACAAATCTATACACACTTACACAGAGACATATATGCACATGCAGACACACACATTATACATGATCCTTTTTTCCTGACGTCTCCTAAACAAACGTCGGCCGAGCATCTAATTCACTTTTTTTTTTTTTTGCAAAGTTCGGCTGACGTTAGTCTGTGTATGGCTACCTTTTACCTTTCAGTCGTGCTCTGAGCAGATAAATGGATACAATTGTATCCAGGCTAGGCAATGCTCTGTGAGCTAAATCTAGTAGCTGCACAAATCTCTCAGGTAGTTTGCTACAAGTGTCAGTGTTGAGTCCAGGCTGTTTAGGTCATGGTGCATTGTCTAGACTGGATACAATTGTGTCCACTTCTCAGCTAATAGAGCAGGACTAGCTATGTACCGGTTTTCTGCCTCTGAATGTTCAAGAGTGTTCTCATTCACTGACGGCAAACAAATGTTTTGAAAATAGTGAGGAATTGAAACACAAATGGCCATATTTATCAAAGCTGTCTAAAAGTAAAACTGAATTTGTTGCCCATAGCAACTGATCAGAGCTCAGCTGTGCTTTTTCCAGAGCAGTTTAACCCCTTAGTGACCACTAATACGCCTTTTTACGTCGGTCACTAATGGGCTTTAGGCTAGGCTGACGCCTTTTCACGTCAGCCTAGTCTAAGTCCTGCACGGGTCTCCCGTGCAGGCAGGAGCCGGGGCTCTGCTGTCTGATGACAGCTGAGCTCCTGCTCCAACGCCCGCGATCGAAGTTTACTTCGATCGCGGCCGCTTAACCCGTTAAATGCCGCCGTCAATAGCGACTGCGGCATTTAACTTTGTTTACAGAGGGAGTGAGCTCCCCCTGTCACCCATCGGCGGCCCGCGAATGAAATCGCGGGTCTCCGATGGGGTGTCATGGCAGCCGGGGGACTGATAAAAGCCCCCAGGTCTGCCCTGGACATATGCCTGTTAGGACGCGCCGGAGGCACGTCCTAACAGATTGCCTGTCAGATTTACACTGACCGGCAATAATGCTCCGGTATACGAAGTATACCAGAGCATTATAGCAGCGATCGGAATATCGCACAGTAAAGTCCCCTAGTGGGACTAATAAAATAAGTCATCAAAGTGAAATAAAGATTATTAATAAAAAGTACAGTAAAAAAATAAAACCATTTTTTTCCATAAAAAGTGGTTTTATTTAGTAAAAGTGTAAAAAAAAAAAAAGTACACATATGTGGTATCGCCGCGACCGTAATGACTCCATTAATAAAGTTAATATGTAATTTAAACCGCAAAGTGAACACCGTAAAAAAAAAAACCGCAAAAAACCATGACGAAATTGCAATTTTTTTCCATTACCCCCCAAAAAAGTCATAATAAAAATGAATCAATAAGTCCCATGTACCCCAAAACAGTACCATTCAAAACTACGTCTTGTCCCGCAGAAAACAAGCCCAAAAAATCACTACATTGATGGAAAAATAAAAAAATTACGGCTCTTGGAAAGCAACGATGCAAAAACAAATAATTTTAGTTCAAAAGTGTTTTTATTGTGCAAAAGTCGTAAAACATAAAAAACCTCTACATATGTGGTATCGCCGTAATCGTACCGACCTCACATGTTATTTACGTCGCATAGTGAACGGCGTCAATTTAAAAACGCATAGAACAATGGCGGAATTTCAGTTTTTTTTTTATAATCCCCCCAAAAAGGTTAATAAAAGTTAATATAAAAATTATATGTACCCAAAAATGGTGCTATTAAAAAGCACAACTAATCCCGCAAAAAACAAGTCCTCATACAGCTATGTAGACGAAAAAATAAAAACGTTATAGCTCTTTGAATGCGACTATAGAAAAACGAATAAAATAGCTTGGTCATTAGGGCCTAAAATGGGCTGGTCACTAAGGGGTTAAGGAATGTAAGCTGAGCACTGTTTGGTTTCTGTGGGCAACAAATTCAGTTTTACTTTTAGACCGTTTTGGTAAGTGGTACCCAAAGTGTATGAGGAAGTAGCAGATCTTTTCATTTATAGATTGAGCATTGTATACATAAAACTTAAAATCACTAAGTGCAAAGTACGTAACTATGGAAACCACAAGTCTTTTGTGTTTTGTAGGATTCATTGGCAAAGTTTAACAATAAAAAGTTGAAGGACTGTGGAGAAGATCTTCTTGTTGAAATTTCGGAAGTGCTGTTCAATGAGTTAGCCTTTTTCAGGCTGATGCAAGACCTGGACAATACCAGCAGCTCAATGCAAAGCAGAAGCCAACAAATATCTGATGCTGATGTTTTGCAGTCTTTCTCGAAAGAGGTTGATAATTTTAACTATTTAATATACTATATGAAATGTATGTCACATTAAATTATTTTAGAGGTTGTGGGTAAAATGTGCGTGTATTTTGTTTTCTTTGTACACAAGCTTTAATTTTAGAATAAATATGTAAAGATCTCTTTAAAAAAAAAAATGTCTTAGGCCTCATACACCCTTCCATCACCGTTTTCAAAGCCATTTTCCACGGATCCGTGTGTCTGTGATTGGAACAACCCGTTCACACTATGTACACGATATTGTGAGTGACGCACATGCTATTCCCTGTCCAGCGGGTTTCACTGTCCAGGGTGCTGAAAGAGTTACTGCCGATCAGTGCAGCCCTTTAACTCTTTCAGCACCTTGGACAGAGACTACCGCTGGACAGGAAATACCATGCGCGGCGCTCACAATATAGATCAATGGTTCATTAAAAAAAACTTGCAACAAAAAAAGTTACTACTTACCCAGAACTCCCTGCTTGCCTGCTTCTTGCTCAAGTCCGGCCTCCTGAGATGACGTTTCAGACCATGTGACCTATGATTGGCTGCAGCGGTCACATGGTCTGAAACGTCATCCAGGGAGGTCGGACTGGGTGTCAGAAGAGGGACGAGTCACCAAGGCAACGGCCGGGGTACGTATGAACTTATTTTTCTTTAATATCGCTGTGTTCCACCACTGATCAGCAGCCTCTTCTCTCTATCAGTGCTGACAGAGAGAAGGGGCTGCCGATTAGTGCAGTATCTTTCTGTATGTGTACCTCTGGCCCCCCGGCCGTTGCTAGGCTACGGCTCCATCACACACGGACGGTACACGGATGCCTTCCGTGTGCCTTCAGTTTTTTTTTGACGGCCCCATTGACTTGCATGGGCCTCACGGTCACGGAATCTCTGACCGAAGTAGGACATGCTCTACTTTTATCGGAACGGAGTAATGGGACCGTCAAAAAAAAACTGAAGTGTGCATGGCCCCATTGAAATGAATGGGTTAGGGTGCTAGCCGTCTGAAAAACGGCTAGCACCCTGAAGAAAAAGACTGACGTGGGCATGAAGCCTTATTGTAAGTTTTAGCATTTAAAACGTACTTTTATTTCTTTCCTTGCAACCCGACGCTCATAACTTTTTTGTATGACGTAGTTGTGTGAGACTTTTTCTTTTGCGGGTCGAGTTGTACTCTATGTAAGTACCATTTTTTGGTAAGAATACATTATTGTCTAATTTCTATAAATTTTTATTTTGGCGAAAATGCAAGAAGAAAAGCAGTTCCGATGCAGTTTTGATTATTTATTTTTTTCTTACACCATACTCCGATCATCATAAATAATCTTATACATTTGTTGTACAAGTTGTTACGGTAATGGCGATACCAAATATGTATTATTTCATGTTTTGGGCCTTAAACTTTAAAAATTTTGGCCATGCAAATTATGACCTTTGATCGAGTCACAAGGATTTTCTAAGACACTATCAAGGGGCAGTCCCCCCTTCTCTTATTTATTGTGAATGCCGCATCAGAAGGTTCTCTTCTCTCCGCCGTTTGAGCGGGGCTGCGGCTGTGTGTTATAGCCATTGCCCCGCTCCAGATCGCGCGCAGACATAGCTGTTAGGATGAGAATGCTCGTCCTAATGCGCGAAGTACCCGCCACTCAGGACGAGTATTCTCGTCCTGTGTCGGCAACTAGTTAAAACTGTATTTAAAAATAGCAATTCGTTTTTATTTACATTTAATTAACGCTATCGAGTAGTTAAGACTGAAAGTACGATAATAAGCTTTTCTATCCAGCATACCCAGTCTTAACCCCATATTGTAAAATAGTTCTATAATCTTTGCCTGCCCGTTGAAATATGGATTGGTTGTAATCTGTTTAGTTGCAAAGTATTCACAATGGGTAAACTGTCTCTGCTCACTGTCACATTGATATTACTGCACATCTCATATATAGTGGTGGTGTAATGTCCGTGGCTGTGGGCTATCCGCTCCAATCCTCTCCTGACGCACGTCTGGACTCTGTCTTTATTGCGGCCTAGGTGGCCATCTCGTGCACCTGTGTCCCCAAAGATCCCAAGACCTAGCGTTGCTAGGAGTGACAACCTTTGGTAAGAATGGACTTCCGTCTAGATTGTCCTTACCTGTGACCATAGTGTCCGGCGAGAAACCGCATCAGGTCTCTGCGTATCTGAACTCTGGATCCGCTGCTAATTTCATCCGTAGAGACCTGGTGAACCTTCTGCAATCACCCACCACACGTCTGAAGAACCCGTTGACAATTGCTTCAGTGAACCTCTGCCAGACCCAATTATAGCTGTGACCAAGCCGCCGAGGCTCCAAGTTGGAGCCCTTCACGCCGAACTTCTGCCTTTCTATATGCTATCCAAAGCTGTTAACCCTGTGTTGCTGGGCCTGCCTTGGCTCCGACTGCATGCCCCAGTCCTTGACTGGAATTTTGGAGAGGTTCTCCAGTGGGGCCCTCAGTGTCAAGGTCGTTGCCTGGTGCAGATTCGTTCGGCTCAGCCTTCACTGCCTCGGTCATTGGCAGGATTGCCAATTATGCTGCATTTTCGGACGTCTTCAGCAAGAGGGAGGCGGAGACATTGCTTGTATTAATTTTTACAGGCAGTTTATTCCAAACTTCTCCTCACTGACTACTCCCATCTCTAACCTTACTAAGAAGGGTATGAACGCCAAGCTGTGGACTCCCGAGGCAGAGTCCGCATTTAATAGCCTGAAGCGTGCCTTCACGTCAGCCTCTATCCTCCATCATTCGGATGTCTCTCTGCAGTTCTCGTTGGAGGTGGACGCATCCTCTGTCGGTGCTGGTGCACTCCTGTTCCAGAGAGGTCCCAAGGGCAAGTCAAGGTATGTGGATATTTTTCTAAGCTGTTCTCTTCCACAGAACGCAACTACTCTGAGTTACTGGCCATCAAATTGGCCCTGGAAGAATGGAGACATCTATTGGAGGGCGCAGCTCATCCGATCCTGATTTTTACAGACCACAAGAATCTGACCTACCTCCAGACGGCCCAACGCGGCTGAACCCTCGTCAAGCCAGTTGGTTACTGTTCTTTACAAGGTACCAGTTTGAGCTCCATTATCACCAGGCCGACAAGAATGTGAGGGCCGATGCATTGTCCAGGTCTTTCGAGACGGAAGACAATTTTGGAGAGTCCACAGAATATTATTGATCCGTCTTGCATTATCTCTGCCAATCCCCTGCAAGTTGGGGACATTCTTCCAGGGAGGACTTTTGTGCGCCTGACTGATCGAGAAAGAATCTTCCGCTGGGGACACTCCCCTAGACTGGCAGGTCACGCGGGGGTCCGTAAGACCCGGGATCTGATTGCTCGTCGTTTCTGGTGGCCCACGCTGCCCAAGGAGATTATGGACTTTGTTTCTTCCTGTTCCGTATGTGCAGCCAACAAGGCCATCCACTCCAGACCTGCTGGTCTGCTCCATCCATTGCCTGTGCCCAATGCTCCCTGGCAGGATATAGCTATGGACTTTATTACGAACCTACCTCTCTCTGCTGGATGCAGTGCTGTCTGGGTGGTGGTGGACCGATTTTCGAAGATTGCCCATTTCGTTCCTCTGACCGGTCTTCCTTCTGCTCCTCAGCTGGCCAAGCTGTTCATCCAACACATCTTTCGCCTGCACGGCTTGCCGCAGCATATTGTGTCTTTAGCTCGAAGTTCTGGAGAGCCCTCTGCAGGCTCCTCGGTGTGAAATTGGACTTTTCATCAGCCTACCATCCTCAGTCCAATGGTCAGGTCGAGAGGATCAATCAGATCTTGGAGAACTGCCTACGCCACTTCATTTCCAAGCAGCATGATGACTGGGTGCATTTGCTCCCATGGGCAGAATTCTCCTACAATAATCACACCAGCGAGTTCACAAGGAATACGCTGTCGTTCATTGTTTACGGCCAGCACCCACAAATTCCTCTCCCGATGCCCGATACTTCTGAGGTTCCAGTGGCTGACTCCACCTTTAGAGACTTCCTACACATCTGGCAGCAAACTCGATCCTCCATCCTAATGGCAGTCGACCGCATGAAACGGAAGGCTGACACAAGGAGAAGAGAACCTCCTCCGTTTCTTCCTGGCACGAGGGTCTGGCTGTCTTCCAGGAATATCCGACTAAGGGTGCCATCATGCAAATTTGCTCCCAGGTTCCTCGGACCCTTCGAGATCCTACAGCGGATCAACCCTATCGCCTATAAGCTTCGGCTGCCTCCTACCCTCAAGATCCCCAAACTCCTTCCATGTCTCCCTCCTGAAGCCGGTGGTTCTGAACCTCAACACCAAGACTCCGAGCCCTGTGGTTGCCTCCAGCGGCCATTTAGACACCTTTTGAGGTTCAGGAGATCCTGGACACCAAAAAAGTGAGAGGAAAGACCTTTTACCTGGTGGATTGGAGGGGGTTTGGTCCTGAAAAAAGGTCTTGAGCCAGAGTTGAATCTCAATTCTCCTGCTCTTCTGAAGAAGTTTCTCTCTCGCTCTGGTCCCAAGAAGAGGGGGGATACTGTAATGTCCGTGGCTGTGGGCTGTCTGCTCCAATCCCCTCCTGACAGCCGCAGCCACGAGTCGGCAAGCGCTGGCCCCAGCCTCCTCCTCAGGAGACGCCAGCGCTCGCTTCCACTCAACTCAGCTGGATCCCGTTGATGAACTTTGACCCGTGAGTACCCTGGACTATAAGAGGGGTCCAGCCCCCTGCTTCTATGCCTGAGCGTTGTTGATGTTTCCTAGTTTGTCTATGTGATGGCCTCCTAGTGTGTTTCCTGTTCCCTGCATTCCATACCATCCTGGTCGAGCACTGTGCTTTGCCAAAGTCGTGTCGTGCTGTATTCCACGTCTGACCTGCTTCACCTCGTCTTATGTCTACCTGCTGCCTAGTCCTAGCAGAGCCTGCCCTGCTGCTGTCTGCACTGCCACAGGTACCGATACGAACTATAGACATTCACCTGCGCCCTGTTGGCCAGCTGCTTTACCGCCAAGGCGGTACAGCCCAGTGGGTCCACAGACCCTTCGTGACAGGTGGTCACTGTTGATATGTATAAAGAGTTGAGTAGGTATTGATTGTGTAGGGATAGGTCTCAGAGTGTTTGTTTGCTCCTGCTACAAAACTTTTTGATGCTAAAAGCAGCCACGAGGCATGATAGAAAAAATAATGCTAGACGTCAACCCTTGTAAGATTTCCTGTGGTAGCACAGAAGTACTAGGACCGTTAATGGAGATAGAGGATGGAACATGATCAGGAGACTCAATGCCCCACTTGTGTTTGACCTTACCACCAAATTTCTGTGCCTCCCCATGGTACTTGTACTCTGTTATCTCGCCACAACCACCCAAAGGAGAAAGTCTCTCACCTGCCTGCATGACATGGATCCCAGCTTCATGGAGAAAGAGGGCCCTGAGAGGACAGCAGCATGTGGGCATGCTGCATTAGAGTTCAGAGGAATGCATGGACTTCACCAATTTTCCTTTGCAGCCACTTGACGTTCCAAACAGTTCCTGGGTTGACAATTGCTGTCTGATTTTAAATATGTCAGATCTACAGAGAGGAGAGACTGTATCACATACAGCGTTTATCTCTCCTATTTACGTTCGACATCTCTCCTCTCTGTGTAATGGGCCCCACATATACAGCACTTCTTTAATATATACTCATTATCAGAACTTTCCCTTCAACAAGTAAGTTATCACACACAAAAACGAAGACCCCCTGCACACGGCTGTAGCTGTAATTCCGGTCCATGATTACGCATATGGTCGCCGGCGGACAGTAACCCGCATTTGCGGGCCGTGTTCCCAATATAAAGTATCGGAGCATGGCCCGTAAAATAAAAAAATAGGTCATGTCCTATTTTTTGTGGAGCCTTTCTACGGCCCGGACACCTTCCCGTAAATATACTATGGGCAACAGAAATGAACGGGTCCGTGCTTTGATCAAAATTATGGCTGTGTGCATGGGGCCTAAGGGACAATTTTGATAATACGCATATATTGAGGAATAGTTGTGCATGCAATTGCCTTATGGAAAATAATTTTCTCTTGGTATTTTTTTAGTTTGTTTAGCAAAAACAAGAAAATTAAGATTAAAATCTAGTAAGCGTTCATAAAATCTGGATTGTATGTTTGGGTCAGATCGCCCAGCCCTACCAGGAATTTTCTCAAACTTATAGACACATGTTTGACGATGTGCTGAATGGCACAAACAATCAGTAAATGTGTCATTGTAATCCCATCGGTCCTCTTGGTGTGAGCCCATACCGTGTTTTTTATTATGAACAATAGATTAAAAGAGTACATGATAAATATATTTCTTTTATGATATCACCACCCTATGCGTTACTTCAATTTACTAACTATATAATCCCCACCCTATCATGGAAAAGAGGAGATGACGAGACAAGGGAGAGGAGGGGGGTTGTTTAGCAACTCCTTTCATAAGGGAGCGTCATGGACACATTTATTCCTTGTCTCCTCATCATTAGTCTTATACCCCTGTCCCCTACATCATTTATGAATATATATCATCCATCCGACTTGTTTGAGTCCCAGAGTTTATGAAACCTATATAGCTTCTCTCCATGCATATATTTAAGTTTTTCAAGGAGACTTAAAGGGGTTTTCCCACGAGGGATATTTGACATTTATAACTCCCGACCATAAAGTCAGGAAGTGGCCGGGAGTCCGCGATAGAAGACAAGGCTAGAACGCGGTTTAGGGTGCCCCGTTCTAGAGATAGGTGCAGGTCCCAGAGGTGTGACCCGCATCTATTTGACATATCCTGTGGGTATTTCATAAACGTCCTTCGTGGGGAAAACCCCTTTGAATGATAAATGCTGAGCTGCATCTGTAGGAAGTGTCATATTCATCCCTTCCAACCCTTGGTTATTCGTTTCCTGACTTTTTTTTTTGTTAAGACATGACTTTCTTTGTGCAAGTTTGCCCTAGGCTCTGCTCAGATAGTTATTATACTCCATGAGAATTGTATTCTCTTATGTATGAGAGCAGGTATTGATGATCTGTGAGACCTATATTTGAGGCTAGTTTGAATATAACAGTTTGTTTGTGCTGTGGGTGGGTTTTGCATGTGATGGATGTAGGTGCACGGGACATGTAACCATTGAGATTAAATCACTGAACACAAGTTATTATATTTTATGCTTTGATCATGTTGCTAGTAACATGCACAATTGTCACTGGTTCATATAGTTTTTGAGTACTGGTGTGAATCAAAGGCCTGCTATTATTTTTTTTGTTAAAGAGTACCTGTCACTAGGTCATATAAGTTGAACTGGTTTACTGACCTGAATAGCGCTGTCTTCCTGATGCCACCATGTTTTTTCTTTATTTTTTTTTGTGCACCCCCGCCCCATCGTTCTGGTGATATGGCCCACTGTTGTGTTGGCTCTCTATATGGTAATTTGCTGTAGTCCGCCAACAGGTGAAGCTAGCTTCCCTGCCTCTAAGGGCTTATTTAGACTAACGTGATATACGTCCATGCAACGCGTGTGATTTTCACGCGCCTCGCACGGACCTATGTTAGTCTATGGGGCCGTGCAGACTGTCCGTGAGTTTCACGCTTCGTGTGTCCGCTGCGTAAAACTCACGACATGTCCGATATTTGTGCATTGTTCGTTTATCACGCACCTATTGAAGTCAATGGGTGCGTGAAAATCACGCGCAGCACACGGAAGCACTTCCGTGGAACGTGCGTGATTCGCGCAACAGCAGTAAAAAGTATGAATGAAAACAGGAAAGCACCACGTGCTTTTCTGTTTACAAACATCCAAACGGAGTGTCATAATGATGGCGGCTGCGCGAAAATCACGCAGCCACGCATCATACGGGGCTGTCACACGGAGCTGTTAAGTACCTTTTGCGCGCGCAAAACGCACACGCTCGTGTGAATCCGGCCTAATTCTGACCAATCAGCATGAGGCATCTTCAGGGTAGTTCGCACCCTGTTGGCTAACTACAGCAAATTAGCACATAGGACGCCAACACAACAGTGGGCCATATCTCTCAGAAGGGGAGGTCTAGGGGGAAAAAAAAAGCCGTGCTGGAGTCAGGGAGACGGCGCCATTCAGGCCAGATAAACTTATGACCTAGTGACTGGTCCTCTTTAAAATACAAACTTATATGGAATTAATGTTGTTCATAACATGATCTACTATTGACGAGGTAGCTTGACACCTTTTTCTTTCCCTCTCCCCCTTGCTATTAACTAAACTTGAATATCTGTGATCCTAATAAATAAAATTGGTTGCGGGATTTGTCTATTTGTAATTAAAATTATAATTTGTTGCTTATTGGAGTTTTTCCAAAAAGACTAATTCAAGGGCCTGTTAGCTGGGAACGCAGTGATCCTGAAAATGACCTAGTCCTGGTGCTAATAATCAATGGCGAAATGGTTGCATTTAGGCGGTCACTTTCCTTTGGGGTTATGAGGGCTGAGAGAGCACCTTTTTTTTTGGGGGGGGGGGTGTTTCGATTTATTCAATAGATATTTGTCACACATTTATATTGATTTTGAAGGGTGACACCGGGATCAGCCCATTTTTTAGGAGTGGTTGATGTTTCCAGCTGCCAGATCCCCATCAAGACTTTTATGAAATGTTGGATAGATTGTCAAAGTATTTAATTTTTACATCTAACCTTTCATGGGACTTGATCAATATATTTCAATTAAGGATTCCATGACAACCTTTTTATGATATTCTAATGTATAAAGTTCGACTCAATCCAGTACGAAATATGGAAGAAAATTAAAAAAAATTATTAAAGCACTTGACTGGTTGCAGTATTTGGTATCATCGTAATTCAAACATATATGCAAACCCTTTAGTGATATTTTCTGTGTGTTTTGGATCTATGCAAGTCTGTAAATTTAACACCAGGAATGCACAGTTTACAATTTCATTTTGATATTCTCTCTTAGGCAAGGAAAATGTTTGAGGATGAAGAAAGCACTGAAACCCGAGAGATTGATGATGAAGACAAGGTATCTATATGAGCAAATATTAACCCCTTTCTCCCATAGTAGACACAAACCTATATTTAGGTCTGAATAAATCTTTACATGTATCTGTGTGGTTGAGGTTACGTACATGTAGAGAACTCATTACAGCTAACAGTAACTAAACAAATGATTTCAGATTTCTTCTATTGGTTTAACATTTAGGCCTAGTTCACAGTTTTTTGAAGGCAGAAAAAATCTGCCTCAAAATTCCTTCTAGAATTTGAGGCAGATTTACAATTGCCAGCATTTTTTTTTATTTTTTTTTTGCTGCATTTTTTGCATTAACGCAAAAAAAACACTCTCAAAACAAGCGCTGTAGGTTTTTTGCGCCTCCCATTGATTTCAATGGGAGGTTAGAGGCAGAAACCACTAGAAAAAAAAAGCATAATGTTTTTTTTTTTGTTTTGTTTTTTTCTGCGAGCGGCCAAAAGCCACCCCAGGAAAAAAAAAAAACGCTTCTGCCTCCCATTGAAATCAATGAGGAGCAATTTGGGCGTTTTTTTGGCACTGATTCAGACAAAGTTTCCGTGTCGAAGTCGGTGTGTAGTGACTTGGTATTCAGGCACCTACATTTTTACTCAATACTTCTCCTTGGCTGTATTCACGATTCTACAGGCTACTGGGATGACGTTTCTTAGCATCCATTCGCTCGCTCAGATTTTTTGCCTTTTGTGAGGTGTCCTCTTTACATTTGGTACATTTTATGCAGGGAAAGCTTACTGTACCAAAAAAAACATCTGAGCTTTGTTGGGCTTTTAGAGGTGGTAGACTTGTTTCCAGTAGCAGCCAGCAGTATTGACACTACTACTCTAATCTATAGGCCATGGCAAGATTAAACTGTAAAATTATGTTCAAAGGTATGACCAACCCTGTTGATATGCCTTATTAGGGAATATGGATGTAATAGAGAGTTTCCTAACTCCGGACTATTGGCCAGAACGAGACTCTATGGAGGACCCAACTTGTCCTTTCATTACAAGGATGGGCCGTTCATTTCAACAGGCGCTTAATTTCTGCAGGGGAACTAAGGGCTGGCGGCTTTCTCTGGCAATAGCAGCGTGTCTTAACATAGGATTGTCCAAACAATTTTTTTTATTTCATTAGAGATATTAATTAGCACATCATCCTAATGGCATATATTCTTCTTTTTTGACATATGAGATATTTCTTATTGTTATATGTGAAGTCAAAGAAAAAACAGACTGAACAAAAAAATGACACAATATAATGTAACTTTTACATTATATTGATAAAAAAAGGATGTAGTCCTTCAAAAATAGAGGGTGAGTCAAGAAATGCTATAGAGAAAACAAACTGACCCTGTTAAACCCTACCAGGTCACCCTGCCTAAGAAGAGCAACGCCCCTAGTCAAGGGACGGCCCTGACCTCTAACCTATACCCGAGACGCCCTGTTATACATTATAACTGCTCCTTGATCCAGATTTTCTGTCCGGTTGCAGGAGTTATCCTGGTGGCCATCTGTTTTGTTGTTTTTTTTATCGTGTGGTTCCCTGATGAACCTGTCATTTTACCAGGGGAAACACGTCGGAACTGTGTTTATTTGTACTTACCGTATTTTCCGGATTATAAGGCGCACCGGATTATAAGGCGCACTTTCTATGAGCGCCTTATAAGCAATCTTGTTTCATATATAAGGCGCACTGGATTATAAGGCGCAGCACATTACCGTTAAATAAACCATTGCTCAGACTGCAAGTCAAAATTTATTACACTTTTTAACAATAACTTGCAACTGGTTCAGCTGTAATTGCAAATCAAAACGTTTACCGTACTTTTTCAGTTCATTCCTCCACCAGAAATCCATCAAATCCGTCATCTTCAGTGTCGGAGTTGAACAGTTGGGCGATTTCGGCATCAAGCATGGGGTCCTCCTCTTCATTATCCGAGTCGGTCTCGTTGCTGCTGCTAGGCTCTTCAGTGGTGATTCCAGCCTTCCTGAAAGCTCGGATGACACTGGAGACTGATACATTCTTCCAGGCATCCACGATCCACTGGCACATAGTGGCATAACTCGCACGGCGTTGCCTCCCTGTGTTGGTGAATGTGTGGTCACCTTCTGTCATCCAATGCTCCCATGCAGCTCGCAATTTAACTTTAAATGACCTGTTGATGCTGATATCTAGCGGCTGGAGCGCTTTGGTTAATCCACCAGGGATGACAGCAAGCTCCGAATTAGTTTTCTTCACTTGGGCTTTGACAGTATCGGTCACGTGGGCGCGCATCGAGTCACAGACCAATAGGGATGGGGATTTGTGAAAAAGCCACCCGGTCTCTTGACGTAGACCTCCCTCAGCCACTCACTCATCTTCTCCTCATCCATCCAGCCCTTTGGGTTAGCCTTAATGATGACACCAGCAGGAAAATTTTCTTTAGGCAAAGTCTTCCTCTTGAAAATTACCATGGGTGGTAGTTTCTGGCCATTAGCCTGACAAGCGAGAACTACAGTGAAAGATGACTTCTCATTTCCTGTGGTACGTATAGATATCGTACTGGTCCCTGTTTTCTCAACAGTACGGTTTACGGGGATATCGAAAGTGAGGGGAACCTCATCCATGTTAATAATGTGTTCTGGCTGGATATTCTTTTCATTTATCTTGGTTATGCAGTAGGTGCGGAAAATGGCCAGCTTCTCTTCATAATCCTTTGGTAATTGCTGGCACACAGTAGTTCTGGTGCGAATGGAGAGATGACGCCTTTTCATGAAACGAAAGCACCATGAAGGACCTCCTCGAAAGTCCTTGATCTCCATGTCACGTGCTAAAGCAGTGGCTTTGAGTCGAATAGAGACAGTGGAGACGCTTCTACCTGCGTTTCTCTGTTCCATAACCCACTGTTCTATTTTGTCCTCCAACTGTGGCCACCTTGCTTTGTTTCCTCGGAAACTCAGTTTGGTCTTCTTTACTTGGCGGAGGGCATCTTCTTGTTTTCTCCACTTACGCACCATGGATTCATTAATGTTGAATTCTCTTGCAGCTGCCCTATTTCCATGCTCTACTGCATAACTTATAGCTTTAAGCTTGAAACCTGCATCATAAGCATGTCTCTTAACAGGAGGCATTTTTTGGGGTAGTGGGTATAGTTAACGCTAAAGCACAGATATATTGCAAGGATCCTGCGCACAGAGCTGTAAGTATCACTCAGTGTGGCTCCTGACTACGGTGGCCGTAATGCTCAATCCATTTATGGATACTGTAAAAACCCAAGTGAAGAATAAATTCATAGGCGCACGGGGGGGAGGAGCATGGTGTGTGCTGTGGTATGCCGCCGCCGACCCCTGCCGCCCACGATAGAGGTAAAGGATCCTGTATGAACCCCTCTCTTTACTGTCGGGTTCATATATAAGGCGCACCGGATTATAAGGCGCACTTTCTATTTCTGAGAAATTCTCAGCATTTTATGTGCGCCTTATAGTCCGGAAAATACGGTAGTTTGTTTGTTTTTTTATGTGCAGTACCTCCTTCTATTAGAGAAACATAAGGCCAATGAGATCTGCAATGTAGTACATGTGTATATTATTATTTTTTACAATATACCTTTTCCATCCTTGAGAGATATAGGCCAGTATGTATGTTTATCTGAATACTGCACGGTTGTTTTTTCTTCCTTTCTTGACCTATTGGTATCACGCCAAATCTCACTGTGTGTTTACACGCTAACCGATTCTCTAGGCTATTATATTGGATATGCCGTTAACGGGGAATCTAGGGTATAGGTTGGAGGTCAGGGCCGTCCCTTGACTAGGGGCTTTGCTCTTTTTAGGCAGGGTGACCTGGTCAGGTTTAACAGGGTCAGTTTGTTTTCCCTATAGCATTTTTTGACCCACCCTCTTTTTTTTTTTTTAAAGGACAACCTCCTTGTTTATCAATATAAAGTAAAAGTTACATTTGTTTTGTCTGTTTTTTTTGATCAGTGGGTTTTTTTCTGTGACTTTAATGTTTTTCTTATATAACTGCTGGCTTTTATCAAAGCCGTTACATTTGTTTGGCTCTGAAAACGTCTTATGTTGTGGCAATATTACATTTTTACAGTGGAAAGAAAAATGTAGCCGGTCTACAAAATTAGTTTGTTTTTTTTACAGTGCGTAATAGGCATTTTGACCACGTGCGCAGTAGGGTCTTTGTCTTTATATTTATGCAGTTTTGTGTATTTGTTTCTTTTTCCTGTTAGGACAAAGATGAAACGGAGATAGCAAAACCGCAAACTAAAAATATTGATGTATCGGAAGCTCACAGTGGAAGATCTGACATTTCAGAGGATGAAGATGGAAATGAAAAAATGCCTCTGTCCATCAGTACGAATTTTAACTTAGTTCAGTTAAAGGGCTTTTCCAGGACTGTAATATTGATGCAATAATTCCTTAGTATTGTCCTTCAATATCTGATCAGTAGGGTTCTGACTCCTGGCACAGTGCTGTTCATTTGCTTGTTTTTTCTGATACTGCTTATTACAGCAGCTTGGTCTCGTTCAGGTGAATGGGACTGATCTGCAGGACCAGCCACAGCCAAATGTATGGTGCCTGAGTAAACAGTACAGTGTAAGGCCGCAGTTTTGATCAAAGCTGAACTGTTACTGCAGCTCATCTGTAACAAACATTTGCCACCTATCCACTGGATAGGTGATACATGAATGGCCTCATGCACATGACTGTAATGGTTTTTACTGTCCACAATACAGATACGCATCTGTAGGCGGAATCGGACATGTTCTATATTTTGCAGATCATTTTTACGGCCCAGACACACAACCGTAAATATACGAAAAGGTGTCCGTGGCCCATAGAAATGAATTGGTCCACGCTTTCATCTGTAATTACTGTCGTGTGCATGGGGCCTTAGGTGGTAGTTTAACCGCTGGGACCCCCACTGATTAGTTGAACAGTGGACCCCCCCACATCACAACTACGGTGAGAAAGGGGTTTACGTAGAGCGGTGGTCAAGCATGCTGCTGATCCATACAACCTCTATTTTGTGCCAAGGTGGAGTGATACGGACAATATTTTGGAAATTATCACGTAAAAAATTGGAAGCACTTCCTCTAATTTAATGTGTATTCCGATACATATGTGCATTTAAACCATCCTGTGTATATATTAATAGTACTAGAAAACAAAGGTTTTGTCTTATGTATTGTTTTCTTACGATAGGTTTATCCAAAGCTGAAACACAGGCATTAACCAATTATGGCAGCGGTGAAGATGAGAATGAAGAAGAGGAGAATTCGGAGTTTGAGGCAGGACTGGTAGATGTACAGACGTCACTTGAAGCGAACAGTGAAAATACAGAGGAACATGAAAAGGAGGCAGTAAGTTTTTATGTAGATATTGATTTTCGTTTTGTATTCATTACACAAAGCTTGCAATGACTCGTTTTATTTTAATTCAGGTTTTGAACAATAGTTCAAAGGAAATGGCAAAATGTAAAAATATTGAGATCCTGACCAGTCAGGAAACAGGTAAGTTCTCTTCATATTTTAAGCAGCCTGGTTTTATTACATGACATCCTTGTTTACAGTACCAGTACATAGTTCTGCAGGTATTTACAATAAAAATAATTTTAAAACTGTAAGGGCCTGTTCACATCAGCGTTGTCTTTCTGCTCAGGGGATCCGTCGGAGCTTTCCATTAGGGGGAACCCCTCAACGGAAAGGCAAACGGAAACCTTAAGTTTACATCCCCATTTATCTCAATGGTGACCGAACCTTTGCTAATGGTTTCGGTTTGTTACCGTTGTGAAATCAATTGCGATGTAAACGGATGTTAAGGTTTCAGTTTGCCTTTCCGTTGAGGGGTAACCCTGACGGAAAGCTCAGACGGACCCCCTCAACGTGAAGCAAAGTGATGCGAACACAGCCTAACTTGTTTATTATACTCTGAGGCTGCTTGTTGTGTTGATGAAATAGTGTTTTAGTTTCATGGTACTTTTCCAAGGGATTTGATTACTGTTTCTTGATAGACTTAAGTATAAAAGTAATAATTCCCCTCCACGCAGACTCTGTAAATTGAGGAAAAATAGTGAACCTTTTTAGGTCTGGAAACCTTGTGTGAATAAAAAGCAAAAAAATAATGTGGACCTTTAATAAAAGGCAAGTCGTGCATCTTCTTTTTAAAATTAAGTATTGTAATCTTGATCTAGGAGATGACAAAACATCTGAGGAAGACCTGAAATGTTCACCTGACAACGTTTCTCCAGACAACATATCTGCTCCACTGCTGCTGTTAAAAGAGGGTGATCTGTCTGGAGCTGTCGATGTCGACACCAAGTCCTCTCTGGCATCCGCTGAAAGCTCCGGACCCGGCAGTCCAGCAACTGATTCCCCCGTGTTAGTTAATGAATATGTAAGTGTTCGATTTATCTTTTTCCTTCTAAAAGTGGATCTGGATCATCTTAAATAAATTGTCCGATCAGAACAACCTCTTCTTAAAAGAAAAATAGCAGCCCAGTCCCCCCACAGAAGCTGGTAGCTCTGACAATAAGTTGCTGTAGATGGCCATGCATTTTCCTAGCAGTTAAGCAATGTAACACATGATATAGGGGTACTCCCATCTCAAACACTGAAGGCATATCTGTAGGATATGCCACAAATGTCTAATAGATGCGGGTAGCCCAACCCCTCTCCTGCTTGGTGAGGCAGACACTGACCGCAGATTCCAGGTTGGTTACTAGGTGGAGAGAGGGGGGGCCACACTTACGCGCGGCTCTCCATTATATTCTACGGGAGTTATGGGAACAGCTGAGCAGGGCTTGCTCGGCTGTCTCCATATTTCTCGTAGAACATAATGGAGAGAGCCGCATGTGTGTGGTCATCTCTCCATATAGTCCCCGTCTGGAATCTTTGACCCCTGTTCTCTATAGCTGTGGGTCCCAGACTACCCCTTTAAAATTCTCCTGTCAAAATCATCTGACCTGTGGGTAATTTTTATTGGCTGTTTACTACAATACTGGTCCCTGAAGCATGAATTCTACCGTACATTCTGCAGTTGGCCACATGGCTACCTGCGTGGCTTACAAGAAAACTACTCTGGACGGGTGGGCTTTATGACCAGATGAAGACTGCCCCACCAATTATCCCTGAGACTAGTCCTCTACAAACCGTCCATATCAGGTTTTAATGTTAACAAGCAATATTCGTGTGAATCTCTAAGTAATATAAGAAGGGGTCGCTTTAGGAAGCATTTCACGGTCTCAAGTCCAAACTGTCTAATGTACTGTAATTGTGTCCCTCATTCACGTGAGCATATCCCAGTGTCATTTCTCCCTATTTCATTGTTTAAAAACATACATATATTTATTTTTTCCTAGCAGGAAACCGGTTCTGGAAATTTGAGTCAAAAATCTGATGAAGATGACTTTGTAAAGGTTGACGACTTGCCTCTTAAACTAACCTTACCTAAGGTATTTATGTTTTGGGCAGCAATTGAAAGAATAAGGTCAAATAACTTCACTGTTCAAGCTTTTTTTTATTTCTTGTTCCCAGACAGCGCTAGTGGCTGAGATGGAGAAAGAGGAACTGAAAAACCATTTATGTGATGAGATACTCAATTTTAATTGTCAAGGTAATGGTGCTGAGGAGTTGGCAGGAGACGCGCTGTCCCTGAAAGAGCCTGGTGAGTTCCTTGTTGATTTTATCAAATACTTATTACATCACCAAGCACCGACTTTGTATCTTTTCTCTCTGTCCTTCTGAACATATCTTTATTTTATGGGTGAGTACGTGAGTGAGTCACATGATGCTGCAGGATCGGCACTTGAATGTATACTATATGAAAATGTACCATCAGTGACAGGCTGTGTCTACTATAATAAAATAAAAGTTGTTGGAAAAAAAAAATGATTTAGTTAGTGTTAAGTAGAGTATCAGTTGCTGGTTTGGCAGATTGTAAATATAGATATATTTCTCGCTTAACCAGTTAATAGGGCTTAAAGGTGTTTTCCTATAATGAATATTTATCCCCTATCCACAGGATAGGTGATAAATATTCATCGGTGGGGGTCCCAGCGGTCGCAAAGGTGATAAATATTGATTATAGGAAAACTCCTTTAACAACTTGCGGACCGCCCATAGACTATAAATGGCTGGGCGGTCCACAATTAACCCTGCAGGGCCATTCCAGAACGTCCTGCAGAGTTAGCAGGTTTGCCTCTCCCCGGCGGCATTTAGCTCCGTGATACAGCTGTCTCATGGAACTTTAATCGGACACCACTCACGTGACCGTTGTGACAACCTGTCTCAACGATCACATTGCTCCTAACCGCAGCGCTTACGCGCCGACTGTGAGGAGCTCTGTGATACAGCTGATATCACGGAGCTTTCACCCGGAGACCATTCAGCCTGTGTCAGCGATCACATGCGGGCCGACGGTATGTAAAAAAAATATTATTTTGGGGGGTTTTTTTTTCATTAAAAATTTTCTCTATAAATAAATTTGTCTATCTGCTACACGGCGACACCAGTCGACTGTCCAAAGATCGCTATGTCCCGTAGCCTACATTGCATGTAATAAAAGTCAATGTGGTTGTGTCACAATGCGCAAGTTGCCGCAACATGACAGTTGCAAGAAATTCAAACCGTCGTGTCTCAGTCACTTGCAGGTCACAACGCGACCACATTGACGTTCATTACTTGCGGTGTAGTCTATGGGACATAGCAATCTTTGGTCTGACGACCTGTGGCGTGGCCAGTCACCATGTAACTCACACGGAATATTTTACAGGCAGAAAAAAATCTTCCTCAAGACTCCTGGAGAAATTTTGAGGCAGATTTTGACCTGCCTGCACTTTTTTGCTGTGTTTTTCGGCCGAGGCCATTGAGGACCGCGGGCTTAGAAGCTTTTACTGCCACCTGGGACAAAGCAACAATTTCGGCCATATATTGGCGCTCATTCCGACGTGGTCTCCACGTCAAAATCGGCACCAAAAAACTCTGTGAATTGGGCCTTAGGGTGACGTTAGATGTGGCAGATCCACTGCAAATTTTACCTGCGGATTACAGTACAAAGCAAGTAGATGAGATTTTACATAACTCCTCTGCATGCTGCAGACATTTTACACGGCAGATTTTCAAATCTTTGATATGTGGTTAAATTAATACCTTGGGGTCTACTTTCCATAAAATAATAATTTTTGCGGTGTCAAAGGGGTTTTCCAGTCAACAAAAATTGATGGCCTATCTTCACGATAAGCCTTCAATATCTGATCAGTGGTGGCCCGTTTCCCTGCAGACCCGACCGATCAGCTGTTTTGAAGGGGCCGCGATGCTCGTACGATCGTCGCATCCCCTTAATTTCCTTTACTGCTCACACTGTGAATCACGGACACACTTGTAGCCGCGGTTCACAGTATTATAGTATACACTTAAATGGGAGAATGCTGTACAACTGAACCGCCGCTTCAAGTGTGTCTGCGATTCACAGTGTGAGCAGTAAAGGAAATGGAGTGTAAGCAGCGCTCGTGCAAGCGCTGTGGCCCCTTCAAAACAGCCGATCGACCGGGGTGCCGGATAGGCCATCAGTTTTTGTGGACTGGAAACGTCAACATCTGTAATGTTCGTATGGTATCAGCGAACCAGCTTTGTAAATGTTTTCTCTAAAAGCCAGTTTGCGCACCATTCATTGTAAGCGCCCCCTTGTTGAAGACGGCAGAAGTTGCCAAATTATGTATTCAGGTGTATTTACCCAGTGGCACCAGATGTAAAAAAAAATTACCTAAAATCAGTCACATTTTTTTCAACTTTTTTTTTTTCCATTTTTCCTTCTATATAAAAAAAAAAGTTAAATATATCTATTCTTTTTTTACACAATATGGAATCCCAATATTATCTGAGAAAAACCAGACCAAATACATGTAGGTTGGAAAAATAATAGAACAACAATTTGCTTTTAAATTGGCACATGGCTAAAACCTAAAAATGGGCATGGGCAGGAAGGGGGTAAAGCTCCTGGTCAGGAAGTGGTTAATGTATAAATTCTGCAACTTTTTCATTCTGTTGCAATTCCCCACCATTTTCAAGAATTCAGTTTGTTGTCAGTGAATAAGAACATTCTTTTTTATATTTACAGACTATAAACTAGTACATAGTTGTTTCTGCTCCCAGCTGGGCAGTGGATACAATTGTATCCAGTCTTGGTAAGGCTGGATTCACACGAGCATGTTCGGTCCGTAAAGGACGGAACGTATTTCGGCCGCAAGTCCCGGACCAAACACTGCAGGGTGTCGGGCTCTTAGCATCATAGTTATGTACGACGCTGCAGGACAATGGTCCCGTACTGTAATCATGTTTTCAGTACAGGACAGTAGTTCCACGGAGAGGCAGGGACTCCTAGCGTCGTACATAACTATGATGCTAGGAGACCGGCTCCCTGCAGTGTGTTCGGTCCGGGACTTGCGGCCGAAATACGTTCCGTCCTTCATACGTTCCGTCCTTCATACGTTCCGTCGAACATGCTCGTGTGAATCCAGCCTCATGCTCTGTGATTGAAACAGCCTGGGCTCCAGACTGACACATTGTAACAAACTTTTAGACAGATTTAGGCTGGGTTCACACGGAGGTTTTTGCAGGAGGAAATTTGGAATTTTGAACCCGATTTTCACTGCAATTTTCGCCCGCAGCCGTTGAGCGCCGCTGGCATAAAATGGCGCAAAATACGATTTCTCTGCCTCCCATTGATGTTCATGGGTGGTCAGAGGCGTAAACGCCCGAAGATAGTGCATGTCCCTTCTTTTTCCGAAAAACCGGCTCGCGGGAAAAAAACGCCTCCGCCTTTTCGGCCGTTTTTTGGCGAGTTTTGCGGAGCGGTTTTCGCGTCAAAAAACTCTGAACTTCTTCTTATGCTTTTTCTAAGGCCCTGTTCACACAGAGTTTTTGCCATGGAAACCGTGGCAAAAAAACAGCTAAAATTGATTACCGCGAGCAAAAAAAATTGTTTGCAGGAAAAAGAAGCAACATGCCCTATCTTGAGGCGTTTTCCGCCTCAAAAACCCCATTGGAATAAATGGAAATAAGCGCGGTTTTTTGACGTGTTTTTCGTCAAACGCTCGCAGTTATTCCATCTTTCAGTTGAAGAGAGAGCTAAAAAAAACTGCAAAAACGCGTGTTGTGCAAAATCACTTAAAAAAAAAACGGAGCTGATATTTTTACAGGCAGAATTGTGTGAGAATTGCCTGGATTGCATACAGTTGTCTCCACCTTTCAGGTGAGAGCAGGGCTAGGTAAGTACAGGTTTGTTGCCTTTGAATGGAAACAAGATTGGTGTCTTTTTATTGACGGCAAACGGATATTTTGAAAATTGTGAGAATTTGTAACACAAAGTTGAATAACTTTTCATTTATTCAGCGATTAATCTTTATTAACCAAAAACTGGAAATCACTTTATAATATTTTATTTTCTGCAAGTCGGCAGTGGCGCTTTAAATAAGGGCATCTATTGCATGTCCATAAGGGGTTAAACAACAGGTACACAGTTTTGGAAAGGATGTGTAGACGATGCTTCAGTGGGATAGTCCGGTCAGTCAGCGGAGAACCACCCAGAGCTTTACTACTGAACCTGTTTCAGGTAAGACTTCCTTTTGTGGCCATCTTTTAGATGCCCTTATTTAAAGCACCCCTTTCTCAGGTCGTTATGTGTAGGCCAAATTAAAGTAGGAATACTTTGCTCTATTGTAATTTGTACTTTATTCTATTGCAGAAAGTTTTGGAGCCCATTCTGCCTGACATGGACTGACCTTCAATACTTACAGACCTGAAGCAAAAAAATAAATAAAATCTATATTATACCTTCCAAGTTCGAAAGTTCAATAAAATAATAAGAATAAAAATGACCGAGTACACAGCATTCAGGATCAGTTGAGTTAGAAAGAAAGGAAGGAACCCTACATTGGTATAAAAGTCCAAGCACTGTTCTTTTTTCATGTCCTAATCTTTGTCTTTGTACGGTTTTCTTTTTGTAAATTCGGAAATGTTAAAAAAGTTCTGAATAAAGTTTTGGCTTATCTGTACTTGTGTTTTTACTTTTAGTAAACCTGACATCTGTTAGGCCCAAGGGCTGAAAATAAAGGATATGTGGAGTGGCCATTATTTTCCCACCTGTTCTATTAAATTAGCATGGCTCAGCTGAACGTTATTTGGGGAATATAGGTTGATCGGTGTCACCTATGCAATGTCTATGATAAAGCCTAGGAGTTTTACTTGGACGTATGTATGTACTTTTCTCTCTGAAAAATTTTTGTTTTTTAGGTGGGCGGGGACTTGGAGTGTCAGAAGTACTAAAACATCCAGTAACATCCAGCAGACAGAAGGGATTTCTATAGGGAAATTAGTACCCGGGATTTCCTGCTACTTCAGACTGTATAAGAGTTCTGTTAGGTCACTGTTTGCTGCAAGAATACCAAAGTCAATGGGATCTGTCTTTGCTAGGATCCGTTTTTAACCCCTTAACGCTCCATGACCTACTATTAGGTCATGCTAACTGTAGCGTTCGCGCTCAGTGACCTAATAGTAGGTCATGGAGTAAACACAGCGCCGTTCGCGCGGGGCGCGTTCATGAGCTGTGATAGCTGCTGTTTCCGACAGCAGACTATCACTGCTCAATGTGCCGGGACCGATCGCGGAGCTCCCCCGCCGATTAATCCCTCAGAAGCCGCGTTCAATAGCGATCGCGGCTTCTTAGGGGTTAATCCGCCATCGCCGGCCTGCTACACGATAGCGGCCGGCGATGGTGACTATGGCAACCGGACACCAAACAATGGCATCCGGCTATGCCATAGACGGAAGCCTAGTGGGTCCTGACAACGTCAGGACCCACTATGCTTGCTGTCAGTGAGTAGCTGACAGTTCTAATACACTGCACTACGCATGTAGTGCAGTGTATTAGAATAGCGATCAGGGCCTCCTGCCCTCAAGTCCCCTAGTGGGACAAAGTAAAAAAGTTAAAAAAAGATGTGTAAAAATAAGAAAATAAAAGTTTTAAAAGTAATAAAAGTAAAAGTCCCACTTTTTACCTTATCAGTCCTTTATTATTAATAAAAATATATAAACAAACAAATAAACTATACATAATTGGTATCGCCGCGTCCGTAACGGCCTGAACTACAAAATTATTTTGTTTATCCTGCACGGTGAACGCCGTAAAAAAAAATATTAATAAACCGTACCACAATCAGAACTGTTTGGTCACTTCACCTCGCAAAAAATGGAATAAAAAGAGATCAAAAAGTCGCATGTACCTAAAAATGGTACTGATCGAAACTACAGTTCGTTACGCAAAAAATAAGTCCTCGCACGGCTTTATTGATTGAAAAATAAAAACGTTATGGCTCTTAGAATAAGGTAACACAAAAAGTAAATGATTGTTTACAAAACGTATTTTATTGTGCAAACGCCATAAGACATAAAAAAAAACTATAAACATCTGGTATCGCCGTAATCGTATCGCCCCGCAGAATAAAGTGAATATGTCATTTATAGCGCACGGTGAACGCTGTAAAAAAATAGAATAAAAAAACAATAGTACAATTGCTGTTTTTTAGTCACCACGCCACCTAAAAATAGAATAAAAACTGATCAAAAAGCCGCATGCATGACATGAAAACTGCAATGGATTCCTCAAGGGGTCTAGTTTCCAAATTGGGGTCACTTTTGGGCTGTTTCCAATGTTTTGGCACCACAAGACCTCTTCAAACCGGACATGGTGCCTAATAAAAAAGAGGCCTCAAAATCCTCTAGGTGCTCCTTTGCTTCGGAGGACGCTGCTTCAGTCCATTACCGCCCGAGGGCCACATGTGGGATATTTGTCTAAACTACAGAATCTGGGCAATAAGTATTAAGTTGCGTTTCTCTGATAAATCCTTTTGTGTTATAAAAAAAATGGTATAAAAAGGATTTTCTGACAAAAAAAAAAAAGTAAATTTCACCTCTACTTTGCTCTAAATTTCTGTGAAACACCTAAAGGGTTCATAAACTTTCTAAATGCTGTTGTGAATACTTTGAGGGGTCTAGTTTCTAAAATGGGGTGTTTGATAGGGGTTTCTAATATATGGGCCCCTCAAAGCAACTTCAGAACTGAACTGGAACCTAAAAAAATAAATAAATGAGGCAATACTTCGCTTCTCACATTATACTGATAATGAGCCGTGCCCACCCCGAGATGACCCCAGTTTTGTATAAACGGAGACCCCTATTAGACCGTTTCAGTGCCCGGTTCTCCCAAGCATACACCCCCGAGAAGTGTATTTCTATTGATGAGTCCCTGGTACATTTTAAAGGGAGGGTTCAATTCCGCCAGTACCTGCCGGGTAAGAGGGCAAGGTATGGCGTGAAGATGTATAAGCTGTGCGAGAGTGCATCAGGGTATACCTACAGGTTTAGGATATATGAAGGAAAGGCCACCCCCAAACCAGACTGCATCCTGGACTACAATAGGTACATGGGAGGGATGGACTTGTAAGATCAAGTCCTGAAGCCCTACAGCGCCATGCGGTGTGGTATAAGAAGCTGGCCGGGCACATCATACCGATGGCTTTGTACAATGCGTACGTGCTACGTCGATGTGCAGGCCAGACGGGAACTTTCCTGGAAATTCAAGATCTAATCTTTAGGGACCAGGAAGGGGGGGCACCCAGTACTTCTGGAAGCGGGGCCACACGCATCGTACCAGGGCAACACTTTCCAGGAGAAGTTCCCCAAACAGGTGGAAAGGGAAAGAGTCAAAAGAGGTGCAGAGTCTGCTATAAGAGGGGGATAAGGAAGAACACAATATACCAATGTGACACGTGTCCCGAAAAACCAGGGCTCTGTATAAAAGATGGTATTAAAATGTATCATACATCCCTTGATTTTTAATTTACCCTGATGCACTCCGCACAGCTTACCCCCCCCTCATCTTTCCCTTCTGAGCCCTGCCGTATGCCCAGGCAGCTGATAACAGCCACATGTAGGGTATTGCCGTACCCAGGAGAACCCACATTACAATTTAAGGGGTGTATATCTCCGGTGGCGCATGCTGGGCACACTATATCGGACACTGACATGCTATATATATATATATATATATATATATATATATATATATATATATATAAATTGCAAATCTCACTCTGCACCATCTGCTGCGCATTATCTTTTACACAGTACTTGTGGGGTCAAAATGCTCACTACACCTCTAGATGAATGTCTTAAGGGGTGTAGTTTTTAAAATGGGGTCACTTCTCGGGGGTTTCAACTGTACTGGTACCTCAGGGGCTTCTGCACACATGACTTAGCACCAGAAAAGCTCCAGTAGGCCAAATGGTGGTCCTTTCCTTCTGAGTCCTCCCATGGGCCCAAACGGCAGTTTATCACCACAAATGGGGTATTGCCGCACTAAGGACAAATTGGGCAACAAAATGTGGTATGTTGTTCCCTGTGAAAATAAGAAATTTTGATCAAAAATGACATCTTATTGGAAAAAATATCATTTTTTTCATTTCACAGCCCAATTCAAATAGGTGCTGTGAAAAAACTGCGGTCAAAATGATAACAAAAACCATAAATGAATTCCTTGAGGGGTGTAATTTCCAAAATGGGGTAACTTCTGGTGGGTTTCCATTGTTTTGATACCTCAACACCTCTTCAAACCTGGCATGCTGCCTAAAATATATTCTGATAAAAAAGAGGCCTCAAAATGCACTAGGTGCTTCTTTGATTCTAGGGCTTGTGTTTTAGTCCACGAGCGCACTAGAGCCACATGTGGGACATTTCTAAAAACTGCAGAATCTGGACAATACATATTTAGTAGTATTTCTCTGGTAAAACCTTCTGTGTTACAGAAAAAAATTGAATAAAATTGAAATTCAGCAGAAAAAATGACATTTGCAAATTTCATTTCCACTTTGCTTTAATTCCTGTGAAATGCCTGAAGGGTTAAAAAAAACTTTCTATATGCTGTTTTGAATACTTTGAGGGGTCTAGTTTTTAAAATGGGGTGTTTTATGGGGGTTTCTAATACATAGGCCCCTCAAATCCACTTCAGAACTGAAGAAGTACCTTAAAAAAAAGGCTTTTGAAATTTTCTTAAGAATATAAGAAATTGCTGTTTATGTTCTAAGTCTTGTAACGTCCAAGAAAAATAAAAGAATGTTCAAAAAACGATGCCAATCTAAAGTAGACATATGGGAAATGTGAACTAGTAACTATTTTGGGTGGTATAACCGTCTGTTTTACAAGCAGATGCATTTAAATTCTGAAAAATGCTATTTTTTGTAAATTTTCTGTAAATTTTGCAATTTTTCACAAATAAAGACTGAATATATCGACCAAATTTTACCACGAACATGAAGCCCAATGTGTCACGAGAAAACAATCTCAGAATCGCTTGGATAGGTTTAAGCATTCCGACGTTATTACCACATAAAGTGAAATATGTCAGATTTGAAAAATGGGCTCTGAGCCTTAAGGCCCAAACTAGGCTGCGTCCTTAAGGGGTTAAACCATCAAATCTTGTAACGTTCCGTTAATGTGAAGGATGGGATAAACTGAAGAAACAATAGAGAAAAGTGTCTGTCTTTTATATAATTATTAAAGGAGTTCCTCCTGGTGCCTATTGAGCATATTCAATGTGGATGGAGATGCAGCGTGACTAAGGACAAAGTACAGATCCTTGGCACAACCACAATCAAATCTCATATGCAGACTGATGCACATGCACTTCTCATGGATAGATTTCAGCGTGTCACACAGTGCTGATAATTAAAGAGATCAATGTCAAAAAAGCCTGAATAGAATTATATTAATCCAGGATCTGATAATCTGGCACTTTTATCCAGTAATATGGAATCTAAATAACAGAATTTCACAAGACTAGAAGCAAAAGTCTGGGCATAGATAACCTATGAGTAAATTGAGGATATCTGGCAGAATTGTTGAGATTTATGCACTTTTCGCTGTCTGTCCGAGTACACGGTACAAAGATAAATAGGTGTACCCGTGGAAATGTTTATAGTACTGCTGCCTGCGAGATCTGAGTGAAGAAACATCTACTGAACCAGACTGCGATCACCCCAGAACTTGAAGTTCAGGACGGTTTGTTGCACACTATGTAGTGTACTGAATAATATCAATGTGGTGACTGATGTTCATAACAAATTTTTTCTTTTTTAATTTTATAACGGTCTAATGAGTGTGTTCCAAAATAAAATAGCTGCCTTATGATGGTTCCTGCAACTTTAACCCCTTAATGACAAGCCATTTTTTTATGTTTTTCCATCGTCTCATTCAAAGAGCTATAACTTTTTTATTTTTGCGTCGACATAACTGTATAAGGTCTTGTTTTTTGCGGGACAAGTTGTAATTTTTAATAGCACCATTTTGGGGTACATAGAATTTATTGATTTAACTTTTATTAACTTTTTTTTGGGGGGGGGGGATGATAGAAAAAAACCTAATTTCGCCACTCTTTTTTTGCATCCTAAATTTACGCCGTTTACCGTGTGATATGAATAACACAATCACTTTATTAAGCGGGTTGTTGCAATTGATATAGATTGATATAGATTTTCTTATGTTTTACTACTTTTACACAGTAAAAACACTTTTTTCAAAATTATTTGGTTTTGTTTTTCCATATTTGAAGAGCCGTAACGTAATTTTTTCACAGATGCAGTTGTATAAGGGCTTTTTTTTTTTTTGCGGGACGACTTGTAGTTTTTATTGGTATCATTTTGGAGTAGATGCGACTTTATCACTCTTCATCAAATTTTTGTAAGGCAGGATTCAAAGAAAACAGCAATTTTTGCAGTTTTTTTTATTTTTTACGGCGTTCTCCGTGCGGGTTAAATTATGTAATAACTTTGGGGTCTTTACGGATGCAGCGATACCAAATATGTGTAACTTTTTTTACTTTATTTTGTTTTTTAATGATAAAGCAGTTTGTAAGGTGAAATAGTTGGCTTTTCATTTTTAGTTTTTTTTTGTTAACTTTTTATTAAATTATTTTTTTTTTTTGCTAGTCCCACTAGGGGACTTCACTATGCGATCGCCCAATCACATTTATAATACACTACAATACTTCTGTATTGCAGTGTATTATGCCTGTCTGTGCAAAACGGACAGGCATCTGCTTGGCCATGCAACTGGCATGACCTAGCAGGCATACTCTACAGGCAGACCTGGGGGCTTTTATTAGGCCCCCGCCTGCCATAGAAGACTCAGGCACCCGACGATCTTATCGCCGGGTGTCGGTGGGAGAGAGAGGGAGCTCCCTCCCTCCCTCTCTCCAAAACCACTCAGAATCAGCGCTTGCTATTGAGCGCCGCATCTGAGAGGTTAAACGGGTGAGATCGATATATCAATCTCACCCGTTAGAGCATGGATGCCCCCAGCCCTCCTCTACCTCCTGGTAGCTGAGAGCAGGGACGTTTAAAGAGGCTCTGTCCCCACATTATAAGTGCCCTATCTCCTACATAAGGAGATCGGCGCTATAATGTAGGTGACAGCAGTGGTTTTTATTTGGAAAAACGATCTATTTTTACCACGTTAGGAGCGATTTTAGCTTTATGCTAATTAGTTTCTTAATGCCCAACTGGGAGTGTTCTTACTTTAGACCAAGTGGGTGTTATACAGAGGAGTGTATGACGCTGACCAATCAGCATCATGCACTTCTCTCCATTCATTTAGACAGCGCATAGTGACACTGTGTTGTTCACTATGTGCTGTCTTATACTGACACATTAACGTTACTGAAGTGTTTACACAGTGAATAGGCATTCCTTCCAGCCAGGACGGGATATCTATTCCCAATCCCGACACTTCGGTAACATTTCTGTGGTACTTACAGCAGAGCAAAGTGTAATCTCGCTGTAACCTGTCATTTACAGCGTGATCTCGCGAGATTACGCTTGCTTCGCTGTAAGTCCCACAGAAACGTTAGTGGGCGTTGTAAAGAGGAGTGTATGACGCTGACCAATCAGCATCATACACTTCTCTCCATTCATTTACTCCGTGCATAGTGACACTGCGTTGTTCACTATGTGCTGTCTTAGGCTGGATTCACACGAGCACATTACGTCCGTAATTGACGGACGTATTTCGGCCGCAAGTCCCGGACCGAAAACAGTGCAGGGAGCCGGGCTCCTAGCCATCATAGTTATGTACGACGCTAGGTGTCCCTGCCTCGCTGCCGGACAACTGTCCCGTACTGAAAACATTATTACAGTACGGGACAGTTGTCCGGCAGGGACTCCTAGCATCGTACATAACTATGATGTTAGAAGCCCGGCTCCCTGCACTGTGTTCGGTCCGGGACTTACGGCCGAAATATGTCCGTCAATTACGGACGTAAGGTGCTCGTGTGAATCCAGCCTTATACTGACACATTAACGTTACTGAAGTGTTCAGACAGTGAATAGACTTTCCTTCCAGCCAGGACAGGATGTCTATTCACAATCCCGACACTTCAATAAAGTTTCTGTGGGACTTACAGCGAAGCAAGCGTAATCTCGCGAGATCACACTGTAAATGACAGGTTACAGCGAGATTACGCTTTGCTCTGCTGTAAGTACCACAGAAATGTTACCAAAGTGTCGGGATTGAAACAGAAAGAGCCTTCCCCAAATTGTTCCCACAAAGTTGGAAGCTACAATTGTCCAAAATGTCTTGGTATGCTGAAGTATTAAGATTTACCTTCTCTGGAACTTCCCGACCCCTGAAACCCGTAGCATTATCCCTCCACCAAACTTTTTTTTTTTATGTTCATTATTTTTTTGTTTAATATTAATTTTATTTTTATTTATTTTTAACAAATTAATAAAAAACATCCATAATGAGATTACAAAAATACATAATTTATACCCTCCCCACCCAGAAACCCAATAAACACACAGTTTTCCCCTTCTTCCATCTTCCCTCTCCCTTCCTTTCCTCTCCACGTCTACCCATTCCTAGAAAAGGAATCATTAAAGATTGAACTCCTCTCACTGCTATATCTTGGTTAACTCCTTCCCGACCGCCCACTGTCTTTTGACGTCAGGCGGTGCGGGTGCTTAGTCTACAGAGACGTATTTTGGCGTCGCTGTAGATCAGGCTGATGAGCGCTCGTCCTCTAAGGGTATGTTCACACACTAATTATGTACGTAATTCGGGCGTTTTTGCCCCGAATTACGTCCGAAAAATGCGGCTTGAAAGCGTTGACAAACATCTGCCCATTGAAAGCAATGGGCTGATGTTTGTTCACACGAGGCGTATATTTACGCGCCGCTGTCAAATGGCGCGTAAATAGACGCCCGCGTCAAAGAAGTGACCTGTCACTTCTAGGGGCGTAATTGGAGCCGTTATTCATTGTCTCCAATGAAAAGCAGCGCCAATTACGTCCGTAATGGACGCGGCGTTCAAGCGCCTGCACATGCCGTTACGGCTGAAATTTCAGCCGTTACAGACGCTGCCGTGTGAACATACCCTAAGCAGGAGCTGTAACTAAGGGTATGTGCACACACACTAATTACGTCCGTAATTGACGGGCGTATTTCGGCCGCAAGTACCGGACCGAACACAGTGCAGGGAGCCGGGCTCCTAGCATCATACTTATGTACGATGCTAGGAGTCCCTGCCTCGCTGCAGGACAACTGTCCCGTACTGTAATCATGTTTTCAGTACGGGACAGTTGTCCTGCAGCGAGGCAGGGACTCCTAGCATCGTACATAACTATGATGCTAGGAGCCCGGCTCCCTGCACTGTGTTCGGTCCGGTACTTGCGGCCGAATTACGTCCGTCAATTACGGACGTAATTAGTGTGTGTGCACATACCCTTAGTTACAGCTCCTGATCTTAGAGCAGCCTCTTGAACACAGCTGGGGTCGACAAGCATTCGGACCACAGCTGTTTAACCCTTTGATTACCGCTGTCCGTGACCTCGGCAAGATCAAAGGGAATTCCCCTCTTTGATCGCATCACCGGGATTCCAGTGATGCGATCAAACAATGGGGAATCCCTCTGCAGTCAGCACTGGGGATCTACAAAGGACCCCAGGGCTGTCTGTCCCGTTTGCCTGCTGTTCGGGCACACTATGTGCTGCCCGATCAGCAGCCTGTGTCATAGTGACACAGTGTAATGTATTAGCGTACAGAAGTATGCTAATACATTACAAGTAAAAAATAAAGTTACAAATAAAGTTATCCCTTGACGGGACAGTTGTCCGGCAGGGACTCCTAGCATCGTACATAACTATGATGTTAGAAGCCCGGCTCCCTGCACTGTGTTCGGTCCGGGACTTACGGCCGAAATATGTCCGTCAATTACGGACGTAAGGTGCTCGTGTGAATCCAGCCTTATACTGACACATTAACGTTACTGAAGTGTTCAGACAGTGAATAGACTTTCCTTCCAGCCAGGACAGGATGTCTATTCACAATCCCGACACTTCAATAAAGTTTCTGTGGGACTTACAGCGAAGCAAGCGTAATCTCGCGAGATCACACTGTAAATGACAGGTTACAGCGAGATTACGCTTTGCTCTGCTGTAAGTACCACAGAAATGTTACCAAAGTGTCGGGATTGAAACAGAAAGAGCCTTCCCCAAATTGTTCCCACAAAGTTGGAAGCTACAATTGTCCAAAATGTCTTGGTATGCTGAAGTATTAAGATTTACCTTCTCTGGAACTTCCCGACCCCTGAAACCCGTAGCATTATCCCTCCACCAAACTTTTTTTTTTTATGTTCATTATTTTTTTGTTTAATATTAATTTTATTTTTATTTATTTTTAACAAATTAATAAAAAACATCCATAATGAGATTACAAAAATACATAATTTATACCCTCCCCACCCAGAAACCCAATAAACACACAGTTTTCCCCTTCTTCCATCTTCCCTCTCCCTTCCTTTCCTCTCCACGTCTACCCATTCCTAGAAAAGGAATCATTAAAGATTGAACTCCTCTCACTGCTATATCTTGGTTAACTCCTTCCCGACCGCCCACTGTCTTTTGACGTCAGGCGGTGCGGGTGCTTAGTCTACAGAGACGTATTTTGGCGTCGCTGTAGATCAGGCTGATGAGCGCTCGTCCTCTAAGGGTATGTTCACACACTAATTATGTACGTAATTCGGGCGTTTTTGCCCCGAATTACGTCCGAAAAATGCGGCTTGAAAGCGTTGACAAACATCTGCCCATTGAAAGCAATGGGCTGATGTTTGTTCACACGAGGCGTATATTTACGCGCCGCTGTCAAATGGCGCGTAAATAGACGCCCGCGTCAAAGAAGTGACCTGTCACTTCTAGGGGCGTAATTGGAGCCGTTATTCATTGTCTCCAATGAAAAGCAGCGCCAATTACGTCCGTAATGGACGCGGCGTTCAAGCGCCTGCACATGCCGTTACGGCTGAAATTTCAGCCGTTACAGACGCTGCCGTGTGAACATACCCTAAGCAGGAGCTGTAACTAAGGGTATGTGCACACACACTAATTACGTCCGTAATTGACGGGCGTATTTCGGCCGCAAGTACCGGACCGAACACAGTGCAGGGAGCCGGGCTCCTAGCATCATACTTATGTACGATGCTAGGAGTCCCTGCCTCGCTGCAGGACAACTGTCCCGTACTGTAATCATGTTTTCAGTACGGGACAGTTGTCCTGCAGCGAGGCAGGGACTCCTAGCATCGTACATAACTATGATGCTAGGAGCCCGGCTCCCTGCACTGTGTTCGGTCCGGTACTTGCGGCCGAATTACGTCCGTCAATTACGGACGTAATTAGTGTGTGTGCACATACCCTAACAGTTCCTGATCTTAGAGCAGCCTCTTGAACACAGCTGGGGTCGACAAGCATTCGGACCACAGCTGTTTAACCCTTTGATTACCGCTGTCCGTGACCTCGGCAAGATCAAAGGGAATTCCCCTCTTTGATCGCATCACCGGGATTCCAGTGATGCGATCAAACAATGGGGAATCCCTCTGCAGTCAGCACTGGGGATCTACAAAGGACCCCAGGGCTGTCTGTCCCGTTTGCCTGCTGTTCGGGCACACTATGTGCTGCCCGATCAGCAGCCTGTGTCATAGTGACACAGTGTAATGTATTAGCGTACAGAAGTATGCTAATACATTACAAGTAAAAAATAAAGTTACAAATAAAGTTATCCCTTGATGGGATTAAAAAAAAAAAGTAACAAAACAAATAAATAAAAAAAAGTCCCAAAAAGAGTCTTTATTTTGCATTAAATACATTTTATTGCCCCTACACTAAATAAAAACAAAAAACCTACACATATTAGGTATCTACACGACCGTAATAACCTGAAGAATTAATCTAATGGGTTATTTAGCGGGAAACGTGAACGGGATAAAAAATAAACAAAAAAAACTATTACGAGAATCGCTTTTTCCTATATTCACGCCGTGAAAAAACATTTTTTTACCCCCAAACTGTGGGGGGGGGAAAAAATACTATTTCTCTTGCATAAAACAAGGCCTCATACAGCCACGTCAATGAAAAAATAAAAAAGTTATGGCTGCTGAAACACAGAGAGGCAAAAACAGAAAAATTGAGCTGGTCATTAAAGAGGCTCTGTCACCAGATTCTCAAACCCCTATCTCCTATTGCATGTGATCGGCGCTGCAATGTAGATAACAACAACGGGGTTTTTTTGGTTTTTTTTTAAAACTTTCATTTTTGGCCAAGTTATGAGCTATTTTATATATATGCAAATGAGGTTTAAAATGGACAATTGGGCGTTTTTTTTTTCGTTATGTCCAACTGGGCGTGTATTGTGTTTTTAACTGGGCGTGTTTACGTGTATGACGCTGACCAATCAGTGACCAGTCAGCGTCATACACTCCTCTCCATTCATTTACACAGCAGCGATGTGCAGCCACATAAACAGAGATTAACATTAATCGAGTGTCCTGATAATGAATACGCATGACCATCCAGCCTGGACGTCATGTGTATTCAGAATCCTGACACTTCTGACTCTTTTCTGTGAGATTTCCAGCAAGTGAAACGAAATCTCGTTTGCCTCCGTAATCTCGCGAGATTTCGTTTCCCTTGCTAGATATCTCAAAGAAAAGAGTCAGAAGTGTCAGGATTCTGAATACACATGACGTCCAGGCTGGATTTCATGTGTATTCATTATCAGGACACTTGATTAACGTTAATCTCTGTTTATGTGGCTGCACATCGCTGCTGTGTAAATAAATGTAGAGGAGTGTATGATGCTGACTGGTCACTGATTGGTCAGCGTCATACACGTAAACACGCCCAGTTAAAAACAATACACGCCCAGTTGGACATAACGGAAAAAAACACGCCCAGTTGTCCATTGAAAAGCTAATTTGCATATATATATAAAATAGCTCATAACTTGGCCAAAAATGAACGTTTTAAAAAAAACAAAAAACGTTACTGTTATCTACATTGCAGCGCCGATCACATGCAATAGGAGATAGGGATTTGAGAATCTGGTGACAGAGCCTCTTTAAGGTCTTTTCAGGCCTGGTCATTAAGGGGTTAAATAAACAATTCTCAGTGACACTGTATAGGTAAATTGGCCAAACAAGAGTCCTCAACACAATCGCAATACCTCCCCATTCAGCTATTGACTATATCAGAACAAAAAATGTAATCACATCTTCCCTAACCTACCTTGGAGTTACAATACAATTTTGGGAGGAGAAGTACATCTCTGCTAAGCTATTAGTCCCATTAACCACATAAAGAGACTCTGCAACAGATGAAAAGAAAATGAAGAGGGGGGGGAAAAAAAAAAAACACTCGATAGACCGAATCTACTCCCATCTCCCAATATGGCTGGCTTTAGTAAACTTAAGTTTCTCATACTTCTTTATTTTTTTTGTCATGAGGTTCCTCCACTCTTCGACTGTGGGGGGTGAGTCGGCGCCCCATTTCCTGGCAATAAGTACCCTGGCCGTAGGAAGCAATCTAGTAATAACTATTTGTCCCTTATTATATTTACCTTCTTCCATCTCTTCTGTGCAATTAAGAATTGCATGAATCAGGGATTTAGGAATGTCTCTCCCTAATACATTTCAATTTCCTCGAAGATGTTTACCCTAAATATTTTAATATACAAACATGTCCATATAACATGAATAAAATCAGCCATTGGGGATTGGCATCTAGGACAGTTAGAACTGTTGTTAGTATCAAATTTACAAAACAAGAGTAGGAGAATAATACAATCTATGCAAGATGTTAATTTGTATGAATTGATGGTTTACGCTGACCGACACATTTTTAACATTTCTCTAACAATTTGCCCACCAATCATTATCAATCAAACCTAAGTCTCCAGCCCATTTTAATTGGCTTGGGGGCAACATACTTCCAGAAAGTGCACCATTTATAATTCTATATAGTGATGAAATACCCTTTTTACCCACAGTATTATACATAAGCCTATCGATCTAACTGTGACTTTGTACAACAAATTTTTCTTTATAGTTTTACTAACTGCGTGCTGTATGTGAATATATCGAAATCGATAAGTTTCTCTTAAGTGATTTTAAGTTCCTCAAAATTGATCAGTTTCCCATTTAATACATTTAATACTATATTTTATCCACCCCCCTCCTGAATATTCTCCAATTCTTTCACGTTTTTATTGTACCACACTGGTGTACATTGAAGTCAGGGCTGGACTGTCCATCTGGAAATTCTGGCAAATGCCAGATCGGCCGGTGTACGCTGTGGGCTGCTTCCGGCTCACCTCTTCCTCCCACTGAGTAGCGCTAGCCTGTCATCATGCAGGGGCGTAGCTAGGGGGGGGGGGTACGCTCTGTGCCCGGCTATTCAGATCTTTTGTACTAGTGAATTCGTATAGCGCTTCCGTCGCTGAAAGGCGCTGACTGACAGGGAAAGTCATTCTGCCCAGAAAATCAGCGCCTTTCATAGACGCTTTGTTCAACCCACAGGAGACCTGCGCAGAAGACAGCAGGTCTCCATTGCTGCGGACCGGCGTGGGAGCGGGATTAAGGTGAGTTTGTATAGTTTGTTATTTTATTGTAATAAAAAAAAGTGTGTGGCTTTATCTACAGGGGGGCTTTATCTACAGGGGGGGCTATATACAGGGGTGGGCTATCTATGGAGCTCTATATACAGGGGTGGGCTATATCTAGAGGGGGGCTATGTACAGGGGTGGGCTATCTGTGGAGCACTATATACAGGGATGGGCTATATCTACAGGGGGGCTATATACAGGGGTTGGCTATCTGTGGTGCACTATAAGAGGAGCTATTTGTGGGACACTATACAGGGGTGGGCTATATGGGGGCACTATCTACATGGGGGCAAAGTGTGTGTGTGGGACACGGTGTATGGTGCTTTTATAATTAGAGGTGCAGTGTGTGGCGCTATTATATTTAGGGGCGTAGTGTGAGGTATAATGAGTACTTTATCTTTATTTATAGGTGCAGAAATGTTGGAAAAGTGAGAATCTAAAGACATCTTAGCGGCAAACTGCAGAAATGGTCTGTGACCAGGAGTAATCATAGAGGTCTGGATCGGATGGAGAAAAAGAACTAGAATCTGAGACGTCACCAGTGAGTCACTTAATGTAAACGTATATTCTGCCTCTAATCAGCACTGTAGTCACTGTATGATCTGCAGTGAGATTATGGGTGGTGTGATTATGATATGATTTATTTTTTGTGAATCCGCATCTCCCAGCATATCCTTATCATTGTTCGGGCCATGCTGGGAGCTGTAGTTTTACGCCGTACATACCTATACGGCAGGGGTTGCACTAAATTGAGCTGTATTTGTGCTGGTGTTATATTTATGTACTGAGCTTTGTTCTGGTGCTGTATATATGTACTGAGCTTGGTTCTGGTGTTGTGTATAGAACTATATTGCTTGTAAAATGTACAAATGTTTTTATGCTCGAGTTACATAAAAAGAAATGTGGAAAAGAAATGACACGTCATTGATTGGTAGAGAAAACAAACACGGCGAGGGGGAAAGAGATGTCGGGAAAGAGGTGGGGGGGGCGCCAAAATTAATCTTTGCCCCGGGTGCTGGAGAACCTAGCTACGCCTCTGCATCATGCTGTGTGGCGCAATGGCCTCTGCACCAAGCAAGCAGCCTGCTGCCAAGCCAGTGTTGCTAGCTGTCATAAATTTATTTTTCACAGCCGTGTCCCGGCCCCTCCTCCTCAACCACTGACACGGCTCCTCAGTTCACTGTCTCTGTTCTAAGCCACGCCTCCTCCGTAATTGGCCCTGCCTCCTCCATACTCTAACCCTATCACGGTGCAGCTTCTTGCTGCTCTGCGTGAGCATGTATTCCCAGCCTTTTGTCTACAGCTCAGCGGCGGGTTTACTGCTCACACAGAGCTGAGCTGGCAAATGAGTCAGTCTAGCATCTTCATAGAAAAGTGTGTTCAGCCTCAGTCCTCTCCAATCTCCACAAGTCTGTAAATAAAGAAAGTAAATATGCAAAAAAAATTACTGTTATCCCCTTCCCCTCCATGTGGAACTATAACTCCCAGCATGCCCAGACACCAGTAGGACTTCAGGACCTGGTGGGCGTTGAGGTCCCCCCCACAGTTTGCATTAAAGGGGTTGTCTAGTCCCTAAAAATTGATGGCCTATCCTCAGGATAGGCCATCAATACCTGATGGGTCGGGGTCCCACTCTCGGGACCCCCGCCGATCAGCAGTTTTGAAAGGGCTGCAGCGCTCATACGAGTGGTGCTTCCCCTTCATTTCTACTTGCTCTCTGTGAATCGCTGACATGGATGTACCGGCCTCCTTCTCCCATTCGCTTCAATGAGATCAGGCTGCAATACTGTGAATCGCCGCTACATCCATGTCAGCGATTCACAGAGAGCAAGTAGAAATGAAGGGGAAGCACCACTCTTACGCGCGCTGCAGCCTCTTCAAAACTGCTGATCGGCGGGGGTTCCGGGAGTGGGACCTCGACCCATTAGCTATTGATGGCCTTTCCTGAGGATATGCCATCAATTTTTAGGGACTGGACATGGTCACTACATGGGGGTAATATTGGTATTTGTATAGTGGTTTTTATTCAGTAACAGTATGGGGGTATTATTCAGTCACTCTGTGGTTATGGTGTGGTGGCAGTGGCGTAACTATAGGGGTCGCAGCGGTCACAATTGCAACCGGGACCCGAAGCCAGAGGGGCCCATGGCCGCCCACACCAAATTGAAAGTTACTATATGTAATAAACTACACAGACCCCCGTTACGATACACCGTGTTCCAAATTATTATGCACATTGGATTTAAGTGTCAAACATTTAATTATTAGTTTTTCAATTAAACTCATGGATGGTATTGTGTCTTAGGGCTCTTTGGATCATGGTAATCAATCTCAGACACCTCTGATAATTAGTTTGCCAGGTGTGCCCAATCAAAGGAAAACTACTTAAGAAGGACATTCCACATGATTAAGCAGGCCACAGGTTTCAAGCAATATGGGAAAGAAAAAGGATCTCTCTGCTGCCGAAAAGCATGAAATAGTGCAATACCTTGGACAAGGTATGAAAACATTGGATATTTCAAGAAAACTTAAGCGTGATCATCGTACTGTGAAAAGATTTGTGGCTGATTCAGAGCACAGACGGGTTTGTTCAGATAAAGGCATAATGAGGAAGGTTTCTGCCAGACAAATTAATAAGATTCGGAAAGCAGCTGCTAAAATGCCATTGCAAAGCAGCAAACAGGTATTTGAAGCCGCTGGTGCCTCTGGAGTCCCGCTCAGCTCAAGGTGTAGGATTCTCCAGAGGTTTGCAAGTGTGCATAAAGCTATTATTCGGCCACCCCTAAACAATGCTCAGAAGCAGAAACGGTTGCAGTGGGCTCAGAAATACATGAAGACTAATTTTCAAACCGTGTTGTTTACTGATGAGTGCCGTGCAACCCTGGATGGTCCAGATGGATGGAGTAGTGGATGGTTGGTGAATGGCCACCATATTCCAACAAGGCTGGGACGTCAGCAAGGAGGTGGCGGAGTCATGTTTTGGGCTGGAATCATGGGGAGAGAGCTGGTAGGCCCCTTTAGGGTCCCTGACAGTGTGAAAATGACCTCTGCAAAGTACGTAGAGTTTATGACTGACCACTTTTTCTTCCGTGGTACAAAAAGAAGAACCGTGCCTTCCGTAGCAAAATTATCTTCATGCATGACAATGCACCATCTCATGCTGCAAAGAATACCTCTGTGTCATTGGCTGCTATGGGCATAAAAGGAGAGAAACTCATGGTATGCCCACCATGTTCCCCTGACCTCAACCCTATAGAGAACCTTTGGAGCATCCTCAAGCAAAATATCTATGAGGGTGGGAGGCAGTTCACATCAAAACAGAAGCTCTGGGAGGCTATTCTGACATCCTGCAAAGATATTCAAGCTGAAACTGTCCAAATACTCACAAATTCAATGGATGCAAGAATTGTGAAGGTGATATCAAAGAAGGGATCCTATGTTAACATGTAATTTGGCCTGCTAAGTTTTTTTTTATTGAAAGAGCTTTTGATTTCTGTAAATATGACCTCCTGATGCTGCAAATTCAACAAATTACCATTTTAGTTCTCTTTACAACCTTTAAAATGTTTTGATCTCTGTTGTGCATAAACATCTCCGTTGAGAGGTTACCCGACGGAAACCTCAGACGAAAGGGCAGCGGTGATGTGAACAGGCCCTTACTAATGTTTTTTTTTGTGTATTTGTTTTTTTTACAGGTTCAGTCGTTGGACTACGTCGGATTCGTGGACTACTTCGATGACTACTTTTTATTATCAATAAAATGGTTAACGAGGGTGGTGTGGGTTTTCTTTATTTCAACAAACCTGTTTTTTCTATGTCTTCGTATTTTTTGGAAACTTTATTACTACCGCCTTATTAATAGCTGCTGGCTGATTGACAGCGTCCATTACTAAGGGGCTTAGTGTTAGCCGATGCAGAGGCTAACACTAACCCCCTTTATTACCCCGGTACCCGCCACCAGGGGTGCCGGGAAGAGCCGGGTACGATCCAGTACCCGACAATCTGTAGTGACGGTCGGGCACTGGGGCGGCCGCAGGCTGCTGTTATTAGTCTGGGAAATGCCAAACACAGTGGCCCTTACCACCCTGGTAATGCCAGGCTGCTGCTGCTGTTGCTGCAGCAAAAATGGGGGGGACCCCACGTCATTTTTTAAATAAATAATTGGAAAGAACGATGTGGGGTTCCCCCTCTTCACGTCTAACATTAAACCTCGCCTTAGTAATGGATGTTGTCAGTCAGCGGCCATTACTATGGGGGTAGCAATAACGCTTAGAAAAATACAAACACATAGAAAATATTTTATTGAAATAAAAATCCCACACAACCCTCATTATCCATTTTATTGAGAATTTAAAAAACGCCGTTATCGAAGTAGTCCTCGAATCTGAAGTAGTCCAACAACCGAACCTGTAAAAAACACAAACACACAAAAATAATTAGTAACACATAACTAAGCAAAACAATTATTATTCTTACCTTTCCTGGGTCCAGCGCTGAAGCCGCAATGTCAGCGAGCTGAGACCTATATCTAAGCCTATCATGAGTGATACTGTCTGCTGAGCCACTGTATCTAATCCCATCATGTGTGATACTGTCTGCTGGGCCTTATATCTAATCCTATCGTGTGATACCGTCTGCTGAGCCACTGTATCTAATCCCATCATGTGTGATACTGTCTGCTGGGCCTTATATCTAATCCTATCGTGTGATACCGTCTGCTGAGCCACTGTATCTAATCCTACCCATATCTATAGGGTCGTAGTGCTATAGTTATGCTGTCTCCTATATACACATGTACCCCCAAAAAAGTGTGTGTGCGTGTATGTATTGGGGCTATTTCCCCTGGCGGTTCAAGACCTTAGTGACGCCCCTGGCTGCTAGTGCTGCATTGTTGGGTCACTTAGGAGACCCAGCGATGCAGCTGAAGGCTGCGGGCCGTCGACCTTGAGAAGTTTGGGGGGGGGGGGGAGAGAACCTTTGCATCTGGGCCCATGAGCCTTTAGCTATGCTCTGTGTGGTGGTCTTATTCAGTCATATGTGGTTATGGTGTGGCATTATTATTCAGTATAGGGATGCACGATGCATCGAAACTTCGATACTGTGCATCCCCTAACGGTTTGATACCGTTATTTCATGTATTTCGATACTAAGCTGTGCGGCCACACAGCTTAGCATTGTAACACATGAATGTATGAGAGCGGGGCTTCGGCTGTGTAATACAGCCATTGCCCTGCTCCTGAGTCCTAGCAAGTGCGCGCCGTCAGGATGATGTGATGCGGCCAGCGCTGCACCAATGAGCAGCGGCACTGCAAAACACCCCCATGTTCTTTCTTCAGTGCCTGAACCGCCGCTCATTAGTGCAGCGCCGGTCGAATCTCCTGTCAGGTGCGGGGCAATGGCTGTATTACACAGCCGCAGCCCCGCTCTATAACGGCGAAGATCAGAGAAACCTCTCATCTCCGCCGTTATTCCCCTGAATGCTGCGATCAAAGCTGACTGCAGCATTCAGGGGAAAATGAGAAGAGGGGATGCCCCTTGGAACGCGTCACAGGTATCCCTGTGATGCGATTGAGGGACATACCATATATGGGCAGACAGCCCAGTTTCTATTGAAGGACCACAGGGATGTCTTACTATATTTCCTGTTGTTAGGGCATACTTAGGTATGTCCTAACAACTGTCTGTGTACTATCCGTACACAGGCTAATGTACTGTAATATAGATATATGCCAGTACATTAAAGTTTAAAAATAAAGTAAAAACGAAGTAATGTTAAATAAAAAAAAAAATACACGTACAACTTTTTAAAATAAGTCTCAATACATAAAACATACACATTTGGTATTGGTGCGGCCGTAATAACCTGCACAGCAATTTTTTTGCGTCATTTATGATGTGTACCATGTAAAAAATGAAATAAAAACTGCTTTCTTTCACTTAGGCCGGATTCACACGAGCGTGTGCGTTTTGCGCACGCAAAAAACGCCGCGTTTTGCGTGCGCAAAAGGCACTTAACCTCACCATATGGTGTTTCATCACCATATGATTCGCGGCTGCGTGCTTTTCGCGCAGTCGCCATCATTATGACACTCCGTTTGGATGTTTGTAAACAGAAAAGCACGTTTTCTGTTTTCATTCATTCTTTCACAGCTGTTGCACGAATCACGCGCGTCCCACGGAAGTGCTTCCGTGTGGCATGCATGATTTTCACGCACCCATTGACTTCAATGGGTGCGTGATGCGCGAAATACGCACAAAGAACGGACATGTCGTGAGTTTTTCGCAGCGGACTCACGCAACTGTCTGCACGGCCCCATAGACTAATATAGGTCCGTGCGACACGCGTGAAAATCACGCGCGTTGCACGGACGTATATCCCATTCGTCTGAATAAGCAATTATTGTGAGGCACGAGGTGTAATGAATTTAACCTCCATGTGCCTCTCATTAATAGTAATTAACCCCATCATGTACCTTACACATTAACCCATTATGACTGAGAAACATGATGGGGTTAATTGCTATTAATGTGAGGCACATTCAAAATTCATCAAACCTCGTGCTTCACATCACTAAATGGAAGAACTTTTTTTTTTATTTATTTTTTATTACTGTTGGCAAAGTATCGTTTTGGTATCGAAATCGCAATACTACGCAAAGTATCGGTATCGAAGTCCAAATCCTGGTATCGTGACATCCCTAATTCAGTAGCAGTATGGGGGTATTATTCAGTCACTATGTGGTTATGGTGTGGAGGTATTATTCAGTAACAGTATAGGGGTATTAATCAGTCACTCTGGTTATGATGTGGCGGTATTATTCAGTCACTATGTGGTTATGATGTGGCGGTATTATTCAGTAACATTATAGGGGTATTATTCAGTCACTATGTGGTTATGGTATGGAGGAATTATTCAGTAGCAGTATGGGGGTATTATTCAGTCACTATGTGGTTATGGTGTGGTGGTATTATTCAGTAACAGTATGGGGGTATTATTCAGTAACATTATAGGGGTATTATTCAGTCACTATGTGGATAGGTGGTGTGGTGGTATTATTCAGTCACTATGTGGTTATGATGTGGCGGTATTATTCAGTAACATTATAGGGGTATTATTCAGTATGTGGTTATGGTGTGGTGCTATTATTCAGTAGCAGTATGGGGGTATTATTCAGTCACTATGTGGTTATGGTGTGGTGGTATTATTCAGTAACAGTATGGGGGTATTATTCAGTAACATTATAGGGGTATTATTCAGTCACTATGTGGATAGGTGGTGTGGTGGTATTATTCAGTCACTATGTGGTTATGATGTGGCAGTATTATTCACTAACATTATAGGGGTATCATTCAGTCACTATGTGGTTATGGTGTGGTGCTATTATTCCGTAACAGTATGGGGGTATTATTCAGTCACTATGTGGTTATGGTGTGGTAGTATTATTCAGTCACTATGTGGTTATGGTGTGGTGGTATTATTCAGTAACTGTATGGGGGTATTATTCAGTCACTGTGGTCATAATGTGGTGTTATTATTCAGTAACCGTATGGGGGTATTATTCAGTCACTATGTGGTTATGGTATGGAGGTATTATTCAGTAACAGTATGGGGGTATTATTCAGTCACTATGTGGTTATGAGGTGGCGGTATTATTCAGTAACAGTATGGGGGTATTATTCAGTCACTCTTGTTATGATGTGGCGGTATTATTCAGTCACTCTTGTTATGATGTGGCGGTATTATTTGGGCCTTTTAATGCATTATTATTATTGGTCTTATTATAGTGAGTTGTGTTCAGTAACAGTATGCAGGTAATATTTTATCTGGTATAGTTCTATGATTTAATAACTGTATATGTATATAGATAATTTTTTTGTGTGAGGGGGGGGGGGCATATGCTTTGGGGCTTACAGCACTCCTGGACGCGCTAGAAGTCAGTGATGCAGTTCTCTGCACATCGCCTTCTGAATTGACTGCATTATTGATACACTAAGATGGTGAGGGTTCTGACTGACATTTATCCATGTATTCATGCGTTGAATGATGTAGCTGTATTTATTCGGGTGTCATTTCATTAAATTAAATAGTGATGCACTTGGAATCACCACCTTTGTGGTATCTGCCAGCACTAAATTCAGTACATGAGCAAAGCACCAGACATGGATTTGGCCTGGTGACTCTGCTGACAACCACGCAGAAAACCCTCTATATTGTCCTTGCATGTTTGCAGATCCATCTGTAGAATTGGCAATACAATGTTTTATGTCTATTTTGCATGACTGGAGAACTCCTAGGAATTTCCCCGAAATGAGAGATAATGGGCTTCAGACACAAGCAATGGAAGAATAGAGCAAACACTTGCTCAAATTTGGTGAAAGATCCACAACTGACAAAAAGCTTGTAATAGTTCTTCTTGGTGTGGTTTACATGCATTAATTTATAATTTATGTTTTAATAAATTACTTTTTAAGGGGTTATCCAGGACTTTAAAATTGATGGCCTGTTCTTATGATAGGCCATCAATATCAGATCGGTGGGGGTCTGACTCATGGCACCCCTGCCGATCAGCTGTTTGAAGGTGCCTTCATTGTTTATCAGGCACAGATCTGTCGTTTTAATAGAGTAGCAGCTGTACCTGGTATTACATCTCAGAGCAGCTCAGTCCCAGTCAAGTCAATCCAAACCTTCTCATAACCTACAAGCTGACAAACATATTTCACATTCACCACATCGCAAGTGGGCCTGTGTTCAATCAGGGACTGAAATTCAGGCCTGGCATTTGATAGAAGTGCTCCCTTAATCCCTAATATTTTTTTTAATGCTGCCAAACTCTCCATCAACAGCTTACATATCGGCCAGCACCTATAAATACCTGCTCTTAATTGCCCGACTCAACAACTCAAATATGTTACTTATTTTATCTCCTTTCTCCCTCACCAGCCTCTTCAGAGTACTTGCTTCATGCCATGTAATTAAGGGTTTAAGCTGAAACGCTATGAAATATCCAAGGAAGAAGGGCAATGCCATTCCCCCCCCCCCCCACTCACTGGTCTCCATAAATTTTTTTGCTTCATTCTCACCCTCTTCCTGCCCCAGATTAAGTCATTCAATATAGTTTCTATTAATTTTAATATTTTTTCATTAATCCAGACCGGGCTGGCAGCTAAGACACAGAGTATTTGTGGTTGTAGGATCATTTTGACCAATGCCATCCTGTCTGCCCTAGATAATAGCATCTTGTGCCAAGTAGAGATTCTGGACCATATTTTAGCAAGAAGAGGCATAATATTTAAGGGTATAAAGTTCTCAATGTCTGCATTGATTTTGATACCTAGATATTCAGAATGTTGAGTTGATTGCAAAATCTTGAGTTTATTCAAGGTTAGCCAAAATTATCTAGAGGAAGGAGCGTAGATTTAATCCAATTGCTACTCAATCCAGAAAATCTTCCAAAGTCCTCTATTGCATGTATAGTCTTAGGCACAGTCTTTTCTGAATGGCTCAAACATAGTCATATATGTCATCTGCGTAAAGTAGAACTTTATCCCCCCTCCCTCTGCTGCCGAAGCCCACTATATCCTTTCTGCTTCTTAACCAAACTGCTAGTGGCTCTATAAACATAGCAAACCGCAGCGAGGAGAAGGGGGCATCCCTGTCGAGGACCACGAGTCAGACAGAAAGGGGCTCGAAGTCCACCATTAAGTCTCACTCTTGCACTTGGTCCTACATGAATATTCCTTACCATGTCAATATATTCCTGGCTCAGATCAAACTTTTCCAACACTTTCCATAGGTATGCCTACTCCACCCTGTTAAACGCCTTGGTAGCATCAAACAACAGGATGGAACGGGCCCCACCTTCACCCAACTGTATGTTTCCAAACAACCTACCAAGATTATCATTTATATTTCTTCCTGGGATAAATCCACTTTGGTCAGGGTGTATAATTGATGAAATTACCTTAGTCAACCTCATTGCCAATGCTTTAGCATGTATTTTTTTCATCCGTATTACGTGAAATTGGTCTATATGACTACTTTTCTATCAGATCTTTACCTTTTTTTTTAATATAACAGCAATAATGGCCTCATTCATTGACAATGGGAGACCCTCCTCCTTATCCGACCCCTTGATGGTTTCCAATAGTAAGGGAATAACTCCTTACTGTATTTTCTATATATCTCAAACGGGAGACCATCAGACCCTGGGGATGTATTCCCAGAGAAAGGTCTAACAGCCTCCCTAAGATCCTCTACTGTTAAGTGGGCTTCCAAGATTTTCCTCTGTTCTTCTGTTAAAGTAGGGACTTTTATCCCATCAAGAAAATGACTTAATTCTGCATCACTAACTCCCCCTTATATAAATCTGAATAGAAGTCGTGAAATTCCCTCATTTTTCTTCCGGCTCCTGAGAGATTCTAAACCAAATATTTCTAACTTGTAACTTCCCCACAGTGAAGTATGGTGGTGGTAAATTTCTTACATGGGGATGTATGAACGCTAAGGGCATGGCCAGACGTGGCGGAATTGCTCTGGAATTCAGCTGCAGCCAGTCCACTGTGGAAATCCGCAGCAGACTGTTTCTCCATTGGTTTCCACACCTTTTTAGTTAGGTTCGTGCACACGTGGCGGAAAACTCCGCTGCGGACCTTAGGCTGCGGTGCGGAATTTGGTGCCCGCAGCATACACTGGCTGTTGCGGACGTGTAGCGGACTTGTTGCGGAATTTCTCCATTGACTTCAATGGAGATTCAAAATTCCACAATGAAATCCGCAGATGTTATGTGTGTTGCGTTGCGGTTTTACAAACAGGATATTTCATCATTCTGGCTGGACCTATGTATTTCTAGGTCTATAGCCAGACTGAGATGAAATGGTTTAAAAGACAGCAGGAAGTACTCTTCACCTGAATACGCAACGGCTAATCCGCATCAATTTACTGCACATTTTAGGCAAAGCCGCAACAGAATCTGCAACGCAGATTATGTGCGGCATTGATGCGGACAGTGTCGGCAGAAATACGCCACGTCTGGCCATGCCCTAAAGGTGTTGGGGGATTGTACTTCATCAATGGCACGATTTCCCAGAAATACAGCAAAATCACAAAAGGAGAAGATTCTGCACACCTTGTGACGTGAAGTACGAAGTACTTTATTATCTTGGCAATGCCCCCAAAAATTCTTTCAAGGCCACTGCATCCTTAACCCTTTGAGGACCAGGCTAGTGTCCCTTTTTTTTATCACCGCCTTCCCAGAGCCATTATTTTTTTTATTTATTCAGTCATCATAGATGTATGAGGGCTTGTTTTTTTTTGTGTTATGAGTTGTAGTCTTTAATTGCACCATTTAATGTACCATAAAATGTACTAAGAAACATAAAAAAAAATTATGTTGTGCTCTGATGAGAAAAACAAACAAACCAGCAATATATATATATATATATAGATTTTTTTTTTCCAGCGTTGACCTTGTGGTAAAAATGACAGGGCTTAACAGAAGAACAAAGATAGCAGAGCAGAGGACCTTCATTAGGCATCTGGCTGCCATGAGAAACCTATTAGCACCCCGCAATAGCGTCGCAGCCAATGGGATAAGAGAGCAAGCCCCCTTTTGTTCAATGGCTTAGATGCTGCAGTCGCTATGGATCTAACTGGTTAAACGGCTGGGATTAGAGTTATGTCCGATCCTGGTCACTAGGTTATATAAGCTGAACTGGTTAACTGGCCTAAGTAGCGCGGTCGCTGTTTTTTTTTTTTCCTCTCTTTCTTTTTTGGGGCCCCCTGTTGTGTTGGCTCCGTATATGCTAATTTGCTGTAGTTAGCCACCGGGATGGATCTAGCTTCCCTACCTACCAATCAGCATGAGGCAGCTTGAGGGTAGTTCACACCCTGTGGGCTAGCTACAGCAAACTACCATAGAGGTAGCCAACACAGATCACATCGTATTCTGCCTTGGTGAACTTTATCCCAATTACCAGTGCTGGGGCTGCTTACGTCTTGTGTGGGCAACATTTGTTTCTAGATATGCAAATCATATAAAAAGAAATGTAAAGATTTTTAGATACAGTACATCCTGATTATCAAAAACCATTTTTGGCAACAATTTTAACTTAACCTGGTAACTAGAAAGGTCTACATTAAATGGATCACAAATGGTCAATACATGCAGAAATGTTCTTTTTAAAGAGGAACTTTGTCACCATTAGGTCTTATTATGCCAGAGTTTATTTACCCAACATTACTGCATAATACATAAAGAAAAAAATAAATATATAAGCCATCATTTTGGCCAAAAAAAAAAAAAAAGAAACAAACTTTGCCAGTTCATATAGATATTTTCTGGTCTGTTCCTAGTATAGTATAATCAAAAGGTGATGTTACTCAAACGCAGACTGGAACACTTGTTGTCCTATTTTGATGTATGCTTCTCTCTCCTCATCAGTCATGAAGGACACAAGCCCTGGATTTTGACTGACCTCACTATACACATGGGGTTGTCCACCAACCATGACCACTGGGTCATCAGCTTCAGCCTCTTCCTCCTGCTCTGTGCTGCTCATAGGTTTTCCCACTGCTGGCTTTGTGCGCTTTTTTTCTTCATCGGACTCACTGGTATCGCTTTCAGAATCACTTTTGGTAATTTGCTTGACTATTGGACCAGATACGGATTTCATTTCATGAATTAAGAGAGTCTTTATCACTTCATTGTCAGCACGAGTGTCCTTCTTATTGGCATTTTCATCCACATCCTCTGGTTCTTCAGGTGCTGCGAATATAGTCACATACAGTATTAGAGCATTGTATATCACTTACAGAAAAGAATAATCAAGAAAATTGATCAAAGATGAGATTATTGTGTTGAGAGAACTAATCCGACCCCGGCTTTCATGTTCTAACACGAACTAGACAACCATGTCACATTATGGTAGACTGCCAAGGACCACCTCAAAAGTTTAATGGAAGTAAAAGACAAGTGGGCCTAGAAAGACTGCGGTTGGATTGACCCATCCTGCTCACACAATATATAGGTGATAGACGCATTAACTTACGAAATTTAATATTATAGTCAGAAATAAATTTACCATACTGTGCTCTATACAGTCTAATTTAATGCTTTTGGAATATAATCACCAAGAACATGATAGGACTTTATATTTAGACACAATATTCGCAGATCGTAATCATATAACCAAGTTGAACAGAGACTATTTTTGTAAAGCTACATCTTCCCAATCCCTGTATAAAGGTGCGGGTGACTTCAGGAGTTTTTTTGCAATACTCACGGACATCGGCCTCAATTTCTTCATGCGCTTCATTCGCAGTCACAGTACTTTCCTTCATCCAAATTGGCTGTTCCTTCCCCTTCTTTTCTTTTACCTTTTTAAGCTCAGGCTCGCGGACATTAATGGTCACATTTTGGACATACATATTGTCCATAGATGAAGTTCTGTTAGCCCATCTCCCCTGGTTCCCTTGCAGATCAATTGGCATGTCAGACCTCTGTTCACAGCTAAAGTAAATAGGCTTGAATTATGAAGAGCAGCCACCAGACATCGGTTAAGATAATTTAGTTAAATAAAAACAATGGAGTGTAGTTATGACAATAAGTTCCTAGAACTTGCAAGAAACACTTCAATTCTCTGAGGGCTGCTACACAACAGAAGCATATATTTCACAAGGTTAAGTCATTTTTTGAATATTTGTTCCTCAAATCTCTACAATTTAGTTTATTCTAGTGAAAAATAACTGCGTAATTATTGCTGCTGCCAATGTGCACTAAAATTCTTAACTCTCTATTAAAAGGAGTTCAGTCTACTATTTAAATGGACACTAGATTAGCAGAAGTTGTCTGAAAAGTTAATCATATACAGTGAAGGAAATAAGTATTTGATCCCTTGCTGATTTTGTAAGTTTGCCCACTGTCAAAGTCATGAACAGCCTAGAATTTTTAGGCTAGGTTAATTTTACCAGTGAGAGATAGATTATATAAAAAAAAAAAAAAGAAAATCACATTGTCAAAATTATATATATTTATTTGCATTGTGCACAGAGAAATAAGTATTTGATCCCCTACCAACCATTAAGAGTTCAGTCTCCTCCAGACCAGTTACACACTCCAAAACAACTTGGTGCCTGCATTAAAGACAGCTGTCTTAAATGGTCACCTGTATAAAAGACTCCTGTCCACAGACTCAATTAATCAGTCTAACTCTAACCTCTACAACATGGGCAAGACCAAAGAGCTTTCTAAGGATGTCAGGGACAAGATCATAGACCTGCGCAAGGCTGGAATGGGCTACAAAACCATAAGTAAGATGCTGGGTGAGAAGGAGACAACTGTTGGTGCAATAGTAAGAAAATGGTAGACATACAAAATGACTGTCAGGCCTCATTTACACGAGCGTAATATACGCGCGTGCGACGCGCGTGCTTTTCACGCGTGTCGTACGCACCTATATTACTCTATGGGGCAGTTTAGACGATGCGTGAATTTTGCGCAGCGTGAGTGCGTTGCGTAAAACTCACGACATGTTCTATAATCGTGCGTTTTTCACGCAACACGCACCCATTGAAGTCAATGGGTGCGTGAAAACAATGCATGCCACACGGACGCTACTGCGTTGCATGCGCGAAAATCACGCAAGAGCTGTCAAAAGGATGAATAAGAAAAGCACCACGTGCTTTTCTGTTTACAAACATCCAAACGGAGTGTCAAATTAGAGATGAGCGCACCGAACTTCACCGGGTTCGGCCGAACTCGTTTTGACCGAACCCGGCAAAAAATGTTCGGGTACGCGACGTCAGGAGACGGTCACTGCCCACGGTGCTCAAAGACTTAAACTGTTTCAGCACCATGGACAGTGACTTTCGATCACAATATACATATACGTGTAAAAAAAAAAAAGAAGTTCGGACTTACCGATAAGTCCCGGCTCCTTCCTCCAGTCCGACCTCCCGGGATGACAATTCAGGCCAAGTGACAGCTGCAGCCAATCACAGGCCAAGCACAGGCTGCAGCCAATCACAGGCTGCAGCGGTCTCATGGCCTGCCGCGTCATCCTGGGAGGTGGGGCCGGATGACAAGAGAGGGACGCGTCACCAAGGCAACGGCCGGGAGACCGGACTGGAGGAAGCAGGCAGTTAATGGTAAGTTTGAACGTCTTTTTTTATTCACAGGTTGGTGTATATTGTGATCGGCATTCACTGTCGAGGGTGCTGAAAGAGTTACTGCCGATCAGTTAGCTCTTTCAGCACCTTGGACAGTGACGGGTGTCGACTACCTCATCTCTATGATGGCGGCTGCGTGAAAATCACGCAGCCGCGCATCATACACGGATGACACACGGAGCTGTCAAATGCCTTTTGCGCGCGCAAAACGCAGCGTTTTTTGCGCGCGCAAAACGCACACGCTCGTGTAAATCAGGCCTCAATCGACATCGATCTGGGGCTCAATGCAAAATCTCACCTTGTGGGGTATCCTTGATCCTGAGGAAGGTGAGAGCTCAGCCGAAAACTACACGAGGGAACTTGTTAATGATCTCAAGGCAGCTGGGACCACAGTCACCAAGAAAACCATTGGTAACACATTACGCCGTAATGGATTAAAATCCTGCAGTGCCCACAAGGTCCCCCTGTTCAAGAAGGCACATGTACAGGCCCGTCTGAAGTTTGCAAAAGAACATCTGGATGATTCTGAGAGTGATTGGGAGAAGGTGCTGTGGTCAGATGAGACTAAAATTGAGCTCTTTGGCATTAACTCAACTCGCCGTGTTTGGAGGAAGAGAAATGCTGCCTATGACCCAAAGAACACCATCCCCACTGTCAAGCATGGAGGTGGAAACATTATGTTTTGGGGGTGTTTCTCTGCTAAGGGCACAGGACTACTTCACCGCATCAATGGGAGAATGGATGGAGCCATGTACCGTCAAATCCTGAGTGACAACCTCCTTCCCTCCACCAGGACATTAATAATGGCTCGTGGGCTGGGTCTTCCAGCACGACAACTACCCGAAACATACAGCCAAGGCAACAAAGGAGTGGCTCAAAAAGAAGCACATTAAGGTCATGGAGTGGCCTAGCCAGTCTCCAGACCTTAATCCCATCGAAAACTTATGGAGGGAGCTGAAGATCCGAGTTGCCAAGCGACAGCCTTGAAATCTTAATGATTTACAGATGATCTGCAAGAGGAGTGGGCCAAAATTCCATCTAACATGTGTGCAAACCTCATCATCAACTACTAAAAATGTCTGACTGCTGTGCTTGCCAACAAGGGTTTTGCCACCAAGTATTAAGTCTTGTTTGCCAAAGGGATCAAATGCTTATTTCTCTGTGCACAATGCAAATAAATATATATAATTTTGACAATGTGATTTTTTTTTTTTTATATAATCTATCTCTCACTGGTAAAATTAACCTAGCCTAAAAATTCTAGACTGTTCATGTCTTTGACAGTGGGCAAACTTACAAAATCAGCAAGGGATCAAATACTTATTTCCTTCACTGTACCTGATATAGATCAACTTTGTAATGTACTTACTGATAAAATGGAGTTGTTTTATGTATGCAAATTGTGTGTGAAGTTACTGCCACTAGGTGTCTCCCTTCCGAGAGAAAGAGAGGCGCTGCCCATACAAGTCTATGGAGAGGGGAGTAGTACCAGGAGGGAGGGAGGAAAGATGAGACAAACAAACATGCAGCAGCTTCTGTTAAGTGTTATATGTCACCCCGGTGCTGAATTCTCAGCTACACTGCTCATTACTGCTGTATGATCCCCTCCATGCTGCAGCATCCATTAAATGCGAACTCCCCATCCCCAAAGTGCACACCAGGGGGCCAAAACCAGGGCACACCAGGGGGCTGAGCCCAGTCATTTAAAATATGTGAATAAGATGCCCAGCTTATCCTTAAGGGTTTATTCACATATCACGCTTTGACCCAATTTTCGCACAACCGCAGCAGTTTGCTGCAAGTTTGCAAAAATCATAGGACCACGACGTGTGAATAGACCATTAGAGAAAGTGGTAAATGATACAGAACGTCAAGGCAGACACATTATGGTCACCCTCCACTCCTTGATGAGCCACCGTCACTAATATTTGTTGCCCACACGTAATACAATTAATTTATAGTTAATAGGAGCACACCGGAAGTGTTTGTCCCAAAGAGTCAATTTAGCAGTTGCAAAGCTGTCAAGAAGCTTTGTAATTCCATCTAACAATTCTTTCCTGACCAGAAGGATGGATAGATGGACAGAAAGGGCTTTTTTTTGCTTTCCTGTTGTAAAGGATCTGCCAGACACAGCTTCTGTGTCGACGCCCGTGGGTAATCAGTCTGCACCTGCCCCTAAGTCTGAGAGAGTGACACGATCTTCTACCAGTCAAGCTGGGAGGCTGAGGAGTGGGACAGCCTATCACAGCCTGGCCAGACTGAGATAGCTCCCGCCCTCTGTCTATTTATACCTGCATTTCCTGCTCCTCCTTTGCCTGTGATTCTTTTCTGTTTCCTGGCTCTGCTACGATTATGGACCTTGCTTAATTTTTGACCCTGGCTTTACTGACTACGCTCCTGCTCTGCGATTTGTACCTCGTGCACTCCTGGTTTGACTCGGCTCGTTCACTACTCTTGTTGCTCATTGTGTTGCCGTGGGCAACTGCCCCATTTCCCTTAGCTTCTGTGTACCCTTGTCTGTTTGTCTGTCATGCACTTATTGAGCGTAGGGACCGTCGCCCAGTTGTAGGCCGTCGCCTAGGACGGGCCGTTGCAAGTAGGCAGGGACTGAGTGGCGGGTAGATTAGGGCTCACCTGTCTATCTCCCTACCCAGTCATTACACCTGTGCTGCTGGGGAGAGGCAGAATCTCCTTCTCCTCTGGCAGCTGACAATATAACCCCTTCTTATTTTCCCTGCAGATAGGCAACATGGGATGGGATACAGCGTAGTGAAGATTTCCACAGTTTGGATTCCCTTAGAAGCCAAAATCAATATAATGATATAAAACAAAGACCGAATGGGCATTTGCAGCATTCTTATCTGATGTGAGGATGCAGAGCTTTACAGTCCTAACAAGCTGAAAAGGAGTCTCCTCAGCTATTACGCCAGGCTACTGCAGAGGCTTTGCTCCTTCCCTGACAAGCAGGGCAGAAAGCCATTTGTTGGCTGCTCTACAGGGAACAGAGACCTGGCTAGGAGGAGATTGACTAAACAGTGTCCACCAGCACTCAGCTCATTAAGTGGACATGCACATTGCTGTACCCTTTGTACATACTATGTACCATATTTTTGGGATTATAAAAACGCATTGGACCATAAAACGCACCAATAATTTAAAGCATAAGAGAAAAAGTTTGTTTTCTACTGTACATGTTGTATGGGTAATATTAAGGCGAAACAGTGCCCCAATACAATGCCAGCCACAGTTCCCCAATATAATGCCATCCACAATGCCAGGTACAGTGCCCCAATACAATGACAGTCTCTGTGATACAACATATTGGCACCTATAGTGCCCTCACCCTCCCCTGAACTCACCAGATGTGTGGAGTGGTAGGGATTACTGGTTATTAATCTGCCTTGCTGCTGCTCGGTTTATAGGAGGGGGCATCGCTAGAAGGTCCTTACAGATCGAATAGTTACAGATTCCGCTTGACTTCTGCCATATACCCAGGTTTGAGGCATCCTCTTGGTCCACAGTCTCCTCAATGCCCTCCCTATTCCCTTTTTGTTTACGCCTCAATGCCCAACCCATTTACAATACAGGGATGATGAGATTTACATAAATACAGGGATCACAGAACGCAGTCTCCTTCATACACTGGCATCTGCCTGCATTCAGACTATTAGACGCACAAGAAGATTACAGAACAGTGTTTAGGTCAAAAAGTGTGTGTCTAATAGTCCGAAAAATCCGGTAAGTAAACATCAACTTCACTGGATCTTTTTATTTTTTTTTAACATGTAAATGGCAGACCATGTTAATTATTTATGATCTATACAACGAATATGATTATATTTAACGTGAGACAACCCCTTTAAAGTGATTAGTGGGTGTTATCGGACTACTTCTGCGTCTACAGACACACTGGCACACTTTTTGGTCTTTTACTTTGCGTTACCATTAGCTGGTATAGAAAAATCAAGATAATTTTTGTAAAATGATCAATGTGTCAGCTAACTTCTAGTCTGGCCTCCATCCTCTTGGTCCCGCTGAAAAGTCCAGACCCGAGTGTCCCAACCATCATTTGCCATTTATAGTACTGGTGTCCTCCTATATGGTAGAGAGGCCATTCGGCCCAATTAGTCACCTGGGCCGGGTGCAACCACAACTTTGGCACCCCTAAATTTAGATTCACATGCGATGTCCACAGAAAATAAAAGTAGCCTGTACTGACACCACTGTTAATTATATATGTACTGTGATATAAGTGTGTGAATTATCTTTTAGCTTTAACACCATGTTTATTACCCCTGTGTTGTGACATCACCACTATAACTATCCATGTGTTGTGACATCATTGTGTGTATTATCCTTGTATTATGATGACATGTTTATTATTGTGCTGTGATATTACTGTGTTTTTTTTTAGCCATAAGCTACAATGTCATTATGTTGATTATCCTTGTTCTGCGACATCACGGTCTACATTATTTCTATGCTGTGACATTAGGGGCGTAACTACCACTGTAGCAGCTATAGTGGCTGCTACGTGGCCCATGCACTAAAGGACCCGGCACCAGCTATTATCTATTGGATTGTATTGAAGAATAAATACCCCGAGGACCCAGTTTCTCTGCGTGTCAGGTGTCAGGGAGGCTTGTGTGAAATATTTTAAATCAGATCCTCTGTATCCAAATCCAACATTTACTTTCACCAATATTCTTCAGCTATTTGGAATGACTGCTTATCTGTTTGTTGTACCCTAAGAATTTTAGGAGGTTTGCACCATAAGTAGACTAGTTAATGCATTTGGAATAGTTTTGTTATATTAATATCTGGGATAATCTGGATATGAAAGTGCTGTGCTTTCAAGTATTTGGAAAGTAACAAATATATAAATAAATGCTTTCAACAATAGGAATAAATGTTACATTTTAGAGCGCTTCGCAAAACACAAGGGAAAATATCTGTAACCCTTATGAATAATTCCCTCACTAACTACTGGCGCAAAATTTGTGTATCTAATACTAAATTAATTTTCGGGTCTAAATTTATTTAGGGGCTCAGTCTGGAGTCTCCATTAATTTCTGGGTCTGGTGTCTGAATTTGCTTAGAGGTTTGAATTAGGTTTTGGGTCTTGTCTGCACAGTATACCGGCCACATTTGATAACATAGATAGAAATATTTAAATCTCTGGATGGGCACATATGGTGGGACAGTATGTCATACGGACACAGTGGTATTCTGTGCTTTTTTTCTTTACCACAACTCGGCTGCCAAGTGTGCCCTTAACCTAACCTTCACATAGAGCTGGCATATGCTCAGGATGGGGCGGGGGTATTCAAATGTTTGCTATGGGGCCAAACGATTTCTGGGGTATGCCTCTGGTGATTACCCCTCTGGATTATTGCACACCGTTAAAGAGTCAATTTCCCTAGCCCTGTATCTCTATGCCCTGGCTAAGGCAGAATGTCTTGGTGTTCTCCACTGGTGCCCAGCACCTGGGACGTATGCCCTGCCAGCCAACTCTTAGCGATGCCCCTGCAATACCTTTCCAATTACGGTATTTGTTATGCAAGTACTGTGAAGTCACTGGGTTTGTTTCTCCTATTTTGGGACATCACTTTGTCCATTATTCCTGTAGCCTTGATCATTGTGTGCATCCTGTATGGACCATCACTCCTGTGCTGTTACTTCACTACCTTGTGACATCACTGTGTTTATTATCCCTGTACTGTGACATCACTGTGTTTAGGATACCTGTGGTAGGATAGGATTGCGTGCATTATCCAGGATCTAGGACACAGCGTGTGAACATACTCATGGTTGAGTCAAAAACGTCTGAAAATACAGAGCTGTTTAAGGGAAAACAGCTCCTGATTTTCAGACGTTTGTTAACCCCTTCCTGACATTTGACGTATCCATACGCCAAAGTCGGGTAGGGGAAGTATGGAACGGGCTCACGGAGTGAACCCGCTCCATACGATGCGGGTGTCGGCTGTATGTGACAGCCGACACTTCAGAGTAACGAGCGACATCGCGCTCGATCAACTTGTTAAATTCTGTGGTCAATAGCAACCGCGGCATTTAAATAGTTAGAAAGAGGGGGACGACCCCCTCTAACAGCTCATCGCGCCCCCCCCGCAGCACAATCGTGGGGGGGGGGGCGATGGTTGCTATGGCTGCCTGGGGGCTTAATGAAGGCCCCCCATCTTTGTGCACCTATTAAGCCCTGCCAAAGGCAGGGCTTGATAGATGACTGTCAGAATCACGATATACTGCAATACATTAGTATTGCAGTATATCGTGCAAGCAATCTAACGATCGCTGGTTGAAGTCCTCTAGGGGGACTAATAAAAAAAAAAAAGTAAAAATTAGTTAAATAAAGTTGTTTTTGTGTGTACAAAAAAATATATATATATTAAAAAAGTAAAAAAAAAACAAAACGTTTCCCATTGTCCCCCTAGAGCATAGTAAAAAAAGAAATAAACATAATTGGTATCGCCGCATCCGTAAAAGTCTGAACTATTACAATATATATCATTATTTAACCCGCACGGTGAACACCGTTAAAAAAAAATATATTAAAAAAAAATTGTAAAAACGCCAGAATCTCTATTTTTGGTCACCTCATCTCCAACAAAAAATGAAATATAAAGGGATCAAACAGTACACCAAAATGGTATTATTAAAAAACTACAGCTTATCCCGCAAACAATAAGCCCTCATACCACTTAGATCGATGGAAAAATTATGGCTCTCGGAATTTGGCGACACAAAATAAATGTTCTTTTTTACACTTATATATATTTGGTATCGCCGTAATCGTATGGACCCACAGAATAAAAGTTAACATGTTGTTTTAATTGTACAGTGAATTCTGTAAAAACGGCGCGAAAAAAACCATGGACGAATCAATGTTTTTTTTTTCATTTTCTACCCCACAAATAATTTTTTTCCCGTTTCCTAGTACATTATATGGCAAAATAAATGGTGCTACGAAAAACTACAACTCGTCCCGCAAAAAATCAAGCCCTCATTGGACTATATCGACGGAAAAATAAAGATGTTATAGCTTTTGGAATGTGAGGAGGAAAAAACGAAAAATGAAAATCTGAAAAAGGGCTGCGGTGGGAAGGGGTTAAGCCACTCGAGATTTTCGCTGCGTTTTTGGAGCTTTTTTCAATAGGCAATGAAAAATCACCTCCAAAAACGTCCCAAGAAGAGACCTGCACTTCTTTTTCGCGGCCGTTTTTTTACACGGCCGTTTTTCAAAACAGTCCCGTAAAAAACCGCCCATCGGAACTGAACGCCGTTTTTCCCAGTGCAATCAATGGGCAGATGTTTGGAGGCATTCTGCTTCCAATTTTTCGGCCTGAAATAGGTCCGTAAATGGGCCGTGTGAACATACCCTAAGAGTTATCCCTTTGCGATGACATCAGTGTGTGCATTTTCAGGGGTGTAACTATATGTACTACAGATGGTATTGTAGGAATCACAATGGCAGGGGTGAAAGTGAGTAATGTACGGTCAATGCCATAAGACACTTACCTGTTTGCAAGCCCTGGGATATATGTTGGCTGTGGCTCCAACAGCTCACACGGGAGCACAATGTCTTCTGTCTCTTGGAGAAGCACAAAAATCGGTTCAATCTGCTCATTGAATTTAGCAAGTAATGTTCTGGCATCTCTTTTGGGGATTGATGAGAAGTCTTCTTCTACTTCAGCATTGCAATAAGTACAGCGAAAGAGCTCTGCACAAGGAAATAGAATGAAAGTATTAAAAATTATTTGCAACAATAACAGAAGGACATAGAATGCATTTGCTTGGAGTCGATGTAGTGCTCCAGAACATCTCAAATCTTGCACGGCAATAATATACTGTACACAAGAATATGGCGGGTTGTAAAGCCAGTGCACACAATGGAGTCAGGACCTAAATTCATAAAAAAAAGTGTGTCTAGTGTGTTCGAATGTATTAGTACCTGTATTGTACACACTGCAGTGTGTTCGGTCCGGGAAATGGGGCCGACATACGGATGTTATATCACGGACCAAACACGCTCGTGTGTGCGAGGCCTTAATGACAAAGAAAAAATGCCCAAAATTATGTTTAAAGGGTAACGAAACGTTTAACAAACTTCTGACATGTCATAGTAACCGGTCAGAAGTTTTGATTGGTGGGGGTCCGAGCACCGAGACCCCCACCAATCGCTAAAATGAAGCAGGAGAAGCGCTCGTGTGAGCGATTAGCAGCTTCATGTCTGTTCGGCTTTTTCCGGAAATAAATGTATCGTGTACGGGCTCAGACTTTCTATCGAGTCCGTACACGATACATTGATTTCTGGAAAAAACCGAATAGACACGAAGCGGTTCATTGCTCACACGAGTGCTTCAGCTGCTTCGTTTTAGCAATTGGTGGGGCTCTCAGTGCTCGGACCCCCACCAATCCAAACTTCTGACATGCCACTATGACATGTCAGAAGTTTGTTATACGTTTAGTTACACTTTAAACAGATAGGTCTTTTTTTTTCTGTAGACATTCCCTTTAAATTGAGGCACCACCTAATATAATTATTACCCAAATAGCTCTACCTATAGGGAAAAAAACAAAACAATGCATCACTTTGTGAATATGATTTCACAATTTATTACAAAAAAAGAAACTGCAGACTTCAAGAGCAAATATGACAAATACCTGAGAATGGGTCAAACAGCTGGTTCACCTCCAAGTCAGAGTAGGTGCTGAAACACCCAGGACACTTAAAAGAGGCTCTTATGGTGGATTCTCTCTCATCTGATTCAATCTTGCGCCGAACATGATCCAGTTTATACTTGACCACATCTACTAGCAATTTGTAATTGATGTAATAATAGTTGTGTTTGGTGCTCTTTCCATTGGCGCCAGTTTCTACACGCATGCGACACTTGATGATTTTATCAGCCTTTAAGGTGTTGAGGATCGCGCGGAGCTGCCGCTTTTCAAACTTCAGGAGCAGAGCAATGTCATCCTCCTTGACACAAGGATACCTGATGAGCACATCAAGGGTCAACGAATGTTCCAATCCATAAAATCCACGAACCGTGTACTTGGCCAGTCGTTTCAGGGCGGCAGGCACCTCAGACATTGTGTCTTGGTCTCCCATTGTGAAAGGGCAGCAGCCTACAGCCACAAAATAAGATAGAAGACACAGGGTTATATATTGAAACGTGGGTAATGGAGGCTGTGACGTAGATGTTTGTCTACACAATATGCATAATGAATTACCATGGGATCCACATCAGACCAGATTTAAATAGTGAATTTTTTTCTGATTTCATATGTTTGCAATAGAACATTAGTCGTTGTGCGGTGTATCATCTTCAAGCTGAATTCCCTGATGGTTCTTCAATCAAAAGCTAGCGCGGCAAACACTGGAAAGGGACTCTGGAGTGCACATGGCATTTATGATTTCAGCCCTTTGCATCATTCATTAAAGTGCGTGTTACGTCAGTGTCAGAAGCAGAGTTGGGAGTATAGATCATTGTAAAATAGAGATTAAAGTGATTGTTTAGAAAAAAATTTTTTACTTACGTTTTTAGGTGTTCACATATATCAGTTGTATCAACATCAGTTTTTTTTGTCTCTCAAGTGATTACAACGGATGCAAAAACTGATGCAAGAATGTATCAGTTAATAAATTGACCTGCGGTGCGGAATTTAATTCAACATGTCAGTTTATGCTGCTATTTTGCTGCGGTTTTTCTCTATTGAACTCAATGGGGATGTAAAAACCGCAACAGAAAGTCAAGTGTTGCGATCTTTGCGATTATGCCGCAAGAAAACCGCAACTCCGAAAAAAACCTCATACCCAGAACGCTCTCGTTCTTCCAGCAGTCTGGCCTCCTGGGATGATGTTTGGTCCCATGTGACCACTGAAGCCAATCACAAGCTGCAGCGTCGCATGGCCTGCAACGTCATCGTAGGAGGCCGGACTACGCGCAGAGAAGACGGAGGGGGTAAGTATGAGGGCTTTTTTCCGCAGCAGAAATTCAGTTCGAAAATACGCACCATAATGTGGTGCGGTTTTTCAAATGGAAGGGGCTGTGTGTTCCAGGTTGGATACGCTGCACAGTTTTTACACAGCGTATCCGACCTATGGGAACCCGGCCTTAGCGTAAGGACACACGCAGCCTAAACACTGGATTTCCGCAACAAGTTTAATTGTGGAAAATCAGCAGCGTATTACAGTAGTAGCAAAGTGGATAAGATTTGAACAAATCTCATCCACACACTCTGGAAAAAAATTTCAGAGAAAACTCTCATAAATTGACCTGCAGTGCGATTCATGGCAGTTCATCATTGCTCTTTTGTTGTGGGTTTTCCCCCATTGAATTCAAGTGGAAAGTAAAACCTGCAACAAACGTGGAAATCAGCTACTGATTTTCAGCCTTTTTTTATGCAAACTCGCAGCGTTTATTGTGGCGTTTTTAACAGCCGTTTTTTTAAGACATGCACTTCTTTTTCGCGGCTGTTTTTTTACATAGCCGTTTTGAAAAACGGCCACGTAAAAAACGGCCCCATCGGAACAGAACGCAGTTTTCCCATTGAAATCAACGGCCAGATGTTTGGAGGCGTTCTGCTTTCGATTTTTCAGCCGTGTTTTGGGATGTTTACGGCTTGAAAAATGGCTGAAAACACTCCGTGTGAACATACCCTGACTCATTCCTATTGAAGTGAGTGAGGCTGATCTGAAATACCAGACACCGCACGGACCGGAATGAAGCTGTATCTATAAGGGTATGTTCACGCGCGGAGTCAAAAACTTCTGAAAATACGGAGGTTTTCAAAGGAATACAGCTCCTGATTTTCAAACGTTTAAGCCACTCGCGATTTTCGCAACGTTTTTTACGGCCGTTTTTGGAGCGGTTTTCTACAGTCAATGGAAAACGGCTCCAAAAACGCCCCAAGAAGTGACCTGCACTTTTTTCGCAGCCGTTTTTTTTTACGCAGCCGTTTTTCAAAACAGCCGCATAAAATAACGCCCCGTCAGAACAGAACACTGTTTTTCCCATTGAAAACAATGGGCAGATGTTTGGAGGCGTCGTTGTTCCGATTTTTCGGCCGTTTTTCAGCCGTTTAAGGCCTGAAAAACATCCGAAAATAGGTTGTGTGAACATACACTAAGGCATCATTTACACGAGCACAATATACGCGCGTGCGACGTGCGTGCTTTTCACGCGTGTCGTACGTACCTATATTAGGTTATGGGGCAGTGCAGACAGTGCGTGAGTTTTGCGCAGCGTGAGTGCGTTGTGTAAAACTCACAACATGTCCTTTCTTTGTGCGCTGTTCGCGCATCGCGCACCCATTGAAGTCAATGGGTGCGTTAAAACCACGCATGCCGCACGGAAGCACTTCCGTGCGAACTGCGTCGTTCGCGCAACAGCTGTCAAACTCTGAATGTAAACAGAAAAGCACCACGTGCGGTTTACAAACATACACTGATGACACGCAGCTTTTAAGTTCCTTTTGCGCACACCAAACGCTGCATTTTTTGCGTGCGCAAAACGCACACGCTCGTGTAAATCAGGCCTAACTCTCAGGATTACATCTCAGAATTGCATAAATTTCAATTACCTATTAGTATTATCAGACACGCTCACTTTAACTACAGACGCACGCTAACAATAATCTGCAGGTAATTTTTAGGCCATGTTCACACGGGATGTGTTTAGGCTAAATAAACGAGACTGGTTTCAAGAGAAAACAGCCTTTGAAATCCAGGTGGTTTTGGAGCGGATTTTCAAGCAATTTTTTGGGTATGTTCACACGCACTAATTACGGACGTAATTCGGGCGTTTTTGCCCCGAATTACGTCCGAAAATAGCGCCTCAATAGCGCTGACAAACATCTGCCCATTGAAAGCAATGGGCAGACGTTTGTCTGTTCACACGAGGCGTAATTTACGTGCCGCTGTCAAATGACGGCGCGTAAATAGACGCTCGCGTCAAAGAAGTGACCTGTCACTTCTTTGGCCGTAATTGGAGCCGTTATTCATTGACTCCAATGAATAGCAGCGCCAATTACGTCCGTAATGGACGCGGCGTTTAAGCGCCTGCACATGCCGTTACGGCTGAAATTACGGGGATGTTTTCAGGCTGAAACATCCCCGTAATTTCAGCCGTTACGGACGCCCTCGTGTGAACATACCCTAAAGAACATTTTAAAGGGGAAATTGGAAAGATCAGCTTGTAAAACGCTTCAAGTGACATTTCACTGCTTTTCTACAAAACAGATGTTCACGAGGTGTTTAATTCAAGTATATTTCGGAGCGTAATAGCATTTAAAGCAACGAAACACGACTGAAATGATGCTGTCTGAACATAGCCTAATTCCTGCTCTGCAGACCTGTCAGCAGAACACAAGTTCCCGTTTATGGCAGTTTAGATTGTATAGATACAGGCGGGCGCTCAGAATGTGGGGGCTACATCTGCAGTATATCGGGGATAGCTTCACTTTCAGCTCATATAAAGCATTCAGAAACGTACCAGTTGTTTGCTGCCGTGTGTTCCTTACCTTTCTGTCTTTTAGGGCAGCGTGTTCCAGTCTCCACAGCTTTCACTCAGTGGTTAATGACACCTCCCTGCAAATTCATTATGAGAAACATTTATCAGCTGTGAACTTTGTCAGACATTATAGACTCGATTCACACATCGCGCGTCGCGGTCAAAATGTGTTTTTTTTTTTTTTAATGCTGCATAACTGCTGCCTTTTGCCCAAAACAAAAAACGTTTCTTTTTGTTGCAACCGCGGTACGAAAACGCATTTTGACTGCGATGTGTGAACTCATCCTTACAGTCCACTCACACGTTGCAGTTGAGGTACGGTTAGAAACTCATAAAAAAAAAACGCATCCAAAAACCGCATGTGTTCTTACTGTGAATTGGTGCATTTTCCGATGCGGTTGCGTTATTACTGCAACCCCATTGAAAAATGCACCAAAATGCAGTGTTCTTGGTAAGCATGATTTTTTTTTTCCTGAGTTTCGATTTTTGCGGCGTAATCACTGAGAAGTCGCAATACATGGCTTTATGTTGCGGGTTTTGCATCCCCATTGAATTTGCAACAGAAAATCAACGAAAACGCAGCATAAATCGATGTGGATTTAACCCCTTCCCGACATTTGCCGTACATGTACGTCATGGAAAGTACTGACTTCCCGCATCTTGCCGTACATGTACGCCAAATGTTTGGGACCGGCTCAGAAGCTGAGCCGGTGCCATCATCACCGGATCTCAGCTGTATCTTACAGCTGATATCCGGCTGTAACGGCGGGGACCGAAATTAGCTTCGATCCCCGCCATTAACGCCTTAAGTGCAGCGCTCAAACGCGATCGCTGCACTTAAGGTGTTTGCAGCTCATCGGAACCCCAGTAATGAAATTGCCGGGGTTCCGGTGGCTGCAATGGCAACCGGAGGCCTAATACTGGCCTCCCGGTCTGCCTAGCACCGAAGCCGGTCAAGATCTGCCCGGCGGCGGAGCCTGATCGGCTTCCGTAGCTGCCGGCAAGATGGCGCCGGGTCAGGAGCTGATCCGGCGTCATCAGCGGTGGAAGTCAGCTGTACTGTACAGCTGACATCCACCTGTAACGGCAGGAACCGGAGCTAGCTCCGATCCCTGCCATTAACCCCTTCGATGCAGCAATCGAAAGCGATTGCTGCATCGTAGCGGTTACTAGCAGATCGCCAGCCCTGACAGGCAATCGGGACTGGCGACTGCTGTTATGGCAACAGGAGACACAATGGTCTCCTGCTCTGCCATTACGGAAGCCGATTTAGGCCCCGCCGGGAGGCGAAGCCTAATCGGCTTGCTGTCAGTGAATGACTGACATATCTAATACATTGCACTACATAGGTAGTGCAATGTATTAGAAAAAAAAAATCTGACCGTTGGAACTTCAAGTCCCCTAGTGGGACTTGAGAAAAAGTGTAAAAAAAGTATAAAAAAGTGTAAAAAAAAGTGCACAAAATAAAAGTTTGAAAACAGTAAAAGTTTCAAGTAATCAAATAAAACACAATCCCCCTTTTACTCTTATCAAGTCCTTTATTATTGAAAAATAATAATAAACCATATGTATTAGGTATCGCCACGACCGTAACGACCGGCGGTATCAAAATATTATATTATTTATTGCACGCGGTGAACAGCGTAAAAAAAAACGTAAAAAACGTTACCAGAGTTTCTGTTTTTTGGTCACTTTGCCCTACAAATATTAGAATAAAAAGTGATCAAAAAGTCGCACGTATCCAAAAATGGTACCTATAAAAACTATAGCTCGTCCCGCAAAAAACAAGCCCTCATACACCTCCGTCGACAAAAAAATGTAAAAGTTATGGTTCTCACAACTTGGCGACAGAAAAAATACATTCTTTTTACAAAAGTAATTTTATTGTGCAAAAAGTTGTAAAACATAAAAAAGTCCTATAAATTAGGTATCGCCGGAATTGTACTGACCCACAGAATAAAGTTAACATGTCATTTATAACGCATGGTGAACGCTGTATAAAAAAAACCCGAAAAAAGCTGTGCCAGAATTGCGTTTTTTTGTTTACCTGGCATCCCAAAAAATAGGATAAAAGGTGATCAAAAAGTCGCATGTACCCCAAAATGGTACCAATAATAACTACAGCTCGTCCCGCAACAAATCAGCCCTCATACCGCTGCGTCTATGAAAAATAAAATTAGTTATGGCTCCAATAAGTCAGGAAATAAAAAAATATGCAGTTGTGCCCGAGGGGAACATTTCTTCTGTTTGAAGAGGCGATTTTTCAAGGACCTAAAATTAGGGAACCAGGAAAGGGAGGGCCCAAACATATCCGCTGGAAGCGACGGTGCCCGTATTATACCAGGACAACACTTCCTAGCAAAATTCCCCAAACTACAAAGGCGCGGAGTGTGGATCAAAAGGGGGATAATAAAGGACGCCATATATCAGTGCGACACCGGCCTGTGCAGAAAGGATTGCTTCACAGCGTAACACACATCTATGGATTATTTTATTGGTTTTTTTTACCCCGTTATTATACCACCTGACTATGCCCCTTATATACTCCGCCCGGCTTACATATGCCCTACATTATAAACGGAAACACCAGTAAGGGCGGGTTCACACATAGCGGAATTTCACTTAAATTCCGCTGCGGACACTCCGCAGCGTTAATCCGCAGCGGAGCCGTTTCTCCATTGACTTTCACTTTAATTTAGCAGTGTTCGTTTACACGATGCGTACAATTCCGCTGCGGAGCATAGGCTGCGGAGCGGAATTTGGTGTCCGCAGCATGCTCTGTCTGTTGCGGAGCAGTGGCGGACTGGTTGCGGACTCATTGCGGAAGTTCTCCATTCACTTCAATGGAGAATCGAAATTCCGCAATGAAGTCCGCAGATGTTATGTGTGGTGCGGATTTCGTTTGTGGTGCGGTGCGGATTTCGTTTGTGGTGCGGTGCGTATTTCCTGCCGGAGCAGGATATGACATCAGCATTCAGCATATTACAAAAGGAAGACGCCATTTTCGGCTTGCAGCCTGACAGTGAATTTCTAAAAAGTTAAGAGACAACTCTGAACACAGGCTGCCATGTCGAGGTATAGACGTATGGACATGGAGGTTTCGGCCCTCATTAATCTGGTAAGTACATGTATATGTTTGTGTCATGTTGTTTCAAGATGTCTACTATGTATGGATTAACACTAGCAGCACCTGCAGAATGTCCATTTTCTAAAGGCAGATCACCATGTAACAGCTCCACTGTGATTCCAGAGTACCAAGCAAACAGCAATATGCCCTTTTTTTTGATTTTTATAGGTGCATAGTAGGCCAGAGATCTGGGACAGCTCTATAGCTGCCTACAGCGACCGCAACGCCCGTGACGAGGGATGGTCGTTTGTGTGCCGCGGTCTGTACCCCGAGTGGGACGGGATGCTGGAGAGGGAGCAGGGAGTGATTGGTAAGTTTGCATTTAGTTTGTAATGCAGAGAGGTCAAAACACTGTTTCCAAAGGTTGTTTTGCATCATTAGCATGCTGGCAAAAATCAGCACTAATTTCCTTTCCTGCCTTGCTAAACCATACCCCAACTTTTGGCATGTCACTATGGCACATGCGCAGTTGCTGATCACTTTTTCCCCGACTGTAAGGGTATGTGCACATGGCCTATTGACGGCACTAAATCCTGCCTTACACACTCCATTTAACGACCTGAAGTACCTTTTGCAAGCGTGGACAACCATATGCACATTTAAATGCATGGGCAGATGTTTCCCAGCATCTTGGTGGCGTCATGGCCTATTTTTGCCATGGCAAGAGGTCGTGGGAACCCAGCCGTAGCCATAGTTGCTGTCTACTCAAGTTCTGGCCCAATGATGTGGTTGCATTGATGATATATCCTCACGACAGGCCAGAGGACGCAATTGATCTGTATACACCTGACTTCATCCACTATGCCCTAATTTAAAACACATCCTTCCTTTTCCAGAAAATGATGTGCGCAATAGGTGGAGGACAGTACGCGACCGGTTCCGCAAACAGGTATCAAAGACACCTGCAAGTGGCTCCTCTCCTTCACGGGGCCGTGCCATAGCCTACTATGAGGAACTGGCTTTCCTCATTCCCTGCAGGGAGCTACGAAGGTAAGTCTCTATTCGCACACACACCTGGGTTATAAAAGGGAGCGCATGAAACATGTGATTCAAAACGAACGGAATGCAATGTCTATTGCGTGAAGATTATATTCCACATGTTTGTTTTCCTTTTGCCAGTGTTGTCACGAAAATGCCCCTTGACCGTACACATTATCACATATCACTCTGTGTTGCTTATGTAACTCATTCTCTTCATGACGAGAATACGTCTTTAGTTTCCCCCCCCCCCAAGATTGGTGTCAGTTGGGGTGTGTGTAGAATGGCAAAAGGATATGTTAACGAGATTAGCGACTGACAAACTGTCTGAGAAATGTCTTCTGAATCCCCTAAGTCAATGAGTGTTTTTTTCCCTGCAGAACGTCCGGAAATGTACCACCCCGGACGCCACAAGGGAGTGCACGTGGCCAGGTGCAGCAGCAGGCCGTGGCAGGCTCGTCATCAATTGTGGCTGAGGAAGATGCGCCCTACCAGCCAACCCCGGCACCAGCAACTCCTCGTGGCGACACCTCTCCAGCCCCCACGGCAGGAACTTCCCGACCGCGCCAAAGAGTGGGTGGCCGAAAGCGCCAGACGCCAGTGGACCAAAGTGACACGGTAGAGGGCCAAGCCATGCGCATGATTCGGAGGGTGGAGGCAGAAGATCAATACACCAGTTTCGGGAATGCCGTTGGTGGCCGATGTCGCGAGATGGAAAATACTCGGCGGGCGGCATATATGACCTGTGTCTTCGCCCTGGCCAATATCTTTGAGGCCCCCCAGCCCCTACCCGATGTGGGAGATCTCATTTTTCACATGCGCACACTAACTGGCCGTAGGGCTGACACGTCTGCCGCTGTGCCGCACGCCCCACCTCCTGCCTCTGCACCCTCCCTGCAGCCCGATCCCTATTTTTCCCCCTGGACTCATGGACATCCCTCTGGTTCCACTTTCCGCCCATACCCCAATGTCCCAAACCCTTTGCCCACCCCATACTCGTCCACTCTCCCACCTCTTCATATCCATCCTCCCACCTCTGCGGCATACATGCCCCCTACCTCAACCTCCTCCTCTGCCCCCTCGTCGCATCCCCAATTAAGCCCCCCGCGCTTCCACATCTTGTAGTATGTTTTGTTTTTTTTTTGGTCGCTAGTGTACCACGTATTTAATGTTTGTTACAAGTACTTACATGATTCTACTCGTATATAGTTGTGTTGTGCATACGTTCCATCAAAGTTCCGTTGAATTTATGAATCTGACTTGTGTTTTTTTTGATTTGGATGGGAGGAGGCCAAAATGCGGAAGGGCATCAAGGGGACGATACCGATTGTTCACGGTGTGGCCGTTTTCATTTAGTAAATACTGTGTGGTTTGAGATGCTATGGTGTGCTCAACCAAGAAAGGCAACCTATACATCATACTCCCTATTCAGACATGTGATTCCTCAAATACACACACTTAGGCCAAATCCAAGTAATAGTGCATTATTTTATTGCAAAGGAAGCACATCCAACACACAATTTTCCATTCCATAGGAGTATCATTGACAGAATTGCCTACTGTTTGGACATTAAACCGATTACTGCTGGGTAGGCCGCACCCCGCCAACACAGGAGTATTGCCAAGGTACGGCCCCTTCAGAAGTGAGGAAATAATCCGAGTAAATATCTCGTACGCGTACACCACTACTGGCCTGACCAGCAGAACCCCAGTTAATGGCACTGCCAACATAGGGCAGAAGTGAGTCGCCCTCAACTTCTTGACGGTATTCCTGGAGGTAGTTATGGAGGACACAACATGCCTTGATGACCGCATCAACGGTGGTTTCCTCCAATTGCATGGCCGAGGTAAAGACCCGCCACTGATTTGCCATGATGCCAAACGTGCACTCGACGAAACGTCGTGCCCTGCTCAGCCTATAATTAAAAATCCGACGACGGACATTCAGTCCCCTTCGTGGGTATGGGCGCAGCAGGTTAGGGCTCAAAGGAAATGCCTCATCCGATACCATAACGAAGGGGACTGGACGCGTGGTTCCTGGAAGAGGTGTCGGAGGGGGGAGAGACACGTTATCTATGAGAATTTGGAGGCCAATCTGGGAGGCTCGCAGCACCCGTGAGTCCCCAGTACTACCATAGGCACCAACATCAATGGTAACAAATTTGTAATGTGCATCAGCCACCGCCATCAGGACGACCGAAAAATACTTCTTGTAATTAAAGAAGCGTGATCCTGAGTGCGGTGGCTGCTGCACCCTTACATGCTTGCCATCAACTGCGCCTATGCAGTTTGGGAACTGTGTGACATTTTGAAAGCCAGCTGCGACATTTAACCAAATCTCTGGAGTGGGGCAAGGCATGACAATGGGCTGCAACTCTTCCCACAGAACTTTGCATGTGCTCTTCACAATTTGGGAAATGGTGGATTTGCCCACACGAAATTGGAGGTGCAGGGATGCATACGTCTCGCCGGTGGCCAAAAATCTGAAACAAAAAAAACATCAGGCATTACATTACATCCCACTATTTTGGAAGAACAACATGTAGGGAGACTATAATACATATGTTTGGGGAAACAAGAAACGTACCCAATCTCGCAAAATGCACAATAGAGAAAATGATTGTATGTTAGATCACACGCAGAAATGTGGCAACTTACCGCAAGGTGATGAGCAACCTTTCCTCAGCAGTAATCGCCATCCTCATCCAGGTATTCTGCTTGGTAATGTGTGGCCTGACAATTTCGAGCAGCCTGTCAAATGCTTCGATGCTCATCCGGCAGAATCCCGTAAATTTGTCTGGATATCTAGACCACACCACAAAGAAGATTAACCTAAATGCGGGGTAAACAGCCTAAGTGGGAAACACATGCCAGCATTTACACACACCATGTGGTGTGCACTAATTAAACCCTTCGTCCGTCTGTACTACTTTTACGTAGGTTTGCCCCAGGTGTGGTCCAGACACCAGTAATGAATGTGGTATGCTCAGGATAGGCCATCAATATATCATCCCTCTGGGTCCTCCACACGAGACCGTCAGCAACTAGCTGTTTGGAAGCACACGCTGTGCTCGGACGACTGATACTACCCCTGGATTTCCTTGACTTGATTAGGCTGTCAATCGCCAATACACAGGTAGTGTATGTAGTGACTATGCGATAATTCTCAGATGCACTGCAATGGGATAGTCTTTGAATTCGTGGGATTGGCCAATGCAGCTCTGTGAGCTATTGAATTGTGAGTAACTTAAGCCAAAGAAGGGTATCCGAACACTATGGACCCTTCACGGCAACTGATCGGTGACAGGGACGACTGTCCGAGGGCAAGCGCTGATAAATCAATGGCCTATCCACTGCACAGAACAGCGCGTTTGCAAGCCGGGCACTTTACTCTACACCCTACTCTCACATATAGCAGCCAGGTGAGTAGAGGTGAGCAGAGACTCATTACAAAACATATGAATCATGTTCTGTTAAGTTACCCAACAGAACAACAGGGGCAGTGACAATGAAAGATTGTATCCCAAATATATACCTTCTTAGATCGCAGCAAAGAAGTGCAAAATGACCTTTGGTTGATCTTTCTGCAACCAAAGGGTGAACCCACAGTCGGACACGGCCTCGTTCTTCAGCCTGTGTGCAAATAATGATTGTGAAATCCAAGAAACCTGTTACTATATCATTAGCAGACAGAAACATATACTTTTGCATTGGATGTGTGTAGGTGACTAAATATTACTTACACGTTGCCTTTGCCGACGACGGACAATGCTGACTATGGTGCGCAGCAGCAGAATCAAATATTGTCGGCGTAATTGAAGTGGTCGCTCCTGGATGTCAGGCATTATCCCACACTTCGGACTAGTATACTTCTCCGGCGAGATTCACTTCTCTTTCTGGCCACACTTATACATGCCATGGGTGTGTCCAGCTCGTCGTCATAGGAACTGAACTCACAAATGATGTCAGTTCCCTTTTTGGAAGACTTGCCTTTGAAATCCGCAACGAAATCCGCAACTCAATCCGCAAGGCAATCCGCAGCACTTTGCCAAAATCCGCAGCGTAATCCGCAATGCGGATTCTGTGCGGCATTGATGCGGACAGTTGCGGAGGAATTCCGCCATGTGTGGTCATGCCCTTAGACTCCAAACAAAACTACTACCAAGCAAAATCCACGCTCCAAAAGCCAAATGGCATTTCCTCCCATCTGAACCCTACAGCGTGCCCAAACAGCAGTTTCCTTCCACATATATGGCATCGTCATACCCGGGAGAACCCTTTTAGCAATTTTTGGGGTGTGTGTCTCCAGTGGCATAAGCTGGGCACAACATATTTGCCACTGAATGGCATATCTAGGGAAAAATATAAATTTTTAATTTGCACCATCCACAGCGCATTCATTTATGGAAAAGATCTGTGGGGTGAAAATGCTCACTACACCCCTTAATAAATGCCTTGAGGGGTGCAGTTTCCATAGTGGGGTCACTTCCCAGGGGTTTATTTTTATTATTTCACATCTGAGCCTCTGCAGTTGTGAACCAATACTTTGTAAATCGCCAAATTAGGCCTCAATTTTACATGGTACGCTTTCACTCCTGAGCCAGGTCGACTGTCCAGGCAAGAGATTAGGGCCACATGTAGGGTGTTTCTAAAACCAGGAGCCCAGCATAATAATTAGAGAGCTGTCTTGTTATGGTGGCACAAGCCGGGCACCACATATTGTCCACATATCTGTGGAAAAAATCCCATTTTCACTCTGCAACATCGAGTTCACACTAATTTCTACAAAACACCTGCAGGGTTAACATGCTCACTACACCCCTAGGTAAATGCATTGAGGGGTATAGTTTCCAAAATGGGGTCACTTCTGGGGGGTTTCCACTGTTTTATCTCCTCAGGGACTTCGTAAATGTGACATGGCCTCTGCAAACCATTCCTGCTAAACTTGAGCTCCAAAAGCCAAATAGCGCTCTTTCCCTTCTCAGCCCTGCCGTGTCTCCAAACAACCGTTTATTACCACATGTGGGGTAGTGTTTTACTCGGGAGAGATTGGTTTACAAATTTTACGGTGCTTTTTCTCCTTTAGTCCTTGTGGAAATGAGAGAAAAAATCGCTAAACCTACATTTTCTTTGAAGAAATGTTGATTTTAATTTTCACGGCCTAGTTCCAATAAGTTCTGTAAAAAACCTGTGGGGTCAAAATGCTCACTGTACCCCTAGATAATTTCCTTGAGGTGTGTAGTTTCCCAGATGGGGTCACTTTTGGGGGATTTTGACTGTTTTGGCACCGCAAGAGCCCTTCAAACCTGACATGGTGCCTAAAATTTATTCTAACAAAAATAAGGCCCCAAAATCCACTAGGTGCTCCTTTGCTTCTGAGGCCGGTGCTTCAGTCCAGTAGCACGCTACGGCCACATGTGGGATATTTCCTAAAACTGCAGAAACTGGGCAACAAATATTGAGTTGCATTTCTCTGGTAAAACCTTCTGTGTTATAAAAAAAATTGTACTAAAAATTTATTTCTGCAAAAAAATATGAAATTTGTAAATTTCACCTCTACTTTGCTTTAATTCCTGTGACATGTGTAAAGGGTTAAGACATTTTCTAAATGCTGTTTTGAATACTTTGAGGGGTGAAGTTTTTAAAATGGGGTGACTTTTTGGGGGTTTCTAATATATAAGGCCCTCAAAGCCACTTCACAACTGAACTGGCCCCTGTAAAAATGGCCTTTTGAAATTTTCTTGAAAATGTGAGAAATTGCTGTTAAAATTCTAAGCCTTGTAACGTCATAGAAAAATAAAAGGATGTTCAAAAAACAATGCAAATATAAAGTAGACATGTGGGGGATGTTAATTAGCAACAATTTTGTGTGGTATATCTGCCTGTCTTACAAGCAGATATATTTAAATTGAGAAAAATGCTAATTTTTGCAATTTTTCGCTAAATTTTGGTGTTTTTCACAATTAAATACTGAATATATCGAGCAAATTTTGCCAGTAACTTAACCCCTTCCCGCTCCTTGACGTACTATTACGTCATGGCAGCTGTATTGTTCGTGCTCCATGACGTAATAGTACGTCACGGGAGTAACGGCCGTTTCGGCCGTCCTCCCGACACATACAGGAGCTGTGACGCTGCTGTCTTGTTCAGCAGCTGTCACAGCTCCTACAGCGGGGACCGATCGCTGTGTCCCCGCTGATTAACCCCTTAAAAGCCGCATTCTATAGAGATCGCGGCTTTTTAGGGGTTAAGCTGCCATCGCCGGCGTGCTACGCGATAGCGGCCGGCGATGGTGACTATGGCAACCGGACACCAAACAATGGCGTCTATGCCATAGACGGAAGCCTAGTGGGTCCTGACAATCTCAGAACCCACTATTCTTGCTGTCAGTGAGTAGCTGACCGTTCTAATACACTGCACTACGCATGTAGTGCAGTGTATTAGAATAGCGATCAGGGCCTCCTGCCCTCATGTCCCCTAGTGGGACAAAGTAATAAAGTTAAAAAAAAAGTTAATAAAAAGGTGTGTAAAAATAAGAAAATAAAAGATTTAAAAGTAATAAAAGTAAAAATCCCCCCTTTTCCCTTATCAGTCCTTTATTATTAAAAAAAATATATAAACAAATAAACTATACATAATTGGTATCGCCGCGTCCGTAACGGCCTGAACTACAAAATTATTTCGTTCTTTATCCCACACGATGAACGCCGTAAAATAATAATAAACCGAACCACAATCACAATTATTTGGTCACTTCACCTCCCAAAAAATGGAATAAAAAGAGATCAAAAAGTCGTATGTACCTAAAAATGGTACTGATCGAAACTACAATTCGTTACGCAAAAAATAAGTCCTCGCACGGCTTTATTGATTGAAAAATAAAAAACGTTCTGGCTCTTAGAATATGGTAACACAAAAAGTGAATGATTGTTGACAAAACGTATTTTATTGTGCAAACGCCATAAGACATAAAAAAAAAAACTATAAACATAGGGTATCGCCGTAATCGTATCGCCCCGCAGAATAAAGTGAATGTCATTTATAGCGCACGGTGAACGCTGTAAAAAAAAAAGAATAAAAAAACAATAGTAGAATTGCTGTTTTTTAGTCACCACGCCACCTAAAAATAGAATAAAAACTGATCAAAAAGCCGCATGCACCCCAAGAAAACTACAATGGATTCCTCAAGGGGTCTAGTTTCCAAATTGGGGTCACTTTTGGGGGGTTCCCAATGTTTTGGCACCACAAGACCTCTTCAAACCGGACATGGTGCCTAATAAAAAAGAGGGCTCAAAATCCACTAGATGCTCCTTTGCTTTGGAGGCCGGTGCTTCAGTCCATTACCGCACTAGGGCCACATGTGGGATATTTCTCAAAACTGCAGAATCTGGGCAATAAGTATTAAGTTGCGTTTCTCTGATAAATCCTTTTGTGTTATAAAAAAAAATAATATAAAGAGGATTTTCTGACCAAAAAAAAATGTATATTTCACCTCTACTTTGCTCTAAATTTTTGTGCAACACCTAAAGGGTTCATAAACTTTCTAAATGCTGTTGTGAATACTTTGAGGGGTCTAGTTTCTAAAATGGGGTATTTCATAGGGGTTTCTAATATATGGGCCCCTCAAAGCAACTTCAGAACTGAACTGGAACCTAAAAAAATAAATAAATGAGGCAATACTTCCCTTCTTACATTATATGGATAATGAGCCGTGCCCACCCCGAGATGACCCCAGTTTTGACCGTTTGTATAAACGGAGACCCCTATTAGACCGTTCCAGTGCCCGGTTTTGCCAAGCATACACCCCCGAGAAGTGTATTTCTATTGATGAGTCCCTGGTACATTTTAAAGGGAGGGTTCAATTCCGCGAGTACCTGCCGGGTAAGAGGGCAAGGTATGGCGTGAAGATGTATAAGCTGCGAGAGTGCATCAGGGTATACCTACAGATTTAGGATATATGAAGGAAAGGCCACCCCCAAACCAGACTGCATCCTGGACTACAATAGGTACATGGGAGGGATGGACTTGTCAGATCAAATCCTGAAGCCCTACAGCGCCATGCGGTGTGGTATAAGAAGCTGGCCGGGCACATCATACAGATGGCTTTGTACGATGCGTACGTGCTACGTCGATGTGCAGGCCAGACGGGAACTTTCCTGGAATTTCAAGAGGTGATTATCAAGAACCTAATCTTTAGGGACCAAGAAGGGGGGGCACCCAGTACTTCTGGAAGCGGGGCCACACGCATCGTACCAGGGCAACACTTTCCAGGAGAAGTTCCCCAAACTGGCAAGAAGGGAAAAAGTCAAAAGAGGTGCAAAGTCTGCTATAAGAGGGCGATAATGGATGACACAATATATCAATGTGACACGTGTCCCGAATAACCAGAGCTCTGTATGAAAGAGTGTTTTAAAATTTATCATACATCCCTTGGTTTATAATTTACCCCAATTTTACTTACCCTGATGCACTCCGCACAGTTTATCCCCCCTCGTCTTTCCCCTCTGAGCCCTGCTGTGTGCCCTGGCAGCTGATAACAGCCACATGTAGGGTATTGCCATACCCGGGAGAACCCACATTACAGTTTATGGGGTGTAGGTCTCCGGTCAAAATGCTCACTACACCTCTAGATGAATGCCTTAAGGGTGTCGTTTTTTAAACGGGGTCACTTCTTGCGGGTTTCAACTGTACTGGTACCTCAGGTGCTTCTGCATACATGACTTCGCACTCGAAAATCCCCAGTAGGCCAAATGGTGGTCCTTTCCTTCTGAGCCCTCCCATGGGCCCAAACGGCAGTTTATCACAACAAATGGGGTATTGCGGCCCTCAGAACAAATTGTGCAACAGAATGGGGTATTTTGTTTCTTGTGAAAATAAGAAATTTTCAGCCAAAACTACATATTTGAAAAAAATAATTTTGTTTTCATTCCCAGCCCAATTCAAATTAGTTCTGTGAAAAAACTATGGGGTCAAAATAGTCACAACACCCATAAATGAATTCCTTGAGGGGTGTAGTTTCAAAAATGGGGTCATTTGTGATTGGTTTCTATTGCTTTGATAGCTCTGGGGCTCTGCAAATGCGACATGGCACCCGAAAACCAATCCAGCAAAATCTGGACTCCAAAGAACACACAGCGCTCCTTTCCTTCTGAGCCCTCCCATGGGCCCAAACGGCAGTTTATCACCACAAATGGGGTATTGCCGCATTCAGGACAAATTGGGCAACAAAATGGAGTATTTTATTTCTTGTGAAAATAAGAATTTTTGAGCTAAAATGACATATTATTGGAAAAAATATATATTTTTTTAATTCCCAGCCCAATTCAAATAAGTTCTGTGAAGAAACTATGGGGTCTAAATGGTCACATTACCCATAAATGAATTCCTTGAGGGGTGTAGTTTCCAAAATGGGGTCACTTCTGGTGGGTTTCCATTGCTTTGATACCTCTGGGGCTCTGCAAATGCGACATGGCACCCGAAAACCAATCCAGCAAAATCTGGACTCCAAAGAACACACAGCGCTCCTTCCCTTCTGAGGCCTCCCATGGGCCCAAACGGCAGTTTATTGCCACAAATGGGGTATTGCTGCACTCAGGAGAAATTGGGCAACAAAATTGAGCATTTTGTTCCCTGTGAAAATAAGAAATTTTGATAAAAAATTACATCTTATTGGAAAAATGTCATTTTTTTAATGTCACAGCCCAATTGAAATAGGTGCTGTGAAAAAACTGTGTGCTCAAAATGCTAACAACAACCATAAATGAATTCCTTGAGGGGTGTAGTTTCCAAAATGGGGTCACTATTGGGGGATTCCTACTGTTTTGGCACCTCAACACCCCTTCAAACCCGGCATGCTGCCTAAAATATATTCTAATAAAAAAGAGGACTCAAAATGCACTAGGTGCTTCTTTGCTTCTAGGGCTTGTGTTTTAGTCCACGAGCGCAGTAGGGCCACATGTGGGACATTTCTAAAAACTACAGAATCTGGACAATACATATTTAGTAGTGTTTCTCTGGTAAAACCTCCTGTGTTACAGGAAAAAAAAAATGAATAAAATTGAAATTCCGCAAGAAAAATGAAATTTGCAAATTTCACCTCCACTTTGCTTTAATTCCTGTGAAATGCCTGAAGGGTTAAAAAAACTTTCTAAATGGTGTTTTGAATACTTTGAGGGGTCTAGTTTTTAAAATGGGGTGTTTTATCAGGGTTTCTAATACATAGGCCCCACAAAGCCACTTCAGAACTGAACAGGTACCTTAAATAAAAGGCATTTGAAATTTTCTTAAAAATATGAGAAATTGCTGTTTATGTTCTAAGCCTTGTAACGTCCAAGAAAAATAAAAGAATGTTCAAAAAACGATGCCAATCTAAAGTAGACATATGGGAAATGTGAACTAGTAACTATTTTGGGTGGTATAACCGTCTGTTTTACAAGCAGATGCATTTAAATGTTGAAAAATGCAATTTTTTCAAAATTTTCTCTAAATTTTGCAATTTTTCAGCAATAAACACTGAATATATCGACCAAATTTTACCACGAACATGAAGCCCAATGTGTCACGAGAAAACAATCTCAGAATCGCTTGGGTAGGTTTAAGCATTCTGACGTTATTACCACATAAAGTGAAATATGTCAGATTTGAAAAATGGGCTCTGAGTCTTAAGGCCAAAGCTAGGCTGCGTCCTTAAGGGGTTAAAGTCCAATGTGTCACGAGGAAACAATCTCAGAATCGCTTGAATAGGTGAAAGCATTCTGGAGTTATTACCACATAAAGTGACACATGTCAGATTTGAAAAATAAGGCTCTGTCAGGAAGGTCAAAAGTGGCTAAAGAGGGAAGGGGTTAAAGAGAGCCTTTCATCTGCCCATACATGTGCTCCTGAGTGCAGCATGTAATGGGGAGGGCTGCACAAACCCTGCAGTGCTTTTACATTTTTTTCCTACCCTCCTCCAATATTTAGTTATCGGTGCCGTTATATTTGGCACCTGATATTTAAATAACCCTCTGAACTGCGTGTTTAGGCAAGGGGGCGTGTAATATTTCTATGACACTGTCCAATCGGCTACGGACAGAGCCACAGCAGGAGCTGAAGAGAGCGTGTGTGTGCGTGCAGCTCGGAGCTGTGCGCGCGCGCTCTCACTCTTCAGCGCTCGGTAGACAAGGACAAGACTGTGTGGTCTCTCGCGAGACATCACACAGTCTTGTCCTTGTCTCCAGAGAGCTGGTGAGTGAGAGCGGGCACGCACACACTCTCCAGCTTTTGCTGTGGCACTGTCTGTAGCTGATTGGACAGTGTCACAGCGATGTTACACACCCCCTTGCTTAAACACGCCCCATTGACAGTTCAGGGGGTTATTTAAATATGGGGCGCCAAATATAACGGTACCGATATCTAAATAATGGAGGATGGTACGAATAAAATGTAAAGTGCCCCAGGGTTTGTGCAGCCCTCCCCATTACATGATGCACTCAGCTGCATGTTCAACTGAAATTATTTACAGCAGTGGACATCACGCCTTGCATTTAGAAAATTCCGCAGTTTTCATGTTCCAAAATTGTCAAAAAATCTTATAGTAATGTTAAAAAAAAATAAAAAAATTGAAAGTCCCATTAACCCTTTCATGACCAAGGGTCAGTGATACCCCCTGTGTCCAGGTCAAAATTTCCATTTCTGATATGCACCTCTTTAAACGATAATATCTTTGCAACCACTTTGAATATCACAACTATTTTTACTTTGATGCATTTTCTAGATTAGTTTAATTAATACCATGTTCTCAATTTTTATTAGCAGACAAATCCGTAAAAATGTGAAGAAAAAAAGTTTTTTTTGTATTTTTTTTATATATTTATCTATACTATATACTATATATATATGTATATAGATAGATATATGTATACTGTTGCAGCTCTATAAAGAGCGTAAAGAAGACTAAGTGTTCATCTCCACTCACAGCGATCCAGGAGAGAGAAGATTACTAATTTTTATAGAGCTGCAACAGTATACATATATCTATCTATATGCATATATAGTAAATTAGTCGTCCTCTCTCCTGGATCGCTGTGAGTGGAGAGTAAAGAAGGCTAAGTGTTCAGAGCTACTTGAAAAGTTTGTTTAGCAAGCAAACTCTTCTATGATCACCATGGTTAGACCGTCATGTTGATCATCCGCTCATTATCTGCCCAGATAACGAGCTCTACTGGCTCCGTTATTTCTAGGCAGAAGCCAGGGACCGAGGGGCTAGCACGCGGGGGAGAGCCAGGGGACAATAGTACAGCACTACTTCAGTGTGAGCAGCGCTGTACTTATAACCTTAGTTTCATTTTTTTTTAAAACATGGTTGTTTTATGAAACTAAGTGGAAGAGGTGCTGGCACTTGTAGAGAGAGCCGACACATGGATCGCTACAGCGCTGCTCACACTAAAACAGCTCTGCACACATTAAATCCCGTCAAACGTTGCCAACGTCTTTATACGTGACCACTGCACAGGGGATCGGCAGTTGGAACGTATATAGCCGTATGGCAGTCGTAAAGGGGTTAAATTCACTTTTTATTTATTTATACGCAACAAGAGCTTCTTACAAGTAGCCAAATTCCAAACCACCTTCACAATGTAAACCTTTCCGAGTAAGTTTGTCCTCCTTTATCCTTGTACACTGGAGCTTTATAAACCTACTATATGTGGCATAAGTGACTTATTTGTTTGAATGTTTGCATCAGAAGGTTTTTACCTTTTAGGAGCATCTGTTGCAATTCATCTCCTAGTTTACTTGGTATTCTTTACTCCTTTCCCATCTGTCTCATCCAGCTGTTTACCACATGTCGGTGTCAAATTTGTTTCATGTATATAAAACTTATATATTTCTACATTAAAGTGAATCTGTCATGTCCGTGCCACATTGGCGCTCAAATCTTTTAACCTGCTGTAATAAAATGACCAGCTCCTTGAACGGACTGGCCGGCTTTTAATACATTCACCTCAAGCATTCTAAAATAAAGTTATTGAACTCAAATTAATGTCTTTCTCAATTTAGTGCAATTTTTGAGATCCTGAAATTGCTGAAATCCCCATAATGGTCTTCCATGTCACATCCTAGCTCTTATGCGCTCATTATACAACAACTCTATTGCCTATGTTGCTTGGAAGTTTTAATGGTCTTTAGCCCCCCTTTTATCCCAATATTACTCATCATGGATCCCCCCCAAAATTAGCAAAGGTGTGTCCCCAGAGATGAAACCTGAAGCTCCTAAGCCTTGATGCAAAATCTGTAGCGGGGCCCATTAACCATGAAGTGCCTTGTGTAATATTCCTGACTCCTTGTGTGGCAGTGGTGGAATTGCAGCCAGAACACCCCCCATAGTTACAGCCCCGGATGTCTTCTCCCTCCAGGTGACACCGCAGGAAGCAGATTTTTTTTTCATGCCTCCCTAGTGCCAAGTCTCACTTCAAAGATTGTATGGAAATAATATGTCAGTACTTTATAATGATAATTATTCATCACACTCCTTGTTAGATGTGCCAGTAATTTACACACAATGCTTGCCCAGCATACTGTCGAGGGTGCATATCCATGAGTGGTTTTTATGGTACAAATATCTGGAGAAGCCATGGTCTATGGCAAAAGTGTTTTTTTTCCTTTCCTGGCTATTTCATAGCCGTTGCTCTGAGTTGTCCTTTTATCAGAGAAGTTGATCCTTTTTATATGTGACAATTGGCTTTGTTCTCTACATGACATTATTGATTTGGAGATCAGCATATGTTGGCTTATTTGCCACTGGACTGCCTGATATTCGCTTGTGTTGTCAAATATGCCAAAATGTGACTCTAAAGATGAGGTACAATATGGTGGCGCTTTTCGTCACCCTGCCCCCTCTTTTAGTTTTTGAGACACCTGCAGGAGAACTTGGAGAAACAACAGGTAACATTAAACTCTTGCTTTTATTGTGACTGGGTACATTGTGTAAATTGTTCATATGCTTCATGCCATTTGCTGAAGCCTTTTCTTTGTGGCTTTGCAGGAACACATGGAGGAAGTCTGCTCTCCTCATCTCCTGACTTCTATTAGGAGAATGGTTCTGACTCTAACCCAGCAGAATGATGAGAGCAAAGAATTTGTGAAATTCTTTCACAAGCAGCTAGGGAGCATACTACAGGTATGGAACGATGTTATGTAGCTCCATTATTCTTTTAGCTGATAATTGAAAATGATTCTTTCAATCGTGTAATTTTTATTAAACTTTTGGTAGTTTTTGTACACAAAGACAAAATAACAATCCTTCACCGATCACACATTTTTTCTTTTTTCTAATTATAACCAAATAGTGAAAGAATCTTTTCTTCTAATCTGGTTTTATTTGTTGATTGTAGATATTTTCTTTCTTGTATTTTCTGCACATGATAATGGGGCAGCCGTCTTGCCTGAGCTTCTGTTAACAGCATTCAGAGATATGCTTTCCAGTAGCCACATGGACCATAGGAAACCCTACTATGAGAGTTTTCGAGGCATGTTGTGTGACTGTGCAGAGGTCATTGTAAAAAACCTTCTTGTTTTTTTTTTCTTGTTATAGAAGTGAGCTATGTAAGTAACAGTAAGGCCTTATTCACACGACAGTGTTCGGTCAGTGATATACGCTGCGTGACGGCCGCATTTCTTGTACCAAACACAGTTCAGATAGCCGGGCTCCTAGCATAATCGTTATGTATGCTGCTGTGAGTCACTGTCTCCCCGCGGGTCTACTGTCTCGTAATGAAAACAATCTTCAGTACAGGACAGTTTTTCCACGGGGAAGCAGTGACACCTAGCGTCATACGTAACTATTATGCTATGAGCCCGACTATCTGAACTGTGTACGGTCCGGGAAATAGGGCCAAAGTGCGGACTGTATATCACGGATTGAACACGGTCGTGTGAATAAGGCCTAAAAACAAAAGTGTACTAAATTGTGTGATGATCTGTGTTTGTCTTCCTTGAAGTGATGTCCCGGTTCCTTTTAGGCTTCTAAACTATATAGAAATGGAGATTTGTTATACCGGACATTATATGTGACCGCATCACTGGGGAAAAAAAATCCCAACAAGAAGACCAACAAGAAAGTTTTGGAGACTTTAGGGTTAATTGGAATTGATGCATTCTGAACCTCTAAAGAGCACACAATGTGTTATGCAGTGGAATCTTATTCATATTCATATGCGCGGAGACACGGGCGCGCGCGCGGAGACACGGGGGCGCGCGCGCGGAGACACGGATACATCCCATTGAAAAGTGGAATGAGAACACCCAGTTATCAATTTATTCATAATTTTCTAGGAGGAATAGCCGGAACGGCACAACGCAGAGTTCTAAGAAAATATGCTCCAGACTAGTTATTTCATGGGGAATACAAACAGGGCCGCCCTTAGGTTGGGTGGCGCCCTGTACGGGACTTTATTGCTGCCCTCCACAAACCAGAACCTAACCATATATATATTGACATATATATATATATATATATATGTGTGTAGGTAGAAAAAAGCAGCACTTCAGAGAATTCAAGTATCACGATGCTATGTGTCCTTGACCGTCGTCCACACGGTCCTGAATTGGATACACAAACGAGGAAATAGACGCAGCACTCCAAAGGTAGTTGCAAAGCTAGTGGTTTATTCTCCCATGTACAGAAATAGCTACGTTTCGGTCCTTTCAGCAGGCTTGACAAAGGTCCTGCTGAGAGGACTGAAACGTCGAGAGACAGATATCGAGAGGGACCGATATCGACAGGAGCATATACAAATAAATAAAGGCACATATGTAGATGTGTGTGTGTGTGTGTGTATGTATATATGTGTGTATGTGTGTGTGTGTATATATATATATATATATATATATATACTCACACACACACACACTTTCACATACAGACCCTTTCGGAGTACAAATAATGTAGTAGGTAGTACATGCAGTCCTACAGTGTGTAACACCACAGATCACATCCACTACATTATCTATACGGAGTTATCAAAGTGTATTATCTGCAGCCCTATGTAACACCACAGATCACACACTAGGATAACTTTACCCACACTGGAACATATAAACACACACACAAATCTATACACACTTACACAGAGACATATATGCACATTCAGACACACACATTATATATGATCCTTTTTTCCTGACGTCTCCTAAACAAACGTCGGCCGAGCATCTAATTCACTTTTTTTTTTTTTTGCAATGTTCGGCTGACGTTAGTCTGTGTATGGCTACCTTTTACCTTTCAGTCGTGCTCTGAGCAGATAAATGGATACAATTGTATCCAGGCTAGGCAATGCTCTGTGAGCTAAATCTAGTAGCTGCACAAATCTCTCAGGTAGTTTGCTACAAGTGTCAGTGTTGAGTCCAGGCTGTTTAGGTCATGGTGCATTGTCTAGACTGGATACAATTGTGTCCACTTCTCAGCTAATAGAGCAGGACTAGCTATGTACCGGTTTTCTGCCTCTGAATGTTCAAGAGTGTTCTCATTCACTGACGGCAAACAAATGTTTTGAAAATAGTGAGGAATTGAAACACAAATGGCCATATTTATCAAAGCTGTCTAAAAGTAAAACTGAATTTGTTGCCCATAGCAACTGATCAGAGCTCAGCTGTGCTTTTTCCAGAGCAGTTTAACCCCTTAGTGACCACTAATACGCCTTTTTACGTCGGTCACTAATGGGCTTTAGGCTAGGCTGACGCCTTTTCACGTCCGCCTAGTCTAAGTCCTGCACGGGTCTCCCGTGCAGGCAGGAGCCGGGGCTCTGCTGTCTGATGACAGCTGAGCTCCTGCTCCAACGCCCGCGATCGAAGTTTACTTCGATCGCGGCCGCTTAACCCGTTAAATGCCGCCGTCAATAGCGACTGCGGCATTTAACTTTGTTTACAGAGGGAGTGAGCTCCCCCTGTCACCCATCGGCGGCCCGCGAATGAAATCGCGGGTCTCCGATGGGGTGTCATGGCAGCCGGGGGACTGATAAAAGCCCCCAGGTCTGCCCTGGACATATGCCTGTTAGGACGCGCCGGAGGCACGTCCTAACAGATTGCCTGTCAGATTTACACTGACCGGCAATAATGCTCCGGTATACGAAGTATACCAGAGCATTATAGCAGCGATCGGAATATCGCACAGTAAAGTCCCCTAGTGGGACTAATAAAATAAGTCATCAAAGTGAAATAAAGATTATTAATAAAAAGTACAGTAAAAAAATAAAACCATTTTTTTCCATAAAAAGTGGTTTTATTTAGTAAAAGTGTAAAAAAAAAAAAAAGTACACATATGTGGTATCGCCGCGACCGTAATGACTCCATTAATAAAGTTAATATGTAATTTAAACCGCAAAGTGAACACCGTAAAAAAAAAAAACGCAAAAAACCATGACGAAATTGCAATTTTTTTCCATTACCCCCCAAAAAAGTCATAATAAAAATGAATCAATAAGTCCCATGTACCCCAAAACAGTACCATTCAAAACTACGTCTTGTCCCGCAGAAAACAAGCCCAAAAAATCACTACATTGATGGAAAAATAAAAAAATTACGGCTCTTGGAAAGCGACGATGCAAAAACAAATAATTTTAGTTCAAAAGTGTTTTTATTGTGCAAAAGTCGTAAAACATAAAAAACCTCTACATATGTGGTATCGCCGTAATCGTACCGACCTCACATGTTATTTACGTCGCATAGTGAACGGCGTCAATTTAAAAACGCATAGAACAATGGCGGAATTTCAGTTTTTTTTTTATAATCCCCCCAAAAAGGTTAATAAAAGTTAATATAAAAATTATATGTACCCAAAAATGGTGCTATTAAAAAGCACAACTAATCCCGCAAAAAACAAGTCCTCATACAGCTATGTAGACGAAAAAATAAAAACGTTATAGCTCTTTGAATGCGACTATAGAAAAACGAATAAAATAGCTTGGTCATTAGGGCCTAAAATGGGCTGGTCACTAAGGGGTTAAGGAATGTAAGCTGAGCACTGTTTGGTTTCTGTGGGCAACAAATTCAGTTTTACTTTTAGACCGTTTTGGTAAGTGGTACCCAAAGTATATGAGGAAGTAGCAGATCTTTTCATTTATAGATTGAGCATTGTATACATAAAACTTAAAATCACTAAGTGCAAAGTACGTAACTATGGAAACCACAAGTCTTTTGTGTTTTGTAGGATTCATTGGCAAAGTTTAACAATAAAAAGTTGAAGGACTGTGGAGAAGATCTTCTTGTTGAAATTTCGGAAGTGCTGTTCAATGAGTTAGCCTTTTTCAGGCTGATGCAAGACCTGGACAATACCAGCAGCTCAATGCAAAGCAGAAGCCAACAAATATCTGATGCTGATGTTTTGCAGTCTTTCTCGAAAGAGGTTGATAATTTTAACTATTTAATATACTATATGAAATGTATGTCACATTAAATTATTTTAGAGGTTGTGGGTAAAATGTGCGTGTATTTTGTTTTCTTTGTACACAAGCTTTAATTTTAGAATAAATATGTAAAGATCTCTTTAAAAAAAAAATGTCTTAGGCCTCATACACCCTTCCATCACCGTTTTCAAAGCCATTTTCCACGGATCCGTGTGTCTGTGATTGGAACAACCCGTTCACACTATGTACACGATATTGTGAGTGACGCACATGCTATTCCCTGTCCAGCGGGTTTCACTGTCCAGGGTGCTGAAAGAGTTACTGCCGATCAGTGCAGCCCTTTAACTCTTTCAGCACCTTGGACAGAGACTACCGCTGGACAGGAAATACCATGCGCGGCGCTCACAATATAGATCAATGGTTCATTAAAAAAAACTTGCAACAAAAAAAGTTACTACTTACCCAGAACTCCCTGCTTGCCTGCTTCTTGCTCAAGTCCGGCCTCCTGAGATGACGTTTCAGACCATGTGACCTATGATTGGCTGCAGCGGTCACATGGTCTGAAACGTCATCCAGGGAGGTCGGACTGGGTGTCAGAAGAGGGACGAGTCACCAAGGCAACGGCCGGGGTACGTATGAACTTATTTTTCTTTAATATCGCTGTGTTCCACCACTGATCAGCAGCCTCTTCTCTCTATCAGTGCTGACAGAGAGAAGGGGCTGCCGATTAGTGCAGTATCTTTCTGTATGTGTACCTCTGGCCCCCCGGCCGTTGCTAGGCTACGGCTCCATCACACACGGACGGTACACGGATGCCTTCCGTGTGCCTTCAGTTTTTTTTTGACGGCCCCATTGACTTGCATGGGCCTCACGGTCACGGAATCTCTGACCGAAGTAGGACATGCTCTACTTTTATCGGAACGGAGTAATGGGACCGTCAAAAAAAAACTGAAGTGTGCATGGCCCCATTGAAATGAATGGGTTAGGGTGCTAGCCGTCTGAAAAACGGCTAGCACCCTGAAGAAAAAGACTGACGTGGGCATGAAGCCTTATTGTAAGTTTTAGCATTTAAAACGTACTTTTATTTCTTTCCTTGCAACCCGACGCTCATAACTTTTTTGTATGACGTAGTTGTGTGAGACTTTTTCTTTTGCGGGTCGAGTTGTACTCTATGTAAGTACCATTTTTTGGTAAGAATACATTATTGTCTAATTTCTATAAATTTTTATTTTGGCGAAAATGCAAGAAGAAAAGCAGTTCCGATGCAGTTTTGATTATTTATTTTTTTCTTACACCATACTCCGATCATCATAAATAATCTTATACATTTGTTGTACAAGTTGTTACGGTAATGGCGATACCAAATATGTATTATTTCATGTTTTGGGCCTTAAACTTTAAAAATTTTGGCCATGCAAATTATGACCTTTGATCGAGTCACAAGGATTTTCTAAGACACTATCAAGGGGCAGTCCCCCCTTCTCTTATTTATTGTGAATGCCGCATCAGAAGGTTCTCTTCTCTCCGCCGTTTGAGCGGGGCTGCGGCTGTGTGTTATAGCCATTGCCCCGCTCCAGATCGCGCGCAGACATAGCTGTTAGGATGAGAATGCTCGTCCTAATGCGCGAAGTACCCGCCACTCAGGACGAGTATTCTCGTCCTGTGTCGGCAACTAGTTAAAACTGTATTTAAAAATAGCAATTCGTTTTTATTTACATTTAATTAACGCTATCGAGTAGTTAAGACTGAAAGTACGATAATAAGCGTTTCTATCCAGCATACCCAGTCTTAACCCCATATTGTAAAATAGTTCTATAATCTTTGCCTGCCCGTTGAAATATGGATTGGTTGTAATCTGTTTAGTTGCAAAGTATTCACAATGGGTAAACTGTCTCTGCTCACTGTCACATTGATATTACTGCACATCTCATATATAGTGGTGGTGTAATGTCCGTGGCTGTGGGCTATCCGCTCCAATCCTCTCCTGACGCACGTCTGGACTCTGTCTTTATTGCGGCCTAGGTGGCCATCTCGTGCACCTGTGTCCCCAAAGATCCCAAGACCTAGCGTTGCTAGGAGTGACAACCTTTGGTAAGAATGGACTTCCGTCTAGATTGTCCTTACCTGTGACCATAGTGTCCGGCGAGAAACCGCATCAGGTCTCTGCGTATCTGAACTCTGGATCCGCTGCTAATTTCATCCGTAGAGACCTGGTGAACCTTCTGCAATCACCCACCACACGTCTGAAGAACCCGTTGACAATTGCTTCAGTGAACCTCTGCCAGACCCAATTATAGCTGTGACCAAGCCGCCGAGGCTCCAAGTTGGAGCCCTTCACGCCGAACTTCTGCCTTTCTATATGCTATCCAAAGCTGTTAACCCTGTGTTGCTGGGCCTGCCTTGGCTCCGACTGCATGCCCCAGTCCTTGACTGGAATTTTGGAGAGGTTCTCCAGTGGGGCCCTCAGTGTCAAGGTCGTTGCCTGGTGCAGATTCGTTCGGCTCAGCCTTCACTGCCTCGGTCATTGGCAGGATTGCCAATTATGCTGCATTTTCGGACGTCTTCAGCAAGAGGGAGGCGGAGACATTGCTTGTATTAATTTTTACAGGCAGTTTATTCCAAACTTCTCCTCACTGACTACTCCCATCTCTAACCTTACTAAGAAGGGTATGAACGCCAAGCTGTGGACTCCCGAGACAGAGTCCGCATTTAATAGCCTGAAGCGTGCCTTCACGTCAGCCTCTATCCTCCATCATTCGGATGTCTCTCTGCAGTTCTCGTTGGAGGTGGACGCATCCTCTGTCGGTGCTGGTGCACTCCTGTTCCAGAGAGGTCCCAAGGGCAAGTCAAGGTATGTGGATATTTTTCTAAGCTGTTCTCTTCCACAGAACGCAACTACTCTGAGTTACTGGCCATCAAATTGGCCCTGGAAGAATGGAGACATCTATTGGAGGGCGCAGCTCATCCGATCCTGATTTTTACAGACCACAAGAATCTGACCTACCTCCAGACGGCCCAACGCGGCTGAACCCTCGTCAAGCCAGTTGGTTACTGTTCTTTACAAGGTACCAGTTTGAGCTCCATTATCACCAGGCCGACAAGAATGTGAGGGCCGATGCATTGTCCAGGTCTTTCGAGACGGAAGACAATTTTGGAGAGTCCACAGAATATTATTGATCCGTCTTGCATTATCTCTGCCAATCCCCTGCAAGTTGGGGACATTCTTCCAGGGAGGACTTTTGTGCGCCTGACTGATCGAGAAAGAATCTTCCGCTGGGGACACTCCCCTAGACTGGCAGGTCACGCGGGGGTCCGTAAGACCCGGGATCTGATTGCTCGTCGTTTCTGGTGGCCCACGCTGCCCAAGGAGATTATGGACTTTGTTTCTTCCTGTTCCGTATGTGCAGCCAACAAGGCCATCCACTCCAGACCTGCTGGTCTGCTCCATCCATTGCCTGTGCCCAATGCTCCCTGGCAGGATATAGCTATGGACTTTATTACGAACCTACCTCTCTCTGCTGGATGCAGTGCTGTCTGGGTGGTGGTGGACCGATTTTCGAAGATTGCCCATTTCGTTCCTCTGACCGGTCTTCCTTCTGCTCCTCAGCTGGCCAAGCTGTTCATCCAACACATCTTTCGCCTGCACGGCTTGCCGCAGCATATTGTGTCTTTAGCTCGAAGTTCTGGAGAGCCCTCTGCAGGCTCCTCGGTGTGAAATTGGACTTTTCATCAGCCTACCATCCTCAGTCCAATGGTCAGGTCGAGAGGATCAATCAGATCTTGGAGAACTGCCTACGCCACTTCATTTCCAAGCAGCATGATGACTGGGTGCATTTGCTCCCATGGGCAGAATTCTCCTACAATAATCACACCAGCGAGTTCACAAGGAATACGCTGTCGTTCATTGTTTACGGCCAGCACCCACAAATTCCTCTCCCGATGCCCGATACTTCTGAGGTTCCAGTGGCTGACTCCACCTTTAGAGACTTCCTACACATCTGGCAGCAAACTCGATCCTCCATCCTAATGGCAGTCGACCGCATGAAACGGAAGGCTGACACAAGGAGAAGAGAACCTCCTCCGTTTCTTCCTGGCACGAGGGTCTGGCTGTCTTCCAGGAATATCCGACTAAGGGTGCCATCATGCAAATTTGCTCCCAGGTTCCTCGGACCCTTCGAGATCCTACAGCGGATCAACCCTATCGCCTATAAGCTTCGGCTGCCTCCTACCCTCAAGATCCCCAAACTCCTTCCATGTCTCCCTCCTGAAGCCGGTGGTTCTGAACCTCAACACCAAGACTCCGAGCCCTGTGGTTGCCTCCAGCGGCCATTTAGACACCTTTTGAGGTTCAGGAGATCCTGGACACCAAAAAAGTGAGAGGAAAGACCTTTTACCTGGTGGATTGGAGGGGGTTTGGTCCTGAAAAAAGGTCTTGAGCCAGAGTTGAATCTCAATTCTCCTGCTCTTCTGAAGAAGTTTCTCTCTCGCTCTGGTCCCAAGAAGAGGGGGGATACTGTAATGTCCGTGGCTGTGGGCTGTCTGCTCCAATCCCCTCCTGGCAGCCACGAGTCGGCAAGCGCTGGCCCCAGCCTCCTCCTCAGGAGACGCCAGCGCTCGCTTCCACTCAACTCAGCTGGATCCCGTTGATGAACTTTGACCCGTGAGTACCCTGGACTATAAGAGGGGTCCAGCCCCCTGCTTCTATGCCTGAGCGTTGTTGATGTTTCCTAGTTTGTCTATGTGATGGCCTCCTAGTGTGTTTCCTGTTCCCTGCATTCCATACCATCCTGGTCGAGCACTGTGCTTTGCCAAAGTCGTGTCGTGCTGTATTCCACGTCTGACCTGCTTCACCTCGTCTTATGTCTACCTGCTGCCTAGTCCTAGCAGAGCCTGCCCTGCTGCTGTCTGCACTGCCACAGGTACCGATACGAACTATAGACATTCACCTGCGCCCTGTTGGCCAGCTGCTTTACCGCCAAGGCGGTACAGCCCAGTGGGTCCACAGACCCTTCGTGACAGGTGGTCACTGTTGATATGTATAAAGAGTTGAGTAGGTATTGATTGTGTAGGGATAGGTCTCAGAGTGTTTGTTTGCTCCTGCTACAAAACTTTTTGATGCTAAAAGCAGCCACGAGGCATGATAGAAAAAATAATGCTAGACGTCAACCCTTGTAAGATTTCCTGTGGTAGCACAGAAGTACTAGGACCGTTAATGGAGATAGAGGATGGAACATGATCAGGAGACTCAATGCCCCACTTGTGTTTGACCTTACCACCAAATTTCTGTGCCTCCCCATGGTACTTGTACTCTGTTATCTCGCCACAACCACCCAAAGGAGAAAGTCTCTCACCTGCCTGCATGACATGGATCCCAGCTTCATGGAGAAAGAGGGCCCTGAGAGGACAGCAGCATGTGGGCATGCTGCATTAGAGTTCAGAGGAATGCATGGACTTCACCAATTTTCCTTTGCAGCCACTTGACGTTCCAAACAGTTCCTGGGTTGACAATTGCTGTCTGATTTTAAATATGTCAGATCTACAGAGAGGAGAGACTGTATCACATACAGCGTTTATCTCTCCTATTTACGTTCGACATCTCTCCTCTCTGTGTAATGGGCCCCACATATACAGCACTTCTTTAATATATACTCATTATCAGAACTTTCCCTTCAACAAGTAAGTTATCACACACAAAAACGAAGACCCCCTGCACACGGCTGTAGCTGTAATTCCGGTCCATGATTACGCATATGGTCGCCGGCGGACAGTAACCCGCATTTGCGGGCCGTGTTCCCAATATAAAGTATGGGAGCATGGCCCGTAAAATAAAAAAATAGGTCATGTCCTATTTTTTGTGGAGCCTTTCTACGGCCCGGACACCTTCCCGTAAATATACTATGGGCAACAGAAATGAACGGGTCCGTGCTTTGATCAAAATTATGGCTGTGTGCATGGGGCCTAAGGGACAATTTTGATAATACGCATATATTGAGGAATAGTTGTGCATGCAATTGCCTTATGGAAAATAATTTTCTCTTGGTATTTTTTTAGTTTGTTTAGCAAAAACAAGAAAATTAAGATTAAAATCTAGTAAGCGTTCATAAAATCTGGATTGTATGTTTGGGTCAGATCGCCCAGCCCTACCAGGAATTTTCTCAAACTTATAGACACATGTTTGACGATGTGCTGAATGGCACAAACAATCAGTAAATGTGTCATTGTAATCCCATCGGTCCTCTTGGTGTGAGCCCATACCGTGTTTTTTATTATGAACAATAGATTAAAAGAGTACATGATAAATATATTTCTTTTATGATATCACCACCCTATGCGTTACTTCAATTTACTAACTATATAATCCCCACCCTATCATGGAAAAGAGGAGATGACGAGACAAGGGAGAGGAGGGGGGTTGTTTAGCAACTCCTTTCATAAGGGAGCGTCATGGACACATTTATTCCTTGTCTCCTCATCATTAGTCTTATACCCCTGTCCCCTACATCATTTATGAATATATATCATCCATCCGACTTGTTTATGAGTCCCAGAGTTTATGAAACCTATATAGCTTCTCTCCATGCATATATTTAAGTTTTTCAAGGAGACTTAAAGGGGTTTTCCCACGAGGGATATTTGACATTTATAACTCCCGACCATAAAGTCAGGAAGTGGCCGGGAGTCCGCGATAGAAGACAAGGCTAGAACGTGGTTTAGGGTGCCCCGTTCTAGAGATAGGTGCAGGTCCCAGAGGTGTGACCCGCATCCATTTGACATATCCTGTGGGTATTTCATAAACGTCCTTCGTGGGGAAAACCCCTTTGAATGATAAATGCTGAGCTGCATCTGTAGGAAGTGTCATATTCATCCCTTCCAACCCTTGGTTATTCGTTTCCTGACTTTTTTTTTTGTTAAGACATGACTTTCTTTGTGCAAGTTTGCCCTAGGCTCTGCTCAGATAGTTATTATACTCCATGAGAATTGTATTCTCTTCTGTATGAGAGCAGGTATTGATGATCTGTGAGACTTATATTTGAGGCTAGTTTGAATATAACAGTTTGTTTGTTTGTTTGTTTGTGCTGTGGGTGGGTTTTGCATGTGATGGATGTAGGTGCACGGGACATGTAACCATTGAGATTAAATCACTGAACACAAGTTATTATATTTTATGCTTTGATCATGTTGCTAGTAACATGCACAATTGTCACTGGTTCATATAGTTTTTGAGTACTGGTGTGAATCAAAGGCCTGCTATTATATTTTTTTTGTTAAAGTGTACCTGTCACTAGGTCATATAAGTTGAACTGGTTTACTGACCTGAATAGCGCTGTCTTCCTGATGCTACAATGTTTTTTCTTTATTTTTTTTTGTGCACCCCCGCCCCATCGTTCTGGTGATATGGCCCACTGTTGTGTTGGCTCTCTATATGGTAATTTGCTGTAGTCCGCCAACAGGTGAAGCTAGCTTCCCTGCCTCTAAGGGCTTATTTAGACTAACGTGATATACGTCCATGCAACGCGCGTGATTTTCACGCGCCTCGCACGGACCTATGTTAGTCTATGGGGCCGTGCAGACTGTCCGTGAGTTTCACGCTTCGTGTGTCCGCTGCGTAAAACTCACGACATGTCCGATATTTGTGCGTTGTTCGTTTATCACGCACCTATTGAAGTCAATGGGTGCGTGAAAATCACGCATGCCACACGGAAGCACTTCCGTGGGACGTGCGTGATTCGCGCAACAGCAGTAAAAAGTATGACTGAAAACAGGAAAGCACCACGTGCTTTTCTGTTTACAAACTTCCAAACGGAGTGTCATAATGATGGCGGCTGCGCGAAAAGCACGCAGCCACGCATCATACGGGGCTGTCACACGGAGCTGTTAAGTACCTTTTGCGCGTGCAAAACACACACGCTCGTGTGAATCCGGCCTAATTCTGACCAATCAGCATGAGGCATCTTCAGGGTAGTTCGCACCCTGTTGGCTAACTACAGCAAATTAGCACATAGGACGCCAACACAACAGTGGGCCATATCTCTCAGAAGGGGAGGTCTAGGGGGAAAAAAAAGCTGTGCTGGAGTCAGGGAGACGGCGCCATTCAGGCCAGATAAACTTATGACCTAGTGACTGGTCCTCTTTAAAATACAAACCTATTTGGAATTAATGTTGTTCATAACATGATCTACTATTGACTGGTGAGGCAGGTCAGGAGGAGGCAGGAGAGGTAGCTTTACACCTTTTTCTTTCCCTCTCCCCCTTTCTATTAACTAAACTTGAATATCTGTGATCCTAATAAATAAAATTGGTTGCGGGATTTGTCTATTTGTAATTAAAATTATAATTTGTTGCTTATTGGAGTTTTTCCAAAAAGACTAATTCAAGGGCCTGTTAGCTGGGAACCCAGTGATCCTGAAAATGACCTAGTCCTGGTGCTAATAATCAATGGCGAAATGGTTGCATTTAGGCGGTCACTTTCCTTTGGGGTTATGAGGGCTGAGAGAGCACCTTTTTGGGGGGTTGGGGGGGTGTTTCGATTTATTCAATAGATATTTGTCACACATTTATATTGATTTTGAAGGGTGACACCGGGATCAGCCCATTTTTTAGGAGTGGTTGATGTTTCCAGCTGCCAGATCCCCATCAAGACTTTTATGAAATGTTGGATAGATTGTCAAAGTATTTAATTTTTACATCTAACCTTTCATGGGACTTGATCAATATATTTCAATTAAGGATTTCATGACAACCTTTTTATGATATTCTAATGTATAAAGTTCGACTCAATCCAGTACAAAATATGGAAGAAAATTAAAAAAAATTATTAAAGCACTTGACTGGTTGCAGTATTTGGTATCATCGTAATTCAAACATATATGCAAACCCTTTAGTGATATTTTCTGTGTGTTTTGGATCTATGCAAGTCTGTAAATTTAACACCAGGAATGCACAGTTTACAATTTCATTTTGATATTCTCTCTTAGGCAAGGAAAATGTTTGAGGATGAAGAAAGCACTGAAACCCGAGAGATTGATGATGAAGACAAGGTATCTATATGAGCAAATATTAACCCCTTTCTCCCATAGTAGGCACAAACCTATATTTAGGTCTGAATAAATCTTTACATGTATCTGTGTGGTTGAGGTTACGTACATGTAGAGAACTCATTACAGCTAACCGTAACTAAACAAATGATTTCAGATTTCTTCTATTGGTTTAACATTTAGGCCTAGTTCACAGTTTTTTGAAGGCAGAAAAAATCTGCCTCAAAATTCCTTCTAGAATTTGAGGCAGATTTACAATTGCCAGCATTTTTTTTTATTTTTTTTTTGCTGCATTTTTTGCATTAACGCAAAAAAAACACTCTCAAAACAAGCGCTGTAGGTTTTTTGCGCCTCCCATTGATTTCAATGGGAGGTTAGAGGCAGAAACCACTAGAAAAAAAAAGCATAATGTTTTTTTTTTTGTTTTGTTTTTTTCTGCGAGCGGCCAAAAGCCACCCCAGGAAAAAAAAAAAACTTCTGCCTCCCATTGAAATCAATGAGGAGCAATTTGGGCGTTTTTTTGGCACTGATTCAGACAAAGTTTCCGTGTCGAAGTCGGTGTGTAGTGACTTGGTATTCAGGCACCTACATTTTTACTCAATACTTCTCCTTGGCTGTATTCACGATTCTACAGGCTACTGGGATGACGTTTCTTAGCATCCATTCGCTCGCTCAGATTTTTTGCCTTTTGTGAGGTGTCCTCTTTACATTTGGTACATTTTATGCAGGGAAAGCTTACTGTACCAAAAAAAACATCTGAGCTTTGTTGGGCTTTTAGAGGTGGTAGACTTGTTTCCAGTAGCAGCCAGCAGTATTGACACTACTACTCTAATCTATAGGCCATGGCAAGATTAAACTGTAAAATTATGTTCAAAGGTATGACCAACCCTGTTGATATGCCTTATTAGGGAATATGGATGTAATAGAGAGTTTCCTAACTCCGGACTATTGGCCAGAACGAGACTCTATGGAGGACCCAACTTGTCCTTTCATTACAAGGATGGGCCGTTCATTTCAACAGGCGCTTAATTTCTGCAGGGGAACTAAGGGCTGGCGGCTTTCTCTGGCAATAGCAGCGTGTCTTAACATAGGATTGTCCAAACAATTTTTTTTATTTCATTAGAGATATTAATTAGCACATCATCCTAATGGCATATATTCTTCTTTTTTGACATATGAGATATTTCTTATTGTTATATGTGAAGTCAAAGAAAAAACAGACTGAACAAAAAAATGACACAATATAATGTAACTTTTACATTATATTGATAAAAAAAGGATGTAGTCCTTCAAAAATAGAGGGTGAGTCAAGAAATGCTATAGAGAAAACAAACTGACCCTGTTAAACCCTACCAGGTCACCCTGCCTAAGAAGAGCAACGCCCCTAGTCAAGGGACGGCCCTGACCTCTAACCTATACCCGAGACGCCCTGTTATACATTATAACTGCTCCTTGATCCAGATTTTCTGTCCGGTTGCAGGAGTTATCCTGGTGGCCATCTGTTTTGTTGTTTTTTTTATCGTGTGGTTCCCTGATGAACCTGTCATTTTACCAGGGGAAACACGTCGGAACTGTGTTTATTTGTACTTACCGTATTTTCCGGATTATAAGGCGCACCGGATTATAAGGCGCACTTTCTATGAGCGCCTTATAAGCAATCTTGTTTCATATATAAGGCGCACTGGATTATAAGGCGCAGCACATTACCGTTAAATAAACCATTGCTCAGACTGCAAGTCAAAATTTATTACACTTTTTAACAATAACTTGCAACTGGTTCAGCTGTAATTGCAAATCAAAACGTTTACCGTACTTTTTCAGTTCATTCCTCCACCAGAAATCCATCAAATCCGTCATCTTCAGTGTCGGAGTTGAACAGTTGGGCGATTTCGGCATCAAGCATGGGGTCCTCCTCTTCATTATCCGAGTCGGTCTCGTTGCTGCTGCTAGGCTCTTCAGTGGTGATTCCAGCCTTCCTGAAAGCTCGGATGACACTGGAGACTGATACATTCTTCCAGGCATCCACGATCCACTGGCACATAGTGGCATAACTCGCACGGCGTTGCCTCCCTGTGTTGGTGAATGTGTGGTCACCTTCTGTCATCCAATGCTCCCATGCAGCTCGCAATTTAACTTTAAATGACCTGTTGATGCTGATATCTAGCGGCTGGAGCGCTTTGGTTAATCCACCAGGGATGACAGCAAGCTCCGAATTAGTTTTCTTCACTTGGGCTTTGACAGTATCGGTCACGTGGGCGCGCATCGAGTCACAGACCAATAGGGATGGGGATTTGTGAAAAAGCCACCCGGTCTCTTGACGTAGACCTCCCTCAGCCACTCACTCATCTTCTCCTCATCCATCCAGCCCTTTGGGTTAGCCTTAATGATGACACCAGCAGGAAAATTTTCTTTAGGCAAAGTCTTCCTCTTGAAAATTACCATGGGTGGTAGTTTCTGGCCATTAGCCTGACAAGCGAGAACTACAGTGAAAGATGACTTCTCATTTCCTGTGGTACGTATAGATATCGTACTGGTCCCTGTTTTCTCAACAGTACGGTTTACGGGGATATCGAAAGTGAGGGGAACCTCATCCATGTTAATAATGTGTTCTGGCTGGATATTCTTTTCATTTATCTTGGTTATGCAGTAGGTGCGGAAAATGGCCAGCTTCTCTTCATAATCCTTTGGTAATTGCTGGCACACAGTAGTTCTGGTGCGAATGGAGAGATGACGCCTTTTCATGAAACGAAAGCACCATGAAGGACCTCCTCGAAAGTCCTTGATCTCCATGTCACGTGCTAAAGCAGTGGCTTTGAGTCGAATAGAGACAGTGGAGACGCTTCTACCTGCGTTTCTCTGTTCCATAACCCACTGTTCTATTTTGTCCTCCAACTGTGGCCACCTTGCTTTGTTTCCTCGGAAACTCAGTTTGGTCTTCTTTACTTGGCGGAGGGCATCTTCTTGTTTTCTCCACTTACGCACCATGGATTCATTAATGTTGAATTCTCTTGCAGCTGCCCTATTTCCATGCTCTACTGCATAACTTATAGCTTTAAGCTTGAAACCTGCATCATAAGCATGTCTCTTAACAGGAGGCATTTTTTGGGGTAGTGGGTATAGTTAACGCTAAAGCACAGATATATTGCAAGGATCCTGCGCACAGAGCTGTAAGTATCACTCAGTGTGGCTCCTGACTACGGTGGCCGTAATGCTCAATCCATTTATGGATACTGTAAAAACCCAAGTGAAGAATAAATTCATAGGCGCACGGGGGGGAGGAGCATGGTGTGTGCTGTGGTATGCCGCCGCCGACCCCTGCCGCCCACGATAGAGGTAAAGGATCCTGTATGAACCCCTCTCTTTACTGTCGGGTTCATATATAAGGCGCACCGGATTATAAGGCGCACTTTCTATTTCTGAGAAATTCTCAGCATTTTATGTGCGCCTTATAGTCCGGAAAATACGGTAGTTTGTTTGTTTTTTTATGTGCAGTACCTCCTTCTATTAGAGAAACATAAGGCCAATGAGATCTGCAATGTAGTACATGTGTATATTATTATTTTTTACAATATACCTTTTCCATCCTTGAGAGATATAGGCCAGTATGTATGTTTATCTGAATACTGCACGGTTGTTTTTTCTTCCTTTCTTGACCTATTGGTATCACGCCAAATCTCACTGTGTGTTTACACGCTAACCGATTCTCTAGGCTATTATATTGGATATGCCGTTAACGGGGAATCTAGGGTATAGGTTGGAGGTCAGGGCCGTCCCTTGACTAGGGGCTTTGCTCTTTTTAGGCAGGGTGACCTGGTCAGGTTTAACAGGGTCAGTTTGTTTTCCCTATAGCATTTTTTGACCCACCCTCTTTTTTTTTTTTAAAGGACAACCTCCTTGTTTATCAATATAAAGTAAAAGTTACATTTGTTTTGTCGTTTTTTTTTGATCAGTGGGTTTTTTTCTGTGACTTTAATGTTTTTCTTATATAACTGCTGGCTTTTATCAAAGCCGTTACATTTGTTTGGCTCTGTGAAAACGTCTTATGTTGTGGCAATATTACATTTTTACAGTGGAAAGAAAAATGTAGCCGGTCTACAAAATTAGTTTGTTTTTTTTACAGTGCGTAATAGGCATTTTGACCACGTGCGCAGTAGGGTCTTTGTCTTTATATTTATGCAGTTTTGTGTATTTGTTTCTTTTTCCTGTTAGGACAAAGATGAAACGGAGATAGCAAAACCGCAAACTAAAAATATTGATGTATCGGAAGCTCACAGTGGAAGATCTGACATTTCAGAGGATGAAGATGGAAATGAAAAAATGCCTCTGTCCATCAGTACGAATTTTAACTTAGTTCAGTTAAAGGGCTTTTCCAGGACTGTAATATTGATGCAATAATTCCTTAGTATTGTCCTTCAATATCTGATCAGTAGGGTTCTGACTCCTGGCACAGTGCTGTTCATTTGCTTGTTTTTTCTGATACTGCTTATTACAGCAGCTTGGTCTCGTTCAGGTGAATGGGACTGATCTGCAGGACCAGCCACAGCCAAATGTATGGTGCCTGAGTAAACAGTACAGTGTAAGGCCGCAGTTTTGATCAAAGCTGAACTGTTACTGCAGCTCATCTGTAACAAACATTTGCCACCTATCCACTGGATAGGTGATACATGAATGGCCTCATGCACATGACTGTAATGGTTTTTACTGTCCACAATACAGATACGCATCTGTAGGCGGAATCGGACATGTTCTATATTTTGCAGATCATTTTTACGGCCCAGACACACAACCGTAAATATACGAAAAGGTGTCCGTGGCCCATAGAAATGAATTGGTCCACGCTTTCATCTGTAATTACTGTCGTGTGCATGGGGCCTTAGGTGGTAGTTTAACCGCTGGGACCCCCACTGATTAGTTGAACAGTGGACCCCCCCACATCACAACTACGGTGAGAAAGGGGTTTACGTAGAGCGGTGGTCAAGCATGCTGCTGATCCATACAACCTCTATTTTGTGCCAAGGTGGAGTGATACGGACAATATTTTGGAAATTATCACGTAAAAAATTGGAAGCACTTCCTCTAATTTAATGTGTATTCCGATACATATGTGCATTTAAACCATCCTGTGTATATATTAATAGTACTAGAAAACAAAGGTTTTGTCTTATGTATTGTTTTCTTACGATAGGTTTATCCAAAGCTGAAACACAGGCATTAACCAATTATGGCAGCGGTGAAGATGAGAATGAAGAAGAGGAGAATTCGGAGTTTGAGGCAGGACTGGTAGATGTACAGACGTCACTTGAAGCGAACAGTGAAAATACAGAGGAACATGAAAAGGAGGCAGTAAGTTTTTATGTAGATATTGATTTTCGTTTTGTATTCATTACACAAAGCTTGCAATGACTCGTTTTATTTTAATTCAGGTTTTGAACAATAGTTCAAAGGAAATGGCAAAATGTAAAAATATTGAGATCCTGACCAGTCAGGAAACAGGTAAGTTCTCTTCATATTTTAAGCAGCCTGGTTTTATTACATGACATCCTTGTTTACAGTACCAGTACATAGTTCTGCAGGTATTTACAATAAAAATAATTTTAAAACTGTAAGGGCCTGTTCACATCAGCGTTGTCTTTCTGCTCAGGGGATCCGTCGGAGCTTTCCATTAGGGGGAACCCCTCAACGGAAAGGCAAACGGAAACCTTAAGTTTACATCCCCATTTATCTCAATGGTGACCGAACCTTTGCTAATGGTTTCGGTTTGTTACCGTTGTGAAATCAATTGCGATGTAAACGGATGTTAAGGTTTCAGTTTGCCTTTCCGTTGAGGGGTAACCCTGACGGAAAGCTCAGACGGACCCCCTCAACGTGAAGCAAAGTGATGCGAACACAGCCTAACTTGTTTATTATACTCTGAGGCTGCTTGTTGTGTTGATGAAATAGTGTTTTAGTTTCATGGTACTTTTCCAAGGGATTTGATTACTGTTTCTTGATAGACTTAAGTATAAAAGTAATAATTCCCCTCCACGCAGACTCTGTAAATTGAGGAAAAATAGTGAACCTTTTTAGGTCTGGAAACCTTGTGTGAATAAAAAGCAAAAAAATAATGTGGACCTTTAATAAAAGGCAAGTCGTGCATCTTCTTTTTAAAATTAAGTATTGTAATCTTGATCTAGGAGATGACAAAACATCTGAGGAAGACCTGAAATGTTCACCTGACAACGTTTCTCCAGACAACATATCTGCTCCACTGCTGCTGTTAAAAGAGGGTGATCTGTCTGGAGCTGTCGATGTCGACACCAAGTCCTCTCTGGCATCCGCTGAAAGCTCCGGACCCGGCAGTCCAGCAACTGATTCCCCCGTGTTAGTTAATGAATATGTAAGTGTTCGATTTATCTTTTTCCTTCTAAAAGTGGATCTGGATCATCTTAAATAAATTGTCCGATCAGAACAACCTCTTCTTAAAAGAAAAATAGCAGCCCAGTCCCCCCACAGCAGCTGGTAGCTCTGACAATAAGTTGCTGTAGATGGCCATGCATTTTCCTAGCAGTTAAGCAATGTAACACATGATATAGGGGTACTCCCATCTCAAACACTGAAGGCATATCTGTAGGATATGCCACAAATGTCTAATAGATGCGGGTAGCCCAACCCCTCTCCTGCTTGGTGAGGCAGACACTGACCGCAGATTCCAGGTTGGTTACTAGGTGGAGAGAGGGGGGGCCACACTTACGCGCGGCTCTCCATTATATTCTACGGGAGTTATGGGAACAGCTGAGCAGGGCTTGCTCGGCTGTCTCCATATTTCTCGTAGAACATAATGGAGAGAGCCGCATGTGTGTGGTCATCTCTCCATATAGTCCCCGTCTGGAATCTTTGACCCCTGTTCTCTATAGCTGTGGGTCCCAGACTACCCCTTTAAAATTCTCCTGTCAAAATCATCTGACCTGTGGGTAATTTTTATTGGCTGTTTACTACAATACTGGTCCCTGAAGCATGAATTCTACCGTACATTCTGCAGTTGGCCACATGGCTACCTGCGTGGCTTACAAGAAAACTACTCTGGACGGGTGGGCTTTATGACCAGATGAAGACTGCCCCACCAATTATCCCTGAGACTAGTCCTCTACAAACCGTCCATATCAGGTTTTAATGTTAACAAGCAATATTCGTGTGAATCTCTAAGTAATATAAGAAGGGGTCGCTTTAGGAAGCATTTCACGGTCTCAAGTCCAAACTGTCTAATGTACTGTAATTGTGTCCCTCATTCACGTGAGCATATCCCAGTGTCATTTCTCCCTATTTCATTGTTTAAAAACATACATATATTTATTTTTTCCTAGCAGGAAACCGGTTCTGGAAATTTGAGTCAAAAATCTGATGAAGATGACTTTGTAAAGGTTGACGACTTGCCTCTTAAACTAACCTTACCTAAGGTATTTATGTTTTGGGCAGCAATTGAAAGAATAAGGTCAAATAACTTCACTGTTCAAGCTTTTTTTTATTTCTTGTTCCCAGACAGCGCTAGTGGCTGAGATGGAGAAAGAGGAACTGAAAAACCATTTATGTGATGAGATACTCAATTTTAATTGTCAAGGTAATGGTGCTGAGGAGTTGGCAGGAGACGCGCTGTCCCTGAAAGAGCCTGGTGAGTTCCTTGTTGATTTTATCAAATACTTATTACATCACCAAGCACCGACTTTGTATCTTTTCTCTCTGTCCTTCTGAACATATCTTTATTTTATGGGTGAGTACGTGAGTGAGTCACATGATGCTGCAGGATCGGCACTTGAATGTATACTATATGAAAATGTACCATCAGTGACAGGCTGTGTCTACTATAATAAAATAAAAGTTGTTGGAAAAAAAAAATGATTTAGTTAGTGTTAAGTAGAGTATCAGTTGCTGGTTTGGCAGATTGTAAATATAGATATATTTCTCGCTTAACCAGTTAATAGGGCTTAAAGGTGTTTTCCTATAATGAATATTTATCCCCTATCCACAGGATAGGTGATAAATATTCATCGGTGGGGGTCCCAGCGGTCGCAAAGGTGATAAATATTGATTATAGGAAAACTCCTTTAACAACTTGCGGACCGCCCATAGACTATAAATGGCTGGGCGGTCCACAATTAACCCTGCAGGGCCATTCCAGAACGTCCTGCAGAGTTAGCAGGTTTGCCTCTCCCCGGCGGCATTTAGCTCCGTGATACAGCTGTCTCATGGAACTTTAATCGGACACCACTCACGTGACCGTTGTGACAACCTGTCTCAACGATCACATTGCTCCTAACCGCAGCGCTTACGCGCCGACTGTGAGGAGCTCTGTGATACAGCTGATATCACGGAGCTTTCACCCGGAGACCATTCAGCCTGTGTCAGCGATCACATGCGGGCCGACGGTATGTAAAAAAAATATTATTTTGGGGGGTTTTTTTTTCATTAAAAATTTTCTCTATAAATAAATTTGTCTATCTGCTACACGGCGACACCAGTCGACTGTCCAAAGATCGCTATGTCCCGTAGCCTACATTGCATGTAATAAAAGTCAATGTGGTTGTGTCACAATGCGCAAGTTGCCGCAACATGACAGTTGCAAGAAATTCAAACCGTCGTGTCTCAGTCACTTGCAGGTCACAACGCGACCACATTGACGTTCATTACTTGCGGTGTAGTCTATGGGACATAGCAATCTTTGGTCTGACGACCTGTGGCGTGGCCAGTCACCATGTAACTCACACGGAATATTTTACAGGCAGAAAAAAATCTTCCTCAAGACTCCTGGAGAAATTTTGAGGCAGATTTTGACCTGCCTGCACTTTTTTGCTGTGTTTTTCGGCCGAGGCCATTGAGGACCGCGGGCTTAGAAGCTTTTACTGCCACCTGGGACAAAGCAACAATTTCGGCCATATATTGGCGCTCATTCCGACGTGGTCTCCACGTCAAAATCGGCACCAAAAAACTCTGTGAATTGGGCCTTAGGGTGACGTTAGATGTGGCAGATCCACTGCAAATTTTACCTGCGGATTACAGTACAAAGCAAGTAGATGAGATTTTACATAACTCCTCTGCATGCTGCAGACATTTTACACGGCAGATTTTCAAATCTTTGATATGTGGTTAAATTAATACCTTGGGGTCTACTTTCCATAAAATAATAATTTTTGCGGTGTCAAAGGGGTTTTCCAGTCAACAAAAATTGATGGCCTATCTTCACGATAAGCCTTCAATATCTGATCAGTGGTGGCCCGTTTCCCTGCAGACCCGACCGATCAGCTGTTTTGAAGGGGCCGCGATGCTCGTACGATCGTCGCATCCCCTTAATTTCCTTTACTGCTCACACTGTGAATCACGGACACACTTGTAGCCGCGGTTCACAGTATTATAGTATACACTTAAATGGGAGAATGCTGTACAACTGAACCGCCGCTTCAAGTGTGTCTGCGATTCACAGTGTGAGCAGTAAAGGAAATGGAGTGTAAGCAGCGCTCGTGCAAGCGCTGTGGCCCCTTCAAAACAGCCGATCGACCGGGGTGCCGGATAGGCCATCAGTTTTTGTGGACTGGAAACGTCAACATCTGTAATGTTCGTATGGTATCAGCGAACCAGCTTTGTAAATGTTTTCTCTAAAAGCCAGTTTGCGCACCATTCATTGTAAGCGCCCCCTTGTTGAAGACGGCAGAAGTTGCCAAATTATGTATTCAGGTGTATTTACCCAGTGGCACCAGATGTAAAAAAAAATTACCTAAAATCAGTCACATTTTTTTCAACTTTTTTTTTTTCCATTTTTCCTTCTATATAAAAAAAAAAGTTAAATATATCTATTCTTTTTTTACACAATATGGAATCCCAATATTATCTGAGAAAAACCAGACCAAATACATGTAGGTTGGAAAAATAATAGAACAACAATTTGCTTTTAAATTGGCACATGGCTAAAACCTAAAAATGGGCATGGGCAGGAAGGGGGTAAAGCTCCTGGTCAGGAAGTGGTTAATGTATAAATTCTGCAACTTTTTCATTCTGTTGCAATTCCCCACCATTTTCAAGAATTCAGTTTGTTGTCAGTGAATAAGAACATTCTTTTTTATATTTACAGACTATAAACTAGTACATAGTTGTTTCTGCTCCCAGCTGGGCAGTGGATACAATTGTATCCAGTCTTGGTAAGGCTGGATTCACACGAGCATGTTCGGTCCGTAAAGGACGGAACGTATTTCGGCCGCAAGTCCCGGACCAAACACTGCAGGGTGTCGGGCTCTTAGCATCATAGTTATGTACGACGCTGCAGGACAATGGTCCCGTACTGTAATCATGTTTTCAGTACAGGACAGTAGTTCCACGGAGAGGCAGGGACTCCTAGCGTCGTACATAACTATGATGCTAGGAGACCGGCTCCCTGCAGTGTGTTCGGTCCGGGACTTGCGGCCGAAATACGTTCCGTCCTTCATACGTTCCGTCCTTCATACGTTCCGTCGAACATGCTCGTGTGAATCCAGCCTCATGCTCTGTGATTGAAACAGCCTGGGCTCCAGACTGACACATTGTAACAAACTTTTAGACAGATTTAGGCTGGGTTCACACGGAGGTTTTTGCAGGAGGAAATTTGGAATTTTGAACCCGATTTTCACTGCAATTTTCGCCCGCAGCCGTTGAGCGCCGCTGGCATAAAATGGCGCAAAATACGATTTCTCTGCCTCCCATTGATGTTCATGGGTGGTCAGAGGCGTAAACGCCCGAAGATAGTGCATGTCCCTTCTTTTTCCGAAAAACCGGCTCGCGGGAAAAAAACGCCTCCGCCTTTTCGGCCGTTTTTTGGCGAGTTTTGCGGAGCGGTTTTCGCGTCAAAAAACTCTGAACTTCTTCTTATGCTTTTTCTAAGGCCCTGTTCACACAGAGTTTTTGCCATGGAAACCGTGGCAAAAAAACAGCTAAAATTGATTACCGCGAGCAAAAAAAATTGTTTGCAGGAAAAAGAAGCAACATGCCCTATCTTGAGGCGTTTTCCGCCTCAAAAACCCCATTGGAATAAATGGAAATAAGCGCGGTTTTTTGACGTGTTTTTCGTCAAACGCTCGCAGTTATTCCATCTTTCAGTTGAAGAGAGAGCTAAAAAAAACTGCAAAAACGCGTGTTGTGCAAAATCACTTAAAAAAAAAACGGAGCTGATATTTTTACAGGCAGAATTGTGTGAGAATTGCCTGGATTGCATACAGTTGTCTCCACCTTTCAGGTGAGAGCAGGGCTAGGTAAGTACAGGTTTGTTGCCTTTGAATGGAAACAAGATTGGTGTCTTTTTATTGACGGCAAACGGATATTTTGAAAATTGTGAGAATTTGTAACACAAAGTTGAATAACTTTTCATTTATTCAGCGATTAATCTTTATTAACCAAAAACTGGAAATCACTTTATAATATTTTATTTTCTGCAAGTCGGCAGTGGCGCTTTAAATAAGGGCATCTATTGCATGTCCATAAGGGGTTAAACAACAGGTACACAGTTTTGGAAAGGATGTGTAGACGATGCTTCAGTGGGATAGTCCGGTCAGTCAGCGGAGAACCACCCAGAGCTTTACTACTGAACCTGTTTCAGGTAAGACTTCCTTTTGTGGCCATCTTTTAGATGCCCTTATTTAAAGCACCCCTTTCTCAGGTCGTTATGTGTAGGCCAAATTAAAGTAGGAATACTTTGCTCTATTGTAATTTGTACTTTATTCTATTGCAGAAAGTTTTGGAGCCCATTCTGCCTGACATGGACTGACCTTCAATACTTACAGACCTGAAGCAAAAAAATAAATAAAATCTATATTATACCTTCCAAGTTCGAAAGTTCAATAAAATAATAAGAATAAAAATGACCGAGTACACAGCATTCAGGATCAGTTGAGTTAGAAAGAAAGGAAGGAACCCTACATTGGTATAAAAGTCCAAGCACTGTTCTTTTTTCATGTCCTAATCTTTGTCTTTGTACGGTTTTCTTTTTGTAAATTCGGAAATGTTAAAAAAGTTCTGAATAAAGTTTTGGCTTATCTGTACTTGTGTTTTTACTTTTAGTAAACCTGACATCTGTTAGGCCCAAGGGCTGAAAATAAAGGATATGTGGAGTGGCCATTATTTTCCCACCTGTTCTATTAAATTAGCATGGCTCAGCTGAACGTTATTTGGGGAATATAGGTTGATCGGTGTCACCTATGCAATGTCTATGATAAAGCCTAGGAGTTTTACTTGGACGTATGTATGTACTTTTCTCTCTGAAAAATTTTTGTTTTTTAGGTGGGCGGGGACTTGGAGTGTCAGAAGTACTAAAACATCCAGTAACATCCAGCAGACAGAAGGGATTTCTATAGGGAAATTAGTACCCGGGATTTCCTGCTACTTCAGACTGTATAAGAGTTCTGTTAGGTCACTGTTTGCTGCAAGAATACCAAAGTCAATGGGATCTGTCTTTGCTAGGATCCGTTTTTAACCCCTTAACGCTCCATGACCTACTATTAGGTCATGCTAACTGTAGCGTTCGCGCTCAGTGACCTAATAGTAGGTCATGGAGTAAACACAGCGCCGTTCGCGCGGGGCGCGTTCATGAGCTGTGATAGCTGCTGTTTCCGACAGCAGACTATCACTGCTCAATGTGCCGGGACCGATCGCGGAGCTCCCCCGCCGATTAATCCCTCAGAAGCCGCGTTCAATAGCGATCGCGGCTTCTTAGGGGTTAATCCGCCATCGCCGGCCTGCTACACGATAGCGGCCGGCGATGGTGACTATGGCAACCGGACACCAAACAATGGCATCCGGCTATGCCATAGACGGAAGCCTAGTGGGTCCTGACAACGTCAGGACCCACTATGCTTGCTGTCAGTGAGTAGCTGACAGTTCTAATACACTGCACTACGCATGTAGTGCAGTGTATTAGAATAGCGATCAGGGCCTCCTGCCCTCAAGTCCCCTAGTGGGACAAAGTAAAAAAGTTAAAAAAAGATGTGTAAAAATAAGAAAATAAAAGTTTTAAAAGTAATAAAAGTAAAAGTCCCACTTTTTACCTTATCAGTCCTTTATTATTAATAAAAATATATAAACAAACAAATAAACTATACATAATTGGTATCGCCGCGTCCGTAACGGCCTGAACTACAAAATTATTTTGTTTATCCTGCACGGTGAACGCCGTAAAAAAAAATATTAATAAACCGTACCACAATCAGAACTGTTTGGTCACTTCACCTCGCAAAAAATGGAATAAAAAGAGATCAAAAAGTCGCATGTACCTAAAAATGGTACTGATCGAAACTACAGTTCGTTACGCAAAAAATAAGTCCTCGCACGGCTTTATTGATTGAAAAATAAAAACGTTATGGCTCTTAGAATAAGGTAACACAAAAAGTAAATGATTGTTTACAAAACGTATTTTATTGTGCAAACGCCATAAGACATAAAAAAAAACTATAAACATCTGGTATCGCCGTAATCGTATCGCCCCGCAGAATAAAGTGAATATGTCATTTATAGCGCACGGTGAACGCTGTAAAAAAATAGAATAAAAAAACAATAGTACAATTGCTGTTTTTTAGTCACCACGCCACCTAAAAATAGAATAAAAACTGATCAAAAAGCCGCATGCATGACATGAAAACTGCAATGGATTCCTCAAGGGGTCTAGTTTCCAAATTGGGGTCACTTTTGGGCTGTTTCCAATGTTTTGGCACCACAAGACCTCTTCAAACCGGACATGGTGCCTAATAAAAAAGAGGCCTCAAAATCCTCTAGGTGCTCCTTTGCTTCGGAGGACGCTGCTTCAGTCCATTACCGCCCGAGGGCCACATGTGGGATATTTGTCTAAACTACAGAATCTGGGCAATAAGTATTAAGTTGCGTTTCTCTGATAAATCCTTTTGTGTTATAAAAAAAATGGTATAAAAAGGATTTTCTGACAAAAAAAAAAAAGTAAATTTCACCTCTACTTTGCTCTAAATTTCTGTGAAACACCTAAAGGGTTCATAAACTTTCTAAATGCTGTTGTGAATACTTTGAGGGGTCTAGTTTCTAAAATGGGGTGTTTGATAGGGGTTTCTAATATATGGGCCCCTCAAAGCAACTTCAGAACTGAACTGGAACCTAAAAAAATAAATAAATGAGGCAATACTTCGCTTCTCACATTATACTGATAATGAGCCGTGCCCACCCCGAGATGACCCCAGTTTTGTATAAACGGAGACCCCTATTAGACCGTTTCAGTGCCCGGTTCTCCCAAGCATACACCCCCGAGAAGTGTATTTCTATTGATGAGTCCCTGGTACATTTTAAAGGGAGGGTTCAATTCCGCCAGTACCTGCCGGGTAAGAGGGCAAGGTATGGCGTGAAGATGTATAAGCTGTGCGAGAGTGCATCAGGGTATACCTACAGGTTTAGGATATATGAAGGAAAGGCCACCCCCAAACCAGACTGCATCCTGGACTACAATAGGTACATGGGAGGGATGGACTTGTAAGATCAAGTCCTGAAGCCCTACAGCGCCATGCGGTGTGGTATAAGAAGCTGGCCGGGCACATCATACCGATGGCTTTGTACAATGCGTACGTGCTACGTCGATGTGCAGGCCAGACGGGAACTTTCCTGGAAATTCAAGATCTAATCTTTAGGGACCAGGAAGGGGGGGCACCCAGTACTTCTGGAAGCGGGGCCACACGCATCGTACCAGGGCAACACTTTCCAGGAGAAGTTCCCCAAACAGGTGGAAAGGGAAAGAGTCAAAAGAGGTGCAGAGTCTGCTATAAGAGGGGGATAAGGAAGAACACAATATACCAATGTGACACGTGTCCCGAAAAACCAGGGCTCTGTATAAAAGATGGTATTAAAATGTATCATACATCCCTTGATTTTTAATTTACCCTGATGCACTCCGCACAGCTTACCCCCCCCTCATCTTTCCCTTCTGAGCCCTGCCGTATGCCCAGGCAGCTGATAACAGCCACATGTAGGGTATTGCCGTACCCAGGAGAACCCACATTACAATTTAAGGGGTGTATATCTCCGGTGGCGCATGCTGGGCACACTATATCGGACACTGACATGCTATATATATATATATATATATATATATATATATATATATATATATATTGCAAATCTCACTCTGCACCATCTGCTGCGCATTATCTTTTACACAGTACTTGTGGGGTCAAAATGCTCACTACACCTCTAGATGAATGTCTTAAGGGGTGTAGTTTTTAAAATGGGGTCACTTCTCGGGGGTTTCAACTGTACTGGTACCTCAGGGGCTTCTGCACACATGACTTAGCACCAGAAAAGCTCCAGTAGGCCAAATGGTGGTCCTTTCCTTCTGAGTCCTCCCATGGGCCCAAACGGCAGTTTATCACCACAAATGGGGTATTGCCGCACTAAGGACAAATTGGGCAACAAAATGTGGTATGTTGTTCCCTGTGAAAATAAGAAATTTTGATCAAAAATGACATCTTATTGGAAAAAATATCATTTTTTTCATTTCACAGCCCAATTCAAATAGGTGCTGTGAAAAAACTGCGGTCAAAATGATAACAAAAACCATAAATGAATTCCTTGAGGGGTGTAATTTCCAAAATGGGGTAACTTCTGGTGGGTTTCCATTGTTTTGATACCTCAACACCTCTTCAAACCTGGCATGCTGCCTAAAATATATTCTGATAAAAAAGAGGCCTCAAAATGCACTAGGTGCTTCTTTGATTCTAGGGCTTGTGTTTTAGTCCACGAGCGCACTAGAGCCACATGTGGGACATTTCTAAAAACTGCAGAATCTGGACAATACATATTTAGTAGTATTTCTCTGGTAAAACCTTCTGTGTTACAGAAAAAAATTGAATAAAATTGAAATTCAGCAGAAAAAATGACATTTGCAAATTTCATTTCCACTTTGCTTTAATTCCTGTGAAATGCCTGAAGGGTTAAAAAAAACTTTCTATATGCTGTTTTGAATACTTTGAGGGGTCTAGTTTTTAAAATGGGGTGTTTTATGGGGGTTTCTAATACATAGGCCCCTCAAATCCACTTCAGAACTGAAGAAGTACCTTAAAAAAAAGGCTTTTGAAATTTTCTTAAGAATATAAGAAATTGCTGTTTATGTTCTAAGTCTTGTAACGTCCAAGAAAAATAAAAGAATGTTCAAAAAACGATGCCAATCTAAAGTAGACATATGGGAAATGTGAACTAGTAACTATTTTGGGTGGTATAACCGTCTGTTTTACAAGCAGATGCATTTAAATTCTGAAAAATGCTATTTTTTGTAAATTTTCTGTAAATTTTGCAATTTTTCACAAATAAAGACTGAATATATCGACCAAATTTTACCACGAACATGAAGCCCAATGTGTCACGAGAAAACAATCTCAGAATCGCTTGGATAGGTTTAAGCATTCCGACGTTATTACCACATAAAGTGAAATATGTCAGATTTGAAAAATGGGCTCTGAGCCTTAAGGCCCAAACTAGGCTGCGTCCTTAAGGGGTTAAACCATCAAATCTTGTAACGTTCCGTTAATGTGAAGGATGGGATAAACTGAAGAAACAATAGAGAAAAGTGTCTGTCTTTTATATAATTATTAAAGGAGTTCCTCCTGGTGCCTATTGAGCATATTCAATGTGGATGGAGATGCAGCGTGACTAAGGACAAAGTACAGATCCTTGGCACAACCACAATCAAATCTCATATGCAGACTGATGCACATGCACTTCTCATGGATAGATTTCAGCGTGTCACACAGTGCTGATAATTAAAGAGATCAATGTCAAAAAAGCCTGAATAGAATTATATTAATCCAGGATCTGATAATCTGGCACTTTTATCCAGTAATATGGAATCTAAATAACAGAATTTCACAAGACTAGAAGCAAAAGTCTGGGCATAGATAACCTATGAGTAAATTGAGGATATCTGGCAGAATTGTTGAGATTTATGCACTTTTCGCTGTCTGTCCGAGTACACGGTACAAAGATAAATAGGTGTACCCGTGGAAATGTTTATAGTACTGCTGCCTGCGAGATCTGAGTGAAGAAACATCTACTGAACCAGACTGCGATCACCCCAGAACTTGAAGTTCAGGACGGTTTGTTGCACACTATGTAGTGTACTGAATAATATCAATGTGGTGACTGATGTTCATAACAAATTTTTTCTTTTTTAATTTTATAACGGTCTAATGAGTGTGTTCCAAAATAAAATAGCTGCCTTATGATGGTTCCTGCAACTTTAACCCCTTAATGACAAGCCATTTTTTTATGTTTTTCCATCGTCTCATTCAAAGAGCTATAACTTTTTTATTTTTGCGTCGACATAACTGTATAAGGTCTTGTTTTTTGCGGGACAAGTTGTAATTTTTAATAGCACCATTTTGGGGTACATAGAATTTATTGATTTAACTTTTATTAACTTTTTTTTGGGGGGGGGGGATGATAGAAAAAAACCTAATTTCGCCACTCTTTTTTTGCATCCTAAATTTACGCCGTTTACCGTGTGATATGAATAACACAATCACTTTATTAAGCGGGTTGTTGCAATTGATATAGATTGATATAGATTTTCTTATGTTTTACTACTTTTACACAGTAAAAACACTTTTTTCAAAATTATTTGGTTTTGTTTTTCCATATTTGAAGAGCCGTAACGTAATTTTTTCACAGATGCAGTTGTATAAGGGCTTTTTTTTTTTTTGCGGGACGACTTGTAGTTTTTATTGGTATCATTTTGGAGTAGATGCGACTTTATCACTCTTCATCAAATTTTTGTAAGGCAGGATTCAAAGAAAACAGCAATTTTTGCAGTTTTTTTTATTTTTTACGGCGTTCTCCGTGCGGGTTAAATTATGTAATAACTTTGGGGTCTTTACGGATGCAGCGATACCAAATATGTGTAACTTTTTTTACTTTATTTTGTTTTTTAATGATAAAGCAGTTTGTAAGGTGAAATAGTTGGCTTTTCATTTTTAGTTTTTTTTTGTTAACTTTTTATTAAATTATTTTTTTTTTTTGCTAGTCCCACTAGGGGACTTCACTATGCGATCGCCCAATCACATTTATAATACACTACAATACTTCTGTATTGCAGTGTATTATGCCTGTCTGTGCAAAACGGACAGGCATCTGCTTGGCCATGCAACTGGCATGACCTAGCAGGCATACTCTACAGGCAGACCTGGGGGCTTTTATTAGGCCCCCGCCTGCCATAGAAGACTCAGGCACCCGACGATCTTATCGCCGGGTGTCGGTGGGAGAGAGAGGGAGCTCCCTCCCTCCCTCTCTCCAAAACCACTCAGAATCAGCGCTTGCTATTGAGCGCCGCATCTGAGAGGTTAAACGGGTGAGATCGATATATCAATCTCACCCGTTAGAGCATGGATGCCCCCAGCCCTCCTCTACCTCCTGGTAGCTGAGAGCAGGGACGTTTAAAGAGGCTCTGTCCCCACATTATAAGTGCCCTATCTCCTACATAAGGAGATCGGCGCTATAATGTAGGTGACAGCAGTGGTTTTTATTTGGAAAAACGATCTATTTTTACCACGTTAGGAGCGATTTTAGCTTTATGCTAATTAGTTTCTTAATGCCCAACTGGGAGTGTTCTTACTTTAGACCAAGTGGGTGTTATACAGAGGAGTGTATGACGCTGACCAATCAGCATCATGCACTTCTCTCCATTCATTTAGACAGCGCATAGTGACACTGTGTTGTTCACTATGTGCTGTCTTATACTGACACATTAACGTTACTGAAGTGTTTACACAGTGAATAGGCATTCCTTCCAGCCAGGACGGGATATCTATTCCCAATCCCGACACTTCGGTAACATTTCTGTGGTACTTACAGCAGAGCAAAGTGTAATCTCGCTGTAACCTGTCATTTACAGCGTGATCTCGCGAGATTACGCTTGCTTCGCTGTAAGTCCCACAGAAACGTTAGTGGGCGTTGTAAAGAGGAGTGTATGACGCTGACCAATCAGCATCATACACTTCTCTCCATTCATTTACTCCGTGCATAGTGACACTGCGTTGTTCACTATGTGCTGTCTTAGGCTGGATTCACACGAGCACATTACGTCCGTAATTGACGGACGTATTTCGGCCGCAAGTCCCGGACCGAAAACAGTGCAGGGAGCCGGGCTCCTAGCCATCATAGTTATGTACGACGCTAGGTGTCCCTGCCTCGCTGCCGGACAACTGTCCCGTACTGAAAACATTATTACAGTACGGGACAGTTGTCCGGCAGGGACTCCTAGCATCGTACATAACTATGATGTTAGAAGCCCGGCTCCCTGCACTGTGTTCGGTCCGGGACTTACGGCCGAAATATGTCCGTCAATTACGGACGTAAGGTGCTCGTGTGAATCCAGCCTTATACTGACACATTAACGTTACTGAAGTGTTCAGACAGTGAATAGACTTTCCTTCCAGCCAGGACAGGATGTCTATTCACAATCCCGACACTTCAATAAAGTTTCTGTGGGACTTACAGCGAAGCAAGCGTAATCTCGCGAGATCACACTGTAAATGACAGGTTACAGCGAGATTACGCTTTGCTCTGCTGTAAGTACCACAGAAATGTTACCAAAGTGTCGGGATTGAAACAGAAAGAGCCTTCCCCAAATTGTTCCCACAAAGTTGGAAGCTACAATTGTCCAAAATGTCTTGGTATGCTGAAGTATTAAGATTTACCTTCTCTGGAACTTCCCGACCCCTGAAACCCGTAGCATTATCCCTCCACCAAACTTTTTTTTTTTATGTTCATTATTTTTTTGTTTAATATTAATTTTATTTTTATTTATTTTTAACAAATTAATAAAAAACATCCATAATGAGATTACAAAAATACATAATTTATACCCTCCCCACCCAGAAACCCAATAAACACACAGTTTTCCCCTTCTTCCATCTTCCCTCTCCCTTCCTTTCCTCTCCACGTCTACCCATTCCTAGAAAAGGAATCATTAAAGATTGAACTCCTCTCACTGCTATATCTTGGTTAACTCCTTCCCGACCGCCCACTGTCTTTTGACGTCAGGCGGTGCGGGTGCTTAGTCTACAGAGACGTATTTTGGCGTCGCTGTAGATCAGGCTGATGAGCGCTCGTCCTCTAAGGGTATGTTCACACACTAATTATGTACGTAATTCGGGCGTTTTTGCCCCGAATTACGTCCGAAAAATGCGGCTTGAAAGCGTTGACAAACATCTGCCCATTGAAAGCAATGGGCTGATGTTTGTTCACACGAGGCGTATATTTACGCGCCGCTGTCAAATGGCGCGTAAATAGACGCCCGCGTCAAAGAAGTGACCTGTCACTTCTAGGGGCGTAATTGGAGCCGTTATTCATTGTCTCCAATGAAAAGCAGCGCCAATTACGTCCGTAATGGACGCGGCGTTCAAGCGCCTGCACATGCCGTTACGGCTGAAATTTCAGCCGTTACAGACGCTGCCGTGTGAACATACCCTAAGCAGGAGCTGTAACTAAGGGTATGTGCACACACACTAATTACGTCCGTAATTGACGGGCGTATTTCGGCCGCAAGTACCGGACCGAACACAGTGCAGGGAGCCGGGCTCCTAGCATCATACTTATGTACGATGCTAGGAGTCCCTGCCTCGCTGCAGGACAACTGTCCCGTACTGTAATCATGTTTTCAGTACGGGACAGTTGTCCTGCAGCGAGGCAGGGACTCCTAGCATCGTACATAACTATGATGCTAGGAGCCCGGCTCCCTGCACTGTGTTCGGTCCGGTACTTGCGGCCGAATTACGTCCGTCAATTACGGACGTAATTAGTGTGTGTGCACATACCCTAACAGTTCCTGATCTTAGAGCAGCCTCTTGAACACAGCTGGGGTCGACAAGCATTCGGACCACAGCTGTTTAACCCTTTGATTACCGCTGTCCGTGACCTCGGCAAGATCAAAGGGAATTCCCCTCTTTGATCGCATCACCGGGATTCCAGTGATGCGATCAAACAATGGGGAATCCCTCTGCAGTCAGCACTGGGGATCTACAAAGGACCCCAGGGCTGTCTGTCCCGTTTGCCTGCTGTTCGGGCACACTATGTGCTGCCCGATCAGCAGCCTGTGTCATAGTGACACAGTGTAATGTATTAGCGTACAGAAGTATGCTAATACATTACAAGTAAAAAATAAAGTTACAAATAAAGTTATCCCTTGATGGGATTAAAAAAAAAAAGTAACAAAACAAATAAATAAAAAAAAGTCCCAAAAAGAGTCTTTATTTTGCATTAAATACATTTTATTGCCCCTACACTAAATAAAAACAAAAAACCTACACATATTAGGTATCTACACGACCGTAATAACCTGAAGAATTAATCTAATGGGTTATTTAGCGGGAAACGTGAACGGGATAAAAAATAAACAAAAAAAACTATTACGAGAATCGCTTTTTCCTATATTCACGCCGTGAAAAAACATTTTTTTACCCCCAAACTGTGGGGGGGGGGAAAAATACTATTTCTCTTGCATAAAACAAGGCCTCATACAGCCACGTCAATGAAAAAATAAAAAAGTTATGGCTGCTGAAACACAGAGAGGCAAAAACAGAAAAATTGAGCTGGTCATTAAAGAGGCTCTGTCACCAGATTCTCAAACCCCTATCTCCTATTGCATGTGATCGGCGCTGCAATGTAGATAACAACAACGGGGTTTTTTTGGTTTTTTTTTAAAACTTTCATTTTTGGCCAAGTTATGAGCTATTTTATATATATGCAAATGAGGTTTAAAATGGACAATTGGGCGTTTTTTTTTCGTTATGTCCAACTGGGCGTGTATTGTGTTTTTAACTGGGCGTGTTTACGTGTATGACGCTGACCAATCAGTGACCAGTCAGCGTCATACACTCCTCTCCATTCATTTACACAGCAGCGATGTGCAGCCACATAAACAGAGATTAACATTAATCGAGTGTCCTGATAATGAATACGCATGACCATCCAGCCTGGACGTCATGTGTATTCAGAATCCTGACACTTCTGACTCTTTTCTGTGAGATTTCCAGCAAGTGAAACGAAATCTCGTTTGCCTCCGTAATCTCGCGAGATTTCGTTTCCCTTGCTAGATATCTCAAAGAAAAGAGTCAGAAGTGTCAGGATTCTGAGTACACATGACGTCCAGGCTGGATTTCATGTGTATTCATTATCAGGACACTTGATTAACGTTAATCTCTGTTTATGTGGCTGCACATCGCTGCTGTGTAAATAAATGTAGAGGAGTGTATGATGCTGACTGGTCACTGATTGGTCAGCGTCATACACGTAAACACGCCCAGTTAAAAACAATACACGCCCAGTTGGACATAACGGAAAAAAACACGCCCAGTTGTCCATTGAAAAGCTAATTTGCATATATATATAAAATAGCTCATAACTTGGCCAAAAATGAACGTTTTAAAAAAAACAAAAAACGTTACTGTTATCTACATTGCAGCGCCGATCACATGCAATAGGAGATAGGGATTTGAGAATCTGGTGACAGAGCCTCTTTAAGGTCTTTTCAGGCCTGGTCATTAAGGGGTTAAATAAACAATTCTCAGTGACACTGTATAGGTAAATTGGCCAAACAAGAGTCCTCAACACAATCGCAATACCTCCCCATTCAGCTATTGACTATATCAGAACAAAAAATGTAATCACATCTTCCCTAACCTACCTTGGAGTTACAATACAATTTTGGGAGGAGAAGTACATCTCTGCTAAGCTATTAGTCCCATTAACCACATAAAGAGACTCTGCAACAGATGAAAAGAAAATGAAGAGGGGGGGGAAAAAAAAAAAACACTCGATAGACCGAATCTACTCCCATCTCCCAATATGGCTGGCTTTAGTAAACTTAAGTTTCTCATACTTCTTTATTTTTTTTGTCATGAGGTTCCTCCACTCTTCGACTGTGGGGGGTGAGTCGGCGCCCCATTTCCTGGCAATAAGTACCCTGGCCGTAGGAAGCAATCTAGTAATAACTATTTGTCCCTTATTATATTTACCTTCTTCCATCTCTTCTGTGCAATTAAGAATTGCATGAATCAGGGATTTAGGAATGTCTCTCCCTAATACATTTCAATTTCCTCGAAGATGTTTACCCTAAATATTTTAATATACAAACATGTCCATATAACATGAATAAAATCAGCCATTGGGGATTGGCATCTAGGACAGTTAGAACTGTTGTTAGTATCAAATTTACAAAACAAGAGTAGGAGAATAATACAATCTATGCAAGATGTTAATTTGTATGAATTGATGGTTTACGCTGACCGACACATTTTTAACATTTCTCTAACAATTTGCCCACCAATCATTATCAATCAAACCTAAGTCTCCAGCCCATTTTAATTGGCTTGGGGGCAACATACTTCCAGAAAGTGCACCATTTATAATTCTATATAGTGATGAAATACCCTTTTTACCCACAGTATTATACATAAGCCTATCGATCTAACTGTGACTTTGTACAACAAATTTTTCTTTATAGTTTTACTAACTGCGTGCTGTATGTGAATATATCGAAATCGATAAGTTTCTCTTAAGTGATTTTAAGTTCCTCAAAATTGATCAGTTTCCCATTTAATACATTTAATACTATATTTTATCCACCCCCCTCCTGAATATTCTCCAATTCTTTCACGTTTTTATTGTACCACACTGGTGTACATTGAAGTCAGGGCTGGACTGTCCATCTGGAAATTCTGGCAAATGCCAGATCGGCCGGTGTACGCTGTGGGCTGCTTCCGGCTCACCTCTTCCTCCCACTGAGTAGCGCTAGCCTGTCATCATGCAGGGGCGTAGCTAGGGGGGGGGGGTACGCTCTGTGCCCGGCTATTCAGATCTTTTGTACTAGTGAATTCGTATAGCGCTTCCGTCGCTGAAAGGCGCTGACTGACAGGGAAAGTCATTCTGCCCAGAAAATCAGCGCCTTTCATAGACGCTTTGTTCAACCCACAGGAGACCTGCGCAGAAGACAGCAGGTCTCCATTGCTGCGGACCGGCGTGGGAGCGGGATTAAGGTGAGTTTGTATAGTTTGTTATTTTATTGTAATAAAAAAAAGTGTGTGGCTTTATCTACAGGGGGGCTTTATCTACAGGGGGGGCTATATACAGGGGTGGGCTATCTATGGAGCTCTATATACAGGGGTGGGCTATATCTAGAGGGGGGCTATGTACAGGGGTGGGCTATCTGTGGAGCACTATATACAGGGATGGGCTATATCTACAGGGGGGCTATATACAGGGGTTGGCTATCTGTGGTGCACTATAAGAGGAGCTATTTGTGGGACACTATACAGGGGTGGGCTATATGGGGGCACTATCTACATGGGGGCAAAGTGTGTGTGTGGGACACGGTGTATGGTGCTTTTATAATTAGAGGTGCAGTGTGTGGCGCTATTATATTTAGGGGCGTAGTGTGAGGTATAATGAGTACTTTATCTTTATTTATAGGTGCAGAAATGTTGGAAAAGTGAGAATCTAAAGACATCTTAGCGGCAAACTGCAGAAATGGTCTGTGACCAGGAGTAATCATAGAGGTCTGGATCGGATGGAGAAAAAGAACTAGAATCTGAGACGTCACCAGTGAGTCACTTAATGTAAACGTATATTCTGCCTCTAATCAGCACTGTAGTCACTGTATGATCTGCAGTGAGATTATGGGTGGTGTGATTATGATATGATTTATTTTTTGTGAATCCGCATCTCCCAGCATATCCTTATCATTGTTCGGGCCATGCTGGGAGCTGTAGTTTTACGCCGTACATACCTATACGGCAGGGGTTGCACTAAATTGAGCTGTATTTGTGCTGGTGTTATATTTATGTACTGAGCTTTGTTCTGGTGCTGTATATATGTACTGAGCTTGGTTCTGGTGTTGTGTATAGAACTATATTGCTTGTAAAATGTACAAATGTTTTTATGCTCGAGTTACATAAAAAGAAATGTGGAAAAGAAATGACACGTCATTGATTGGTAGAGAAAACAAACACGGCGAGGGGGAAAGAGATGTCGGGAAAGAGGTGGGGGGGGCGCCAAAATTAATCTTTGCCCCGGGTGCTGGAGAACCTAGCTACGCCTCTGCATCATGCTGTGTGGCGCAATGGCCTCTGCACCAAGCAAGCAGCCTGCTGCCAAGCCAGTGTTGCTAGCTGTCATAAATTTATTTTTCACAGCCGTGTCCCGGCCCCTCCTCCTCAACCACTGACACGGCTCCTCAGTTCACTGTCTCTGTTCTAAGCCACGCCTCCTCCGTAATTGGCCCTGCCTCCTCCATACTCTAACCCTATCACGGTGCAGCTTCTTGCTGCTCTGCGTGAGCATGTATTCCCAGCCTTTTGTCTACAGCTCAGCGGCGGGTTTACTGCTCACACAGAGCTGAGCTGGCAAATGAGTCAGTCTAGCATCTTCATAGAAAAGTGTGTTCAGCCTCAGTCCTCTCCAATCTCCACAAGTCTGTAAATAAAGAAAGTAAATATGCAAAAAAAATTACTGTTATCCCCTTCCCCTCCATGTGGAACTATAACTCCCAGCATGCCCAGACACCAGTAGGACTTCAGGACCTGGTGGGCGTTGAGGTCCCCCCCACAGTTTGCATTAAAGGGGTTGTCTAGTCCCTAAAAATTGATGGCCTATCCTCAGGATAGGCCATCAATACCTGATGGGTCGGGGTCCCACTCTCGGGACCCCCGCCGATCAGCAGTTTTGAAAGGGCTGCAGCGCTCATACGAGTGGTGCTTCCCCTTCATTTCTACTTGCTCTCTGTGAATCGCTGACATGGATGTACCGGCCTCCTTCTCCCATTCGCTTCAATGAGATCAGGCTGCAATACTGTGAATCGCCGCTACATCCATGTCAGCGATTCACAGAGAGCAAGTAGAAATGAAGGGGAAGCACCACTCTTACGCGCGCTGCAGCCTCTTCAAAACTGCTGATCGGCGGGGGTTCCGGGAGTGGGACCTCGATCCATTAGCTATTGATGGCCTTTCCTGAGGATATGCCATCAATTTTTAGGGACTGGACATGGTCACTACATGGGGGTAATATTGGTATTTGTATAGTGGTTTTTATTCAGTAACAGTATGGGGGTATTATTCAGTCACTCTGTGGTTATGGTGTGGTGGCAGTGGCGTAACTATAGGGGTCGCAGCGGTCACAATTGCAACCGGGACCCGAAGCCAGAGGGGCCCATGGCCGCCCACACCAAATTGAAAGTTACTATATGTAATAAACTACACAGACCCCCGTTACGATACACCGTGTTCCAAATTATTATGCACATTGGATTTAAGTGTCAAACATTTAATTATTAGTTTTTCAATTAAACTCATGGATGGTATTGTGTCTTAGGGCTCTTTGGATCATGGTAATCAATCTCAGACACCTCTGATAATTAGTTTGCCAGGTGTGCCCAATCAAAGGAAAACTACTTAAGAAGGACATTCCACATGATTAAGCAGGCCACAGGTTTCAAGCAATATGGGAAAGAAAAAGGATCTCTCTGCTGCCGAAAAGCATGAAATAGTGCAATACCTTGGACAAGGTATGAAAACATTGGATATTTCAAGAAAACTTAAGCGTGATCATCGTACTGTGAAAAGATTTGTGGCTGATTCAGAGCACAGACGGGTTTGTTCAGATAAAGGCATAATGAGGAAGGTTTCTGCCAGACAAATTAATAAGATTCGGAAAGCAGCTGCTAAAATGCCATTGCAAAGCAGCAAACAGGTATTTGAAGCCGCTGGTGCCTCTGGAGTCCCGCTCAGCTCAAGGTGTAGGATTCTCCAGAGGTTTGCAAGTGTGCATAAAGCTATTATTCGGCCACCCCTAAACAATGCTCAGAAGCAGAAACGGTTGCAGTGGGCTCAGAAATACATGAAGACTAATTTTCAAACCGTGTTGTTTACTGATGAGTGCCGTGCAACCCTGGATGGTCCAGATGGATGGAGTAGTGGATGGTTGGTGAATGGCCACCATATTCCAACAAGGCTGGGACGTCAGCAAGGAGGTGGCGGAGTCATGTTTTGGGCTGGAATCATGGGGAGAGAGCTGGTAGGCCCCTTTAGGGTCCCTGACAGTGTGAAAATGACCTCTGCAAAGTACGTAGAGTTTATGACTGACCACTTTTTCTTCCGTGGTACAAAAAGAAGAACCGTGCCTTCCGTAGCAAAATTATCTTCATGCATGACAATGCACCATCTCATGCTGCAAAGAATACCTCTGTGTCATTGGCTGCTATGGGCATAAAAGGAGAGAAACTCATGGTATGCCCACCATGTTCCCCTGACCTCAACCCTATAGAGAACCTTTGGAGCATCCTCAAGCAAAATATCTATGAGGGTGGGAGGCAGTTCACATCAAAACAGAAGCTCTGGGAGGCTATTCTGACATCCTGCAAAGATATTCAAGCTGAAACTGTCCAAATACTCACAAATTCAATGGATGCAAGAATTGTGAAGGTGATATCAAAGAAGGGATCCTATGTTAACATGTAATTTGGCCTGCTAAGTTTTTTTTTATTGAAAGAGCTTTTGATTTCTGTAAATATGACCTCCTGATGCTGCAAATTCAACAAATTACCATTTTAGTTCTCTTTACAACCTTTAAAATGTTTTGATCTCTGTTGTGCATAAACATCTCCGTTGAGAGGTTACCCGACGGAAACCTCAGACGAAAGGGCAGCGGTGATGTGAACAGGCCCTTACTAATGTTTTTTTTTGTGTATTTGTTTTTTTTACAGGTTCGGTCGTTGGACTACGTCGGATTCGTGGACTACTTCGATGACTACTTTTTATTATCAATAAAATGGTTAACGAGGGTGGTGTGGGTTTTCTTTATTTCAACAAACCTGTTTTTTCTATGTCTTCGTATTTTTTGGAAACTTTATTACTACCGCCTTATTAATAGCTGCTGGCTGATTGACAGCGTCCATTACTAAGGGGCTTAGTGTTAGCCGATGCAGAGGCTAACACTAACCCCCTTTATTACCCCGGTACCCGCCACCAGGGGTGCCGGGAAGAGCCGGGTACGATCCAGTACCCGACAATCTGTAGTGACGGTCGGGCACTGGGGCGGCCGCAGGCTGCTGTTATTAGTCTGGGAAATGCCAAACACAGTGGCCCTTACCACCCTGGTAATGCCAGGCTGCTGCTGCTGTTGCTGCAGCAAAAATGGGGGGGACCCCACGTCATTTTTTAAATAAATAATTGGAAAGAACGATGTGGGGTTCCCCCTCTTCACGTCTAACATTAAACCTCGCCTTAGTAATGGATGTTGTCAGTCAGCGGCCATTACTATGGGGGTAGCAATAACGCTTAGAAAAATACAAACACATAGAAAATATTTTATTGAAATAAAAATCCCACACAACCCTCATTATCCATTTTATTGAGAATTTAAAAAACGCCGTTATCGAAGTAGTCCTCGAATCTGAAGTAGTCCAACAACCGAACCTGTAAAAAACACAAACACACAAAAATAATTAGTAACACATAACTAAGCAAAACAATTATTATTCTTACCTTTCCTGGGTCCATCGCTGAAGCCGCAATGTCAGCGAGCTGAGACCTATATCTAAGCCTATCATGAGTGATACTGTCTGCTGAGCCACTGTATCTAATCCCATCATGTGTGATACTGTCTGCTGGGCCTTATATCTAATCCTATCGTGTGATACCGTCTGCTGAGCCACTGTATCTAATCCCATCATGTGTGATACTGTCTGCTGGGCCTTATATCTAATCCTATCGTGTGATACCGTCTGCTGAGCCACTGTATCTAATCCTACCCATATCTATAGGGTCGTAGTGCTATAGTTATGCTGTCTCCTATATACACATGTACCCCCAAAAAAGTGTGTGTGCGTGTATGTATTGGGGCTATTTCCCCTGGCGGTTCAAGACCTTAGTGACGCCCCTGGCTGCTAGTGCTGCATTGTTGGGTCACTTAGGAGACCCAGCGATGCAGCTGAAGGCTGCGGGCCGTCGACCTTGAGAAGTTTGGGGGGGGGGGGGGAGAGAACCTTTGCATCTGGGCCCATGAGCCTTTAGCTATGCTCTGTGTGGTGGTCTTATTCAGTCATATGTGGTTATGGTGTGGCATTATTATTCAGTATAGGGATGCACGATGCATCGAAACTTCGATACTGTGCATCCCCTAACGGTTTGATACCGTTATTTCATGTATTTCGATACTAAGCTGTGCGGCCACACAGCTTAGCATTGTAACACATGAATGTATGAGAGCGGGGCTGCGGCTGTGTAATACAGCCATTGCCCTGCTCCTGAGTCCTAGCAAGTGCGCGCCGTCAGGATGATGTGATGCGGCCAGCGCTGCACCAATGAGCAGCGGCACTGCAAAACACCCCCATGTTCTTTCTTCAGTGCCTGAACCGCCGCTCATTAGTGCAGCGCCGGTCGAATCTCCTGTCAGGTGCGGGGCAATGGCTGTATTACACAGCCGCAGCCCCGCTCTATAACGGCGAAGATCAGAGAAACCTCTCATCTCCGCCGTTATTCCCCTGAATGCTGCGATCAAAGCTGACTGCAGCATTCAGGGGAAAATGAGAAGAGGGGATGCCCCTTGGAACGCGTCACAGGTATCCCTGTGATGCGATTGAGGGACATACCATATATGGGCAGACAGCCCAGTTTCTATTGAAGGACCACAGGGATGTCTTACTATATTTCCTGTTGTTAGGGCATACTTAGGTATGTCCTAACAACTGTCTGTGTACTATCCGTACACAGGCTAATGTACTGTAATATAGATATATGCCAGTACATTAAAGTTTAAAAATAAAGTAAAAACGAAGTAATGTTAAATAAAAAAAAAAATACACGTACAACTTTTTAAAATAAGTCTCAATACATAAAACATACACATTTGGTATTGGTGCGGCCGTAATAACCTGCACAGCAATTTTTTTGCGTCATTTATGATGTGTACCATGTAAAAAATGAAATAAAAACTGCTTTCTTTCACTTAGGCCGGATTCACACGAGCGTGTGCGTTTTGCGCACGCAAAAAACGCCGCGTTTTGCGTGCGCAAAAGGCACTTAACCTCACCATATGGTGTTTCATCACCATATGATTCGCGGCTGCGTGCTTTTCGCGCAGTCGCCATCATTATGACACTCCGTTTGGATGTTTGTAAACAGAAAAGCACGTTTTCTGTTTTCATTCATTCTTTCACAGCTGTTGCACGAATCACGCGCGTCCCACGGAAGTGCTTCCGTGTGGCATGCATGATTTTCACGCACCCATTGACTTCAATGGGTGCGTGATGCGCGAAATACGCACAAAGAACGGACATGTCGTGAGTTTTTCGCAGCGGACTCACGCAACTGTCTGCACGGCCCCATAGACTAATATAGGTCCGTGCGACACGCGTGAAAATCACGCGCGTTGCACGGACGTATATCCCATTCGTCTGAATAAGCAATTATTGTGAGGCACGAGGTGTAATGAATTTAACCTCCATGTGCCTCTCATTAATAGTAATTAACCCCATCATGTACCTTACACATTAACCCATTATGACTGAGAAACATGATGGGGTTAATTGCTATTAATGTGAGGCACATTCAAAATTCATCAAACCTCGTGCTTCACATCACTAAATGGAAGAACTTTTTTTTTAATTTATTTTTTATTACTGTTGGCAAAGTATCGTTTTGGTATCGAAATCGCAATACTACGCAAAGTATCGGTATCGAAGTCCAAATCCTGGTATCGTGACATCCCTAATTCAGTAGCAGTATGGGGGTATTATTCAGTCACTATGTGGTTATGGTGTGGAGGTATTATTCAGTAACAGTATAGGGGTATTAATCAGTCACTCTGGTTATGATGTGGCGGTATTATTCAGTCACTATGTGGTTATGATGTGGCGGTATTATTCAGTAACATTATAGGGGTATTATTCAGTCACTATGTGGTTATGGTATGGAGGAATTATTCAGTAGCAGTATGGGGGTATTATTCAGTCACTATGTGGTTATGGTGTGGTGGTATTATTCAGTAACAGTATGGGGGTATTATTCAGTAACATTATAGGGGTATTATTCAGTCACTATGTGGATAGGTGGTGTGGTGGTATTATTCAGTCACTATGTGGTTATGATGTGGCGGTATTATTCAGTAACATTATAGGGGTATTATTCAGTATGTGGTTATGGTGTGGTGCTATTATTCAGTAGCAGTATGGGGGTATTATTCAGTCACTATGTGGTTATGGTGTGGTGGTATTATTCAGTAACAGTATGGGGGTATTATTCAGTAACATTATAGGGGTATTATTCAGTCACTATGTGGATAGGTGGTGTGGTGGTATTATTCAGTCACTATGTGGTTATGATGTGGCAGTATTATTCACTAACATTATAGGGGTATCATTCAGTCACTATGTGGTTATGGTGTGGTGCTATTATTCCGTAACAGTATGGGGGTATTATTCAGTCACTATGTGGTTATGGTGTGGTAGTATTATTCAGTCACTATGTGGTTATGGTGTGGTGGTATTATTCAGTAACTGTATGGGGGTATTATTCAGTCACTGTGGTCATAATGTGGTGTTATTATTCAGTAACCGTATGGGGGTATTATTCAGTCACTATGTGGTTATGAGGTGGCGGTATTATTCAGTAACAGTATGGGGGTATTATTCAGTCACTCTTGTTATGATGTGGCGGTATTATTCAGTCACTCTTGTTATGATGTGGCGGTATTATTTGGGCCTTTTAATGCATTATTATTATTGGTCTTATTATAGTGAGTTGTGTTCAGTAACAGTATGCAGGTAATATTTTATCTGGTATAGTTCTATGATTTAATAACTGTATATGTATATAGATAATTTTTTTGTGTGAGGGGGGGGGCATATGCTTTGGGGCTTACAGCACTCCTGGACGCGCTAGAAGTCAGTGATGCAGTTCTCTGCACATCGCCTTCTGAATTGACTGCATTATTGATACACTAAGATGATGAGGGTTCTGACTGACATTTATCCATGTATTCATGCGTTGAATGATGTAGCTGTATTTATTCGGGTGTCATTTCATTAAATTAAATAGTGATGCACTTGGAATCACCACCTTTGTGGTATCTGCCAGCACTAAATTCAGTACATGAGCAAAGCACCAGACATGGATTTGGCCTGGTGACTCTGCTGACAACCACGCAGAAAACCCTCTATATTGTCCTTGCATGTTTGCAGATCCATCTGTAGAATTGGCAATACAATGTTTTATGTCTATTTTGCATGACTGGAGAACTCCTAGGAATTTCCCCGAAATGAGAGATAATGGGCTTCAGACACAAGCAATGGAAGAATAGAGCAAACACTTGCTCAAATTTGGTGAAAGATCCACAACTGACAAAAAGCTTGTAATAGTTCTTCTTGGTGTGGTTTACATGCATTAATTTATAATTTATGTTTTAATAAATTACTTTTTAAGGGGTTATCCAGGACTTTAAAATTGATGGCCTGTTCTTATGATAGGCCATCAATATCAGATCGGTGGGGGTCTGACTCATGGCACCCCTGCCGATCAGCTGTTTGAAGGTGCCTTCATTGTTTATCAGGCACAGATCTGTCGTTTTAATAGAGTAGCAGCTGTACCTGGTATTACATCTCAGAGCAGCTCAGTCCCAGTCAAGTCAATCCAAACCTTCTCATAACCTACAAGCTGACAAACATATTTCACATTCACCACATCGCAAGTGGGCCTGTGTTCAATCAGGGACTGAAATTCAGGCCTGGCATTTGATAGAAGTGCTCCCTTAATCCCTAATATTTTTTTTAATGCTGCCAAACTCTCCATCAACAGCTTACATATCGGCCAGCACCTATAAATACCTGCTCTTAATTGCCCGACTCAACAACTCAAATATGTTACTTATTTTATCTCCTTTCTCCCTCACCAGCCTCTTCAGAGTACTTGCTTCATGCCATGTAATTAAGGGTTTAAGCTGAAACGCTATGAAATATCCAAGGAAGAAGGGCAATGCCATTCCCCCCCCCCCCCACTCACTGGTCTCCATAAATTTTTTTGCTTCATTCTCACCCTCTTCCTGCCCCAGATTAAGTCATTCAATATAGTTTCTATTAATTTTAATATTTTTTCATTAATCCAGACCGGGCTGGCAGCTAAGACACAGAGTATTTGTGGTTGTAGGATCATTTTGACCAATGCCATCCTGTCTGCCCTAGATAATAGCATCTTGTGCCAAGTAGAGATTCTGGACCATATTTTAGCAAGAAGAGGCATAATATTTAAGGGTATAAAGTTCTCAATGTCTGCATTGATTTTGATACCTAGATATTCAGAATGTTGAGTTGATTGCAAAATCTTGAGTTTATTCAAGGTTAGCCAAAATTATCTAGAGGAAGGAGCGTAGATTTAATCCAATTGCTACTCAATCCAGAAAATCTTCCAAAGTCCTCTATTGCATGTATAGTCTTAGGCACAGTCTTTTCTGAATGGCTCAAACATAGTCATATATGTCATCTGCGTAAAGTAGAACTTTATCCCCCCTCCCTCTGCTGCCGAAGCCCACTATATCCTTTCTGCTTCTTAACCAAACTGCTAGTGGCTCTATAAACATAGCAAACCGCAGCGAGGAGAAGGGGGCATCCCTGTCGAGGACCACGAGTCAGACAGAAAGGGGCTCGAAGTCCACCATTAAGTCTCACTCTTGCACTTGGTCCTACATGAATATTCCTTACCATGTCAATATATTCCTGGCTCAGATCAAACTTTTCCAACACTTTCCATAGGTATGCCTACTCCACCCTGTTAAACGCCTTGGTAGCATCAAACAACAGGATGGAACGGGCCCCACCTTCACCCAACTGTATGTTTCCAAACAACCTACCAAGATTATCATTTATATTTCTTCCTGGGATAAATCCACTTTGGTCAGGGTGTATAATTGATGAAATTACCTTAGTCAACCTCATTGCCAATGCTTTAGCATGTATTTTTTTCATCCGTATTACGTGAAATTGGTCTATATGACTACTTTTCTATCAGATCTTTACCTTTTTTTTTAATATAACAGCAATAATGGCCTCATTCATTGACAATGGGAGACCCTCCTCCTTATCCGACCCCTTGATGGTTTCCAATAGTAAGGGAATAACTCCTTACTGTATTTTCTATATATCTCAAACGGGAGACCATCAGACCCTGGGGATGTATTCCCAGAGAAAGGTCTAACAGCCTCCCTAAGATCCTCTACTGTTAAGTGGGCTTCCAAGATTTTCCTCTGTTCTTCTGTTAAAGTAGGGACTTTTATCCCATCAAGAAAATGACTTAATTCTGCATCACTAACTCCCCCTTATATAAATCTGAATAGAAGTCGTGAAATTCCCTCATTTTTCTTCCGGCTCCTGAGAGATTCTAAACCAAATATTTCTAACTTGTAACTTCCCCACAGTGAAGTATGGTGGTGGTAAATTTCTTACATGGGGATGTATGAACGCTAAGGGCATGGCCAGACGTGGCGGAATTGCTCTGGAATTCAGCTGCAGCCAGTCCACTGTGGAAATCCGCAGCAGACTGTTTCTCCATTGGTTTCCACACCTTTTTAGTTAGGTTCGTGCACACGTGGCGGAAAACTCCGCTGCGGACCTTAGGCTGCGGTGCGGAATTTGGTGCCCGCAGCATACACTGGCTGTTGCGGACGTGTAGCGGACTTGTTGCGGAATTTCTCCATTGACTTCAATGGAGATTCAAAATTCCACAATGAAATCCGCAGATGTTATGTGTGTTGCGTTGCGGTTTTACAAACAGGATATTTCATCATTCTGGCTGGACCTATGTATTTCTAGGTCTATAGCCAGACTGAGATGAAATGGTTTAAAAGACAGCAGGAAGTACTCTTCACCTGAATACGCAACGGCTAATCCGCATCAATTTACTGCACATTTTAGGCAAAGCCGCAACAGAATCTGCAACGCAGATTATGTGCGGCATTGATGCGGACAGTGTCGGCAGAAATACGCCACGTCTGGCCATGCCCTAAAGGTGTTGGGGGATTGTACTTCATCAATGGCACGATTTCCCAGAAATACAGCAAAATCACAAAAGGAGAAGATTCTGCACACCTTGTGACGTGAAGTACGAAGTACTTTATTATCTTGGCAATGCCCCCAAAAATTCTTTCAAGGCCACTGCATCCTTAACCCTTTGAGGACCAGGCTAGTGTCCCTTTTTTTTATCACCGCCTTCCCAGAGCCATTATTTTTTTTATTTATTCAGTCATCATAGATGTATGAGGGCTTGTTTTTTTTTGTGTTATGAGTTGTAGTCTTTAATTGCACCATTTAATGTACCATAAAATGTACTAAGAAACATAAAAAAAAATTATGTTGTGCTCTGATGAGAAAAACAAACAAACCAGCAATATATATATATATATATAGATTTTTTTTTTCCAGCGTTGACCTTGTGGTAAAAATGACAGGGCTTAACAGAAGAACAAAGATAGCAGAGCAGAGGACCTTCATTAGGCATCTGGCTGCCATGAGAAACCTATTAGCACCCCGCAATAGCGTCGCAGCCAATGGGATAAGAGAGCAAGCCCCCTTTTGTTCAATGGCTTAGATGCTGCAGTCGCTATGGATCTAACTGGTTAAACGGCTGGGATTAGAGTTATGTCCGATCCTGGTCACTAGGTTATATAAGCTGAACTGGTTAACTGGCCTAAGTAGCGCGGTCGCTGTTTTTTTTTTTTCCTCTCTTTCTTTTTTGGGGCCCCCTGTTGTGTTGGCTCCGTATATGCTAATTTGCTGTAGTTAGCCACCGGGATGGATCTAGCTTCCCTACCTACCAATCAGCATGAGGCAGCTTGAGGGTAGTTCACACCCTGTGGGCTAGCTACAGCAAACTACCATAGAGGTAGCCAACACAGATCACATCGTATTCTGCCTTGGTGAACTTTATCCCAATTACCAGTGCTGGGGCTGCTTACGTCTTGTGTGGGCAACATTTGTTTCTAGATATGCAAATCATATAAAAAGAAATGTAAAGATTTTTAGATACAGTACATCCTGATTATCAAAAACCATTTTTGGCAACAATTTTAACTTAACCTGGTAACTAGAAAGGTCTACATTAAATGGATCACAAATGGTCAATACATGCAGAAATGTTCTTTTTAAAGAGGAACTTTGTCACCATTAGGTCTTATTATGCCAGAGTTTATTTACCCAACATTACTGCATAATACATAAAGAAAAAAATAAATATATAAGCCATCATTTTGGCCAAAAAAAAAAAAAAAGAAACAAACTTTGCCAGTTCATATAGATATTTTCTGGTCTGTTCCTAGTATAGTATAATCAAAAGGTGATGTTACTCAAACGCAGACTGGAACACTTGTTGTCCTATTTTGATGTATGCTTCTCTCTCCTCATCAGTCATGAAGGACACAAGCCCTGGATTTTGACTGACCTCACTATACACATGGGGTTGTCCACCAACCATGACCACTGGGTCATCAGCTTCAGCCTCTTCCTCCTGCTCTGTGCTGCTCATAGGTTTTCCCACTGCTGGCTTTGTGCGCTTTTTTTCTTCATCGGACTCACTGGTATCGCTTTCAGAATCACTTTTGGTAATTTGCTTGACTATTGGACCAGATACGGATTTCATTTCATGAATTAAGAGAGTCTTTATCACTTCATTGTCAGCACGAGTGTCCTTCTTATTGGCATTTTCATCCACATCCTCTGGTTCTTCAGGTGCTGCGAATATAGTCACATACAGTATTAGAGCATTGTATATCACTTACAGAAAAGAATAATCAAGAAAATTGATCAAAGATGAGATTATTGTGTTGAGAGAACTAATCCGACCCCGGCTTTCATGTTCTAACACGAACTAGACAACCATGTCACATTATGGTAGACTGCCAAGGACCACCTCAAAAGTTTAATGGAAGTAAAAGACAAGTGGGCCTAGAAAGACTGCGGTTGGATTGACCCATCCTGCTCACACAATATATAGGTGATAGACGCATTAACTTACGAAATTTAATATTATAGTCAGAAATAAATTTACCATACTGTGCTCTATACAGTCTAATTTAATGCTTTTGGAATATAATCACCAAGAACATGATAGGACTTTATATTTAGACACAATATTCGCAGATCGTAATCATATAACCAAGTTGAACAGAGACTATTTTTGTAAAGCTACATCTTCCCAATCCCTGTATAAAGGTGCGGGTGACTTCAGGAGTTTTTTTGCAATACTCACGGACATCGGCCTCAATTTCTTCATGCGCTTCATTCGCAGTCACAGTACTTTCCTTCATCCAAATTGGCTGTTCCTTCCCCTTCTTTTCTTTTACCTTTTTAAGCTCAGGCTCGCGGACATTAATGGTCACATTTTGGACATACATATTGTCCATAGATGAAGTTCTGTTAGCCCATCTCCCCTGGTTCCCTTGCAGATCAATTGGCATGTCAGACCTCTGTTCACAGCTAAAGTAAATAGGCTTGAATTATGAAGAGCAGCCACCAGACATCGGTTAAGATAATTTAGTTAAATAAAAACAATGGAGTGTAGTTATGACAATAAGTTCCTAGAACTTGCAAGAAACACTTCAATTCTCTGAGGGCTGCTACACAACAGAAGCATATATTTCACAAGGTTAAGTCATTTTTTGAATATTTGTTCCTCAAATCTCTACAATTTAGTTTATTCTAGTGAAAAATAACTGCGTAATTATTGCTGCTGCCAATGTGCACTAAAATTCTTAACTCTCTATTAAAAGGAGTTCAGTCTACTATTTAAATGGACACTAGATTAGCAGAAGTTGTCTGAAAAGTTAATCATATACAGTGAAGGAAATAAGTATTTGATCCCTTGCTGATTTTGTAAGTTTGCCCACTGTCAAAGTCATGAACAGCCTAGAATTTTTAGGCTAGGTTAATTTTACCAGTGAGAGATAGATTATATAAAAAAAAAAAAAAGAAAATCACATTGTCAAAATTATATATATTTATTTGCATTGTGCACAGAGAAATAAGTATTTGATCCCCTACCAACCATTAAGAGTTCAGTCTCCTCCAGACCAGTTACACACTCCAAAACAACTTGGTGCCTGCATTAAAGACAGCTGTCTTAAATGGTCACCTGTATAAAAGACTCCTGTCCACAGACTCAATTAATCAGTCTAACTCTAACCTCTACAACATGGGCAAGACCAAAGAGCTTTCTAAGGATGTCAGGGACAAGATCATAGACCTGCGCAAGGCTGGAATGGGCTACAAAACCATAAGTAAGATGCTGGGTGAGAAGGAGACAACTGTTGGTGCAATAGTAAGAAAATGGTAGACATACAAAATGACTGTCAGGCCTCATTTACACGAGCGTAATATACGCGCGTGCGACGCGCGTGCTTTTCACGCGTGTCGTACGCACCTATATTACTCTATGGGGCAGTTTAGACGATGCGTGAATTTTGCGCAGCGTGAGTGCGTTGCGTAAAACTCACGACATGTTCTATAATCGTGCGTTTTTCACGCAACACGCACCCATTGAAGTCAATGGGTGCGTGAAAACAATGCATGCCACACGGACGCTACTGCGTTGCATGCGCGAAAATCACGCAAGAGCTGTCAAAAGGATGAATAAGAAAAGCACCACGTGCTTTTCTGTTTACAAACATCCAAACGGAGTGTCAAATTAGAGATGAGCGCACCGAACTTCACCGGGTTCGGCCGAACTCGTTTTGACCGAACCCGGCAAAAAATGTTCGGGTACGCGACGTCAGGAGACGGTCACTGCCCACGGTGCTCAAAGACTTAAACTGTTTCAGCACCATGGACAGTGACTTTCGATCACAATATACATATACGTGTAAAAAAAAAAAAGAAGTTCGGACTTACCGATAAGTCCCGGCTCCTTCCTCCAGTCCGACCTCCCGGGATGACAATTCAGGCCAAGTGACAGCTGCAGCCAATCACAGGCCAAGCACAGGCTGCAGCCAATCACAGGCTGCAGCGGTCTCATGGCCTGCCGCGTCATCCTGGGAGGTGGGGCCGGATGACAAGAGAGGGACGCGTCACCAAGGCAACGGCCGGGAGACCGGACTGGAGGAAGCAGGCAGTTAATGGTAAGTTTGAACGTCTTTTTTTATTCACAGGTTGGTGTATATTGTGATCGGCATTCACTGTCGAGGGTGCTGAAAGAGTTACTGCCGATCAGTTAGCTCTTTCAGCACCTTGGACAGTGACGGGTGTCGACTACCTCATCTCTATGATGGCGGCTGCGTGAAAATCACGCAGCCGCGCATCATACACGGATGACACACGGAGCTGTCAAATGCCTTTTGCGCGCGCAAAACGCAGCGTTTTTTGCGCGCGCAAAACGCACACGCTCGTGTAAATCAGGCCTCAATCGACATCGATCTGGGGCTCAATGCAAAATCTCACCTTGTGGGGTATCCTTGATCCTGAGGAAGGTGAGAGCTCAGCCGAAAACTACACGAGGGAACTTGTTAATGATCTCAAGGCAGCTGGGACCACAGTCACCAAGAAAACCATTGGTAACACATTACGCCGTAATGGATTAAAATCCTGCAGTGCCCACAAGGTCCCCCTGTTCAAGAAGGCACATGTACAGGCCCGTCTGAAGTTTGCAAAAGAACATCTGGATGATTCTGAGAGTGATTGGGAGAAGGTGCTGTGGTCAGATGAGACTAAAATTGAGCTCTTTGGCATTAACTCAACTCGCCGTGTTTGGAGGAAGAGAAATGCTGCCTATGACCCAAAGAACACCATCCCCACTGTCAAGCATGGAGGTGGAAACATTATGTTTTGGGGGTGTTTCTCTGCTAAGGGCACAGGACTACTTCACCGCATCAATGGGAGAATGGATGGAGCCATGTACCGTCAAATCCTGAGTGACAACCTCCTTCCCTCCACCAGGACATTAATAATGGCTCGTGGGCTGGGTCTTCCAGCACGACAACTACCCGAAACATACAGCCAAGGCAACAAAGGAGTGGCTCAAAAAGAAGCACATTAAGGTCATGGAGTGGCCTAGCCAGTCTCCAGACCTTAATCCCATCGAAAACTTATGGAGGGAGCTGAAGATCCGAGTTGCCAAGCGACAGCCTTGAAATCTTAATGATTTACAGATGATCTGCAAGAGGAGTGGGCCAAAATTCCATCTAACATGTGTGCAAACCTCATCATCAACTACTAAAAATGTCTGACTGCTGTGCTTGCCAACAAGGGTTTTGCCACCAAGTATTAAGTCTTGTTTGCCAAAGGGATCAAATGCTTATTTCTCTGTGCACAATGCAAATAAATATATATAATTTTGACAATGTGATTTTTTTTTTTTTATATAATCTATCTCTCACTGGTAAAATTAACCTAGCCTAAAAATTCTAGACTGTTCATGTCTTTGACAGTGGGCAAACTTACAAAATCAGCAAGGGATCAAATACTTATTTCCTTCACTGTACCTGATATAGATCAACTTTGTAATGTACTTACTGATAAAATGGAGTTGTTTTATGTATGCAAATTGTGTGTGAAGTTACTGCCACTAGGTGTCTCCCTTCCGAGAGAAAGAGAGGCGCTGCCCATACAAGTCTATGGAGAGGGGAGTAGTACCAGGAGGGAGGGAGGAAAGATGAGACAAACAAACATGCAGCAGCTTCTGTTAAGTGTTATATGTCACCCCGGTGCTGAATTCTCAGCTACACTGCTCATTACTGCTGTATGATCCCCTCCATGCTGCAGCATCCATTAAATGCGAACTCCCCATCCCCAAAGTGCACACCAGGGGGCCAAAACCAGGGCACACCAGGGGGCTGAGCCCAGTCATTTAAAATATGTGAATAAGATGCCCAGCTTATCCTTAAGGGTTTATTCACATATCACGCTTTGACCCAATTTTCGCACAACCGCAGCAGTTTGCTGCAAGTTTGCAAAAATCATAGGACCACGACGTGTGAATAGACCATTAGAGAAAGTGGTAAATGATACAGAAAGTCAAGGCAGACACATTATGGTCACCCTCCACTCCTTGATGAGCCACCGTCACTAATATTTGTTGCCCACACGTAATACAATTAATTTATAGTTAATAGGAGCACACCGGAAGTGTTTGTCCCAAAGAGTCAATTTAGCAGTTGCAAAGCTGTCAAGAAGCTTTGTAATTCCATCTAACAATTCTTTCCTGACCAGAAGGATGGATAGATGGACAGAAAGGGCTTTTTTTTGCTTTCCTGTTGTAAAGGATCTGCCAGACACAGCTTCTGTGTCGACGCCCGTGGGTAATCAGTCTGCACCTGCCCCTAAGTCTGAGAGAGTGACACGATCTTCTACCAGTCAAGCTGGGAGGCTGAGGAGTGGGACAGCCTATCACAGCCTGGCCAGACTGAGATAGCTCCCGCCCTCTGTCTATTTATACCTGCATTTCCTGCTCCTCCTTTGCCTGTGATTCTTTTCTGTTTCCTGGCTCTGCTACGATTATGGACCTTGCTTAATTTTTGACCCTGGCTTTACTGACTACGCTCCTGCTCTGCGATTTGTACCTCGTGCACTCCTGGTTTGACTCGGCTCGTTCACTACTCTTGTTGCTCATTGTGTTGCCGTGGGCAACTGCCCCATTTCCCTTAGCTTCTGTGTACCCTTGTCTGTTTGTCTGTCATGCACTTATTGAGCGTAGGGACCGTCGCCCAGTTGTAGGCCGTCGCCTAGGACGGGCCGTTGCAAGTAGGCAGGGACTGAGTGGCGGGTAGATTAGGGCTCACCTGTCTATCTCCCTACCCAGTCATTACACCTGTGCTGCTGGGGAGAGGCAGAATCTCCTTCTCCTCTGGCAGCTGACAATATAACCCCTTCTTATTTTCCCTGCAGATAGGCAACATGGGATGGGATACAGCGTAGTGAAGATTTCCACAGTTTGGATTCCCTTAGAAGCCAAAATCAATATAATGATATAAAACAAAGACCGAATGGGCATTTGCAGCATTCTTATCTGATGTGAGGATGCAGAGCTTTACAGTCCTAACAAGCTGAAAAGGAGTCTCCTCAGCTATTACGCCAGGCTACTGCAGAGGCTTTGCTCCTTCCCTGACAAGCAGGGCAGAAAGCCATTTGTTGGCTGCTCTACAGGGAACAGAGACCTGGCTAGGAGGAGATTGACTAAACAGTGTCCACCAGCACTCAGCTCATTAAGTGGACATGCACATTGCTGTACCCTTTGTACATACTATGTACCATATTTTTGGGATTATAAAAACGCATTGGACCATAAAACGCACCAATAATTTAAAGCATAAGAGAAAAAGTTTGTTTTCTACTGTACATGTTGTATGGGTAATATTAAGGCGAAACAGTGCCCCAATACAATGCCAGCCACAGTTCCCCAATATAATGCCATCCACAATGCCAGGTACAGTGCCCCAATACAATGACAGTCTCTGTGATACAACATATTGGCACCTATAGTGCCCTCACCCTCCCCTGAACTCACCAGATGTGTGGAGTGGTAGGGATTACTGGTTATTAATCTGCCTTGCTGCTGCTCGGTTTATAGGAGGGGGCATCGCTAGAAGGTCCTTACAGATCGAATAGTTACAGATTCCGCTTGACTTCTGCCATATACCCAGGTTTGAGGCATCCTCTTGGTCCACAGTCTCCTCAATGCCCTCCCTATTCCCTTTTTGTTTACGCCTCAATGCCCAACCCATTTACAATACAGGGATGATGAGATTTACATAAATACAGGGATCACAGAACGCAGTCTCCTTCATACACTGGCATCTGCCTGCATTCAGACTATTAGACGCACAAGAAGATTACAGAACAGTGTTTAGGTCAAAAAGTGTGTGTCTAATAGTCCGAAAAATCCGGTAAGTAAACATCAACTTCACTGGATCTTTTTATTTTTTTTTAACATGTAAATGGCAGACCATGTTAATTATTTATGATCTATACAACGAATATGATTATATTTAACGTGAGACAACCCCTTTAAAGTGATTAGTGGGTGTTATCGGACTACTTCTGCGTCTACAGACACACTGGCACACTTTTTGGTCTTTTACTTTGCGTTACCATTAGCTGGTATAGAAAAATCAAGATAATTTTTGTAAAATGATCAATGTGTCAGCTAACTTCTAGTCTGGCCTCCATCCTCTTGGTCCCGCTGAAAAGTCCAGACCCGAGTGTCCCAACCATCATTTGCCATTTATAGTACTGGTGTCCTCCTATATGGTAGAGAGGCCATTCGGCCCAATTAGTCACCTGGGCCGGGTGCAACCACAACTTTGGCACCCCTAAATTTAGATTCACATGCGATGTCCACAGAAAATAAAAGTAGCCTGTACTGACACCACTGTTAATTATATATGTACTGTGATATAAGTGTGTGAATTATCTTTTAGCTTTAACACCATGTTTATTACCCCTGTGTTGTGACATCACCACTATAACTATCCATGTGTTGTGACATCATTGTGTGTATTATCCTTGTATTATGATGACATGTTTATTATTGTGCTGTGATATTACTGTGTTTTTTTTTAGCCATAAGCTACAATGTCATTATGTTGATTATCCTTGTTCTGCGACATCACGGTCTACATTATTTCTATGCTGTGACATTAGGGGCGTAACTACCACTGTAGCAGCTATAGTGGCTGCTACGTGGCCCATGCACTAAAGGACCCGGCACCAGCTATTATCTATTGGATTGTATTGAAGAATAAATACCCCGAGGACCCAGTTTCTCTGCGTGTCAGGTGTCAGGGAGGCTTGTGTGAAATATTTTAAATCAGATCCTCTGTATCCAAATCCAACATTTACTTTCACCAATATTCTTCAGCTATTTGGAATGACTGCTTATCTGTTTGTTGTACCCTAAGAATTTTAGGAGGTTTGCACCATAAGTAGACTAGTTAATGCATTTGGAATAGTTTTGTTATATTAATATCTGGGATAATCTGGATATGAAAGTGCTGTGCTTTCAAGTATTTGGAAAGTAACAAATATATAAATAAATGCTTTCAACAATAGGAATAAATGTTACATTTTAGAGCGCTTCGCAAAACACAAGGGAAAATATCTGTAACCCTTATGAATAATTCCCTCACTAACTACTGGCGCAAAATTTGTGTATCTAATACTAAATTAATTTTCGGGTCTAAATTTATTTAGGGGCTCAGTCTGGAGTCTCCATTAATTTCTGGGTCTGGTGTCTGAATTTGCTTAGAGGTTTGAATTAGGTTTTGGGTCTTGTCTGCACAGTATACCGGCCACATTTGATAACATAGATAGAAATATTTAAATCTCTGGATGGGCACATATGGTGGGACAGTATGTCATACGGACACAGTGGTATTCTGTGCTTTTTTTCTTTACCACAACTCGGCTGCCAAGTGTGCCCTTAACCTAACCTTCACATAGAGCTGGCATATGCTCAGGATGGGGCGGGGGTATTCAAATGTTTGCTATGGGGCCAAACGATTTCTGGGGTATGCCTCTGGTGATTACCCCTCTGGATTATTGCACACCGTTAAAGAGTCAATTTCCCTAGCCCTGTATCTCTATGCCCTGGCTAAGGCAGAATGTCTTGGTGTTCTCCACTGGTGCCCAGCACCTGGGACGTATGCCCTGCCAGCCAACTCTTAGCGATGCCCCTGCAATACCTTTCCAATTACGGTATTTGTTATGCAAGTACTGTGAAGTCACTGGGTTTGTTTCTCCTATTTTGGGACATCACTTTGTCCATTATTCCTGTAGCCTTGATCATTGTGTGCATCCTGTATGGACCATCACTCCTGTGCTGTTACTTCACTACCTTGTGACATCACTGTGTTTATTATCCCTGTACTGTGACATCACTGTGTTTAGGATACCTGTGGTAGGATAGGATTGCGTGCATTATCCAGGATCTAGGACACAGCGTGTGAACATACTCATGGTTGAGTCAAAAACGTCTGAAAATACAGAGCTGTTTAAGGGAAAACAGCTCCTGATTTTCAGACGTTTGTTAACCCCTTCCTGACATTTGACGTATCCATACGCCAAAGTCGGGTAGGGGAAGTATGGAACGGGCTCACGGAGTGAACCCGCTCCATACGATGCGGGTGTCGGCTGTATGTGACAGCCGACACTTCAGAGTAACGAGCGACATCGCGCTCGATCAACTTGTTAAATTCTGTGGTCAATAGCAACCGCGGCATTTAAATAGTTAGAAAGAGGGGGACGACCCCCTCTAACAGCTCATCGCGCCCCCCCCGCAGCACAATCGTGGGGGGGGGGGCGATGGTTGCTATGGCTGCCTGGGGGCTTAATGAAGGCCCCCCATCTTTGTGCACCTATTAAGCCCTGCCAAAGGCAGGGCTTGATAGATGACTGTCAGAATCACGATATACTGCAATACATTAGTATTGCAGTATATCGTGCAAGCAATCTAACGATCGCTGGTTGAAGTCCTCTAGGGGGACTAATAAAAAAAAAAAAGTAAAAATTAGTTAAATAAAGTTGTTTTTGTGTGTTCAAAAAAATATATATATATTAAAAAAGTAAAAAAAAAACAAAACGTTTCCCATTGTCCCCCTAGAGCATAGTAAAAAAAGAAATAAACATAATTGGTATCGCCGCATCCGTAAAAGTCTGAACTATTACAATATATATCATTATTTAACCCGCACGGTGAACACCGTTAAAAAAAAATATATTAAAAAAAAATTGTAAAAACGCCAGAATCTCTATTTTTGGTCACCTCATCTCCAACAAAAAATGAAATATAAAGGGATCAAACAGTACACCAAAATGGTATTATTAAAAAACTACAGCTTATCCCGCAAACAATAAGCCCTCATACCACTTAGATCGATGGAAAAATTATGGCTCTCGGAATTTGGCGACACAAAATAAATGTTCTTTTTTACACTTATATATATTTGGTATCGCCGTAATCGTATGGACCCACAGAATAAAAGTTAACATGTTGTTTTAATTGTACAGTGAATTCTGTAAAAACGGCGCGAAAAAAACCATGGACGAATCAATGTTTTTTTTTTCATTTTCTACCCCACAAATAATTTTTTTCCCGTTTCCTAGTACATTATATGGCAAAATAAATGGTGCTACGAAAAACTACAACTCGTCCCGCAAAAAATCAAGCCCTCATTGGACTATATCGACGGAAAAATAAAGATGTTTTAGCTTTTGGAATGTGAGGAGGAAAAAACGAAAAATGAAAATCTGAAAAAGGGCTGCGGTGGGAAGGGGTTAAGCCACTCGAGATTTTCGCTGCGTTTTTGGAGCTTTTTTCAATAGGCAATGAAAAATCACCTCCAAAAACGTCCCAAGAAGAGACCTGCACTTCTTTTTCGCGGCCGTTTTTTTACACGGCCGTTTTTCAAAACAGTCCCGTAAAAAACCGCCCATCGGAACTGAACGCCGTTTTTCCCAGTGCAATCAATGGGCAGATGTTTGGAGGCATTCTGCTTCCAATTTTTCGGCCTGAAATAGGTCCGTAAATGGGCCGTGTGAACATACCCTAAGAGTTATCCCTTTGCGATGACATCAGTGTGTGCATTTTCAGGGGTGTAACTATATGTACTACAGATGGTATTGTAGGAATCACAATGGCAGGGGTGAAAGTGAGTAATGTACGGTCAATGCCATAAGACACTTACCTGTTTGCAAGCCCTGGGATATATGTTGGCTGTGGCTCCAACAGCTCACACGGGAGCACAATGTCTTCTGTCTCTTGGAGAAGCACAAAAATCGGTTCAATCTGCTCATTGAATTTAGCAAGTAATGTTCTGGCATCTCTTTTGGGGATTGATGAGAAGTCTTCTTCTACTTCAGCATTGCAATAAGTACAGCGAAAGAGCTCTGCACAAGGAAATAGAATGAAAGTATTAAAAATTATTTGCAACAATAACAGAAGGACATAGAATGCATTTGCTTGGAGTCGATGTAGTGCTCCAGAACATCTCAAATCTTGCACGGCAATAATATACTGTACACAAGAATATGGCGGGTTGTAAAGCCAGTGCACACAATGGAGTCAGGACCTAAATTCATAAAAAAAAGTGTGTCTAGTGTGTTCGAATGTATTAGTACCTGTATTGTACACACTGCAGTGTGTTCGGTCCGGGAAATGGGGCCGACATACGGATGTTATATCACGGACCAAACACGCTCGTGTGTGCGAGGCCTTAATGACAAAGAAAAAATGCCCAAAATTATGTTTAAAGGGTAACGAAACGTTTAACAAACTTCTGACATGTCATAGTAACCGGTCAGAAGTTTTGATTGGTGGGGGTCCGAGCACCGAGACCCCCACCAATCGCTAAAATGAAGCAGGAGAAGCGCTCGTGTGAGCGATTAGCAGCTTCATGTCTGTTCGGCTTTTTCCGGAAATAAATGTATCGTGTACGGGCTCAGACTTTCTATCGAGTCCGTACACGATACATTGATTTCTGGAAAAAACCGAATAGACACGAAGCGGTTCATTGCTCACACGAGTGCTTCAGCTGCTTCGTTTTAGCAATTGGTGGGGCTCTCAGTGCTCGGACCCCCACCAATCCAAACTTCTGACATGCCACTATGACATGTCAGAAGTTTGTTATACGTTTAGTTACACTTTAAACAGATAGGTCTTTTTTTTTCTGTAGACATTCCCTTTAAATTGAGGCACCACCTAATATAATTATTACCCAAATAGCTCTACCTATAGGGAAAAAAACAAAACAATGCATCACTTTGTGAATATGATTTCACAATTTATTACAAAAAAAGAAACTGCAGACTTCAAGAGCAAATATGACAAATACCTGAGAATGGGTCAAACAGCTGGTTCACCTCCAAGTCAGAGTAGGTGCTGAAACACCCAGGACACTTAAAAGAGGCTCTTATGGTGGATTCTCTCTCATCTGATTCAATCTTGCGCCGAACATGATCCAGTTTATACTTGACCACATCTACTAGCAATTTGTAATTGATGTAATAATAGTTGTGTTTGGTGCTCTTTCCATTGGCGCCAGTTTCTACACGCATGCGACACTTGATGATTTTATCAGCCTTTAAGGTGTTGAGGATCGCGCGGAGCTGCCGCTTTTCAAACTTCAGGAGCAGAGCAATGTCATCCTCCTTGACACAAGGATACCTGATGAGCACATCAAGGGTCAACGAATGTTCCAATCCATAAAATCCACGAACCGTGTACTTGGCCAGTCGTTTCAGGGCGGCAGGCACCTCAGACATTGTGTCTTGGTCTCCCATTGTGAAAGGGCAGCAGCCTACAGCCACAAAATAAGATAGAAGACACAGGGTTATATATTGAAACGTGGGTAATGGAGGCTGTGACGTAGATGTTTGTCTACACAATATGCATAATGAATTACCATGGGATCCACATCAGACCAGATTTAAATAGTGAATTTTTTTCTGATTTCATATGTTTGCAATAGAACATTAGTCGTTGTGCGGTGTATCATCTTCAAGCTGAATTCCCTGATGGTTCTTCAATCAAAAGCTAGCGCGGCAAACACTGGAAAGGGACTCTGGAGTGCACATGGCATTTATGATTTCAGCCCTTTGCATCATTCATTAAAGTGCGTGTTACGTCAGTGTCAGAAGCAGAGTTGGGAGTATAGATCATTGTAAAATAGAGATTAAAGTGATTGTTTAGAAAAAAATTTTTTACTTACGTTTTTAGGTGTTCACATATATCAGTTGTATCAACATCAGTTTTTTTTGTCTCTCAAGTGATTACAACGGATGCAAAAACTGATGCAAGAATGTATCAGTTAATAAATTGACCTGCGGTGCGGAATTTAATTCAACATGTCAGTTTATGCTGCTATTTTGCTGCGGTTTTTCTCTATTGAACTCAATGGGGATGTAAAAACCGCAACAGAAAGTCAAGTGTTGCGATCTTTGCGATTATGCCGCAAGAAAACCGCAACTCCGAAAAAAACCTCATACCCAGAACGCTCTCGTTCTTCCAGCAGTCTGGCCTCCTGGGATGATGTTTGGTCCCATGTGACCACTGAAGCCAATCACAAGCTGCAGCGTCGCATGGCCTGCAACGTCATCGTAGGAGGCCGGACTACGCGCAGAGAAGACGGAGGGGGTAAGTATGAGGGCTTTTTTCCGCAGCAGAAATTCAGTTCGAAAATACGCACCATAATGTGGTGCGGTTTTTCAAATGGAAGGGGCTGTGTGTTCCAGGTTGGATACGCTGCACAGTTTTTACACAGCGTATCCGACCTATGGGAACCCGGCCTTAGCGTAAGGACACACGCAGCCTAAACACTGGATTTCCGCAACAAGTTTAATTGTGGAAAATCAGCAGCGTATTACAGTAGTAGCAAAGTGGATAAGATTTGAACAAATCTCATCCACACACTCTGGAAAAAAATTTCAGAGAAAACTCTCATAAATTGACCTGCAGTGCGATTCATGGCAGTTCATCATTGCTCTTTTGTTGTGGGTTTTCCCCCATTGAATTCAAGTGGAAAGTAAAACCTGCAACAAACGTGGAAATCAGCTACTGATTTTCAGCCTTTTTTTATGCAAACTCGCAGCGTTTATTGTGGCGTTTTTAACAGCCGTTTTTTTAAGACATGCACTTCTTTTTCGCGGCTGTTTTTTTACATAGCCGTTTTGAAAAACGGCCACGTAAAAAACGGCCCCATCGGAACAGAACGCAGTTTTCCCATTGAAATCAACGGCCAGATGTTTGGAGGCGTTCTGCTTTCGATTTTTCAGCCGTGTTTTGGGATGTTTACGGCTTGAAAAATGGCTGAAAACACTCCGTGTGAACATACCCTGACTCATTCCTATTGAAGTGAGTGAGGCTGATCTGAAATACCAGACACCGCACGGACCGGAATGAAGCTGTATCTATAAGGGTATGTTCACGCGCGGAGTCAAAAACTTCTGAAAATACGGAGGTTTTCAAAGGAATACAGCTCCTGATTTTCAAACGTTTAAGCCACTCGCGATTTTCGCAACGTTTTTTACGGCCGTTTTTGGAGCGGTTTTCTACAGTCAATGGAAAACGGCTCCAAAAACGCCCCAAGAAGTGACCTGCACTTTTTTCGCAGCCGTTTTTTTTTACGCAGCCGTTTTTCAAAACAGCCGCATAAAATAACGCCCCGTCAGAACAGAACACTGTTTTTCCCATTGAAAACAATGGGCAGATGTTTGGAGGCGTCGTTGTTCCGATTTTTCGGCCGTTTTTCAGCCGTTTAAGGCCTGAAAAACATCCGAAAATAGGTTGTGTGAACATACACTAAGGCATCATTTACACGAGCACAATATACGCGCGTGCGACGTGCGTGCTTTTCACGCGTGTCGTACGTACCTATATTAGGTTATGGGGCAGTGCAGACAGTGCGTGAGTTTTGCGCAGCGTGAGTGCGTTGTGTAAAACTCACAACATGTCCTTTCTTTGTGCGCTGTTCGCGCATCGCGCACCCATTGAAGTCAATGGGTGCGTTAAAACCACGCATGCCGCACGGAAGCACTTCCGTGCGAACTGCGTCGTTCGCGCAACAGCTGTCAAACTCTGAATGTAAACAGAAAAGCACCACGTGCGGTTTACAAACATACACTGATGACACGCAGCTTTTAAGTTCCTTTTGCGCACACCAAACGCTGCATTTTTTGCGTGCGCAAAACGCACACGCTCGTGTAAATCAGGCCTAACTCTCAGGATTACATCTCAGAATTGCATAAATTTCAATTACCTATTAGTATTATCAGACACGCTCACTTTAACTACAGACGCACGCTAACAATAATCTGCAGGTAATTTTTAGGCCATGTTCACACGGGATGTGTTTAGGCTAAATAAACGAGACTGGTTTCAAGAGAAAACAGCCTTTGAAATCCAGGTGGTTTTGGAGCGGATTTTCAAGCAATTTTTTGGGTATGTTCACACGCACTAATTACGGACGTAATTCGGGCGTTTTTGCCCCGAATTACGTCCGAAAATAGCGCCTCAATAGCGCTGACAAACATCTGCCCATTGAAAGCAATGGGCAGACGTTTGTCTGTTCACACGAGGCGTAATTTACGTGCCGCTGTCAAATGACGGCGCGTAAATAGACGCTCGCGTCAAAGAAGTGACCTGTCACTTCTTTGGCCGTAATTGGAGCCGTTATTCATTGACTCCAATGAATAGCAGCGCCAATTACGTCCGTAATGGACGCGGCGTTTAAGCGCCTGCACATGCCGTTACGGCTGAAATTACGGGGATGTTTTCAGGCTGAAACATCCCCGTAATTTCAGCCGTTACGGACGCCCTCGTGTGAACATACCCTAAAGAACATTTTAAAGGGGAAATTGGAAAGATCAGCTTGTAAAACGCTTCAAGTGACATTTCACTGCTTTTCTACAAAACAGATGTTCACGAGGTGTTTAATTCAAGTATATTTCGGAGCGTAATAGCATTTAAAGCAACGAAACACGACTGAAATGATGCTGTCTGAACATAGCCTAATTCCTGCTCTGCAGACCTGTCAGCAGAACACAAGTTCCCGTTTATGGCAGTTTAGATTGTATAGATACAGGCGGGCGCTCAGAATGTGGGGGCTACATCTGCAGTATATCGGGGATAGCTTCACTTTCAGCTCATATAAAGCATTCAGAAACGTACCAGTTGTTTGCTGCCGTGTGTTCCTTACCTTTCTGTCTTTTAGGGCAGCGTGTTCCAGTCTCCACAGCTTTCACTCAGTGGTTAATGACACCTCCCTGCAAATTCATTATGAGAAACATTTATCAGCTGTGAACTTTGTCAGACATTATAGACTCGATTCACACATCGCGCGTCGCGGTCAAAATGTGTTTTTTTTTTTTTTAATGCTGCATAACTGCTGCCTTTTGCCCAAAACAAAAAACGTTTCTTTTTGTTGCAACCGCGGTACGAAAACGCATTTTGACTGCGATGTGTGAACTCATCCTTACAGTCCACTCACACGTTGCAGTTGAGGTACGGTTAGAAACTCATAAAAAAAAAACGCATCCAAAAACCGCATGTGTTCTTACTGTGAATTGGTGCATTTTCCGATGCGGTTGCGTTATTACTGCAACCCCATTGAAAAATGCACCAAAATGCAGTGTTCTTGGTAAGCATGATTTTTTTTTTCCTGAGTTTCGATTTTTGCGGCGTAATCACTGAGAAGTCGCAATACATGGCTTTATGTTGCGGGTTTTGCATCCCCATTGAATTTGCAACAGAAAATCAACGAAAACGCAGCATAAATCGATGTGGATTTAACCCCTTCCCGACATTTGCCGTACATGTACGTCATGGAAAGTACTGACTTCCCGCATCTTGCCGTACATGTACGCCAAATGTTTGGGACCGGCTCAGAAGCTGAGCCGGTGCCATCATCACCGGATCTCAGCTGTATCTTACAGCTGATATCCGGCTGTAACGGCGGGGACCGAAATTAGCTTCGATCCCCGCCATTAACGCCTTAAGTGCAGCGCTCAAACGCGATCGCTGCACTTAAGGTGTTTGCAGCTCATCGGAACCCCAGTAATGAAATTGCCGGGGTTCCGGTGGCTGCAATGGCAACCGGAGGCCTAATACTGGCCTCCCGGTCTGCCTAGCACCGAAGCCGGTCAAGATCTGCCCGGCGGCGGAGCCTGATCGGCTTCCGTAGCTGCCGGCAAGATGGCGCCGGGTCAGGAGCTGATCCGGCGTCATCAGCGGTGGAAGTCAGCTGTACTGTACAGCTGACATCCACCTGTAACGGCAGGAACCGGAGCTAGCTCCGATCCCTGCCATTAACCCCTTCGATGCAGCAATCGAAAGCGATTGCTGCATCGTAGCGGTTACTAGCAGATCGCCAGCCCTGACAGGCAATCGGGACTGGCGACTGCTGTTATGGCAACAGGAGACACAATGGTCTCCTGCTCTGCCATTACGGAAGCCGATTTAGGCCCCGCCGGGAGGCGAAGCCTAACCGGCTTGCTGTCAGTGAATGACTGACATATCTAATACATTGCACTACATAGGTAGTGCAATGTATTAGAAAAAAAAAATCTGACCGTTGGAACTTCAAGTCCCCTAGTGGGACTTGAGAAAAAGTGTAAAAAAAGTATAAAAAAGTGTAAAAAAAAGTGCACAAAATAAAAGTTTGAAAACAGTAAAAGTTTCAAGTAATCAAATAAAACACAATCCCCCTTTTACTCTTATCAAGTCCTTTATTATTGAAAAATAATAATAAACCATATGTATTAGGTATCGCCACGACCGTAACGACCGGAGGTATCAAAATATTATATTATTTATTGCACGCGGTGAACAGCGTAAAAAAAAACGTAAAAAACGTTACCAGAGTTTCTGTTTTTTGGTCACTTTGCCCTACAAATATTAGAATAAAAAGTGATCAAAAAGTCGCACGTATCCAAAAATGGTACCTATAAAAACTATAGCTCGTCCCGCAAAAAACAAGCCCTCATACACCTCCGTCGACAAAAAAATGTAAAAGTTATGGTTCTCACAACTTGGCGACAGAAAAAATACATTCTTTTTACAAAAGTAATTTTATTGTGCAAAAAGTTGTAAAACATAAAAAAGTCCTATAAATTAGGTATCGCCGGAATTGTACTGACCCACAGAATAAAGTTAACATGTCATTTATAACGCATGGTGAACGCTGTATAAAAAAAACCCGAAAAAAGCTGTGCCAGAATTGCGTTTTTTTGTTTACCTGGCATCCCAAAAAATAGGATAAAAGGTGATCAAAAAGTCGCATGTACCCCAAAATGGTACCAATAATAACTACAGCTCGTCCCGCAACAAATCAGCCCTCATACCGCTGCGTCTATGAAAAATAAAATTAGTTATGGCTCCAATAAGTCAGGAAATAAAAAAATATGCAGTTGTGCCCGAGGGGAACATTTCTTCTGTTTGAAGAGGCGATTTTTCAAGGACCTAAAATTAGGGAACCAGGAAAGGGAGGGCCCAAACATATCCGCTGGAAGCGACGGTGCCCGTATTATACCAGGACAACACTTCCTAGCAAAATTCCCCAAACTACAAAGGCGCGGAGTGTGGATCAAAAGGGGGATAATAAAGGACGCCATATATCAGTGCGACACCGGCCTGTGCAGAAAGGATTGCTTCACAGCGTAACACACATCTATGGATTATTTTATTGGTTTTTTTTACCCCGTTATTATACCACCTGACTATGCCCCTTATATACTCCGCCCGGCTTACATATGCCCTACATTATAAACGGAAACACCAGTAAGGGCGGGTTCACACATAGCGGAATTTCACTTAAATTCCGCTGCGGACACTCCGCAGCGTTAATCCGCAGCGGAGCCGTTTCTCCATTGACTTTCACTTTAATTTAGCAGTGTTCGTTTACACGATGCGTACAATTCCGCTGCGGAGCATAGGCTGCGGAGCGGAATTTGGTGTCCGCAGCATGCTCTGTCTGTTGCGGAGCAGTGGCGGACTGGTTGCGGACTCATTGCGGAAGTTCTCCATTCACTTCAATGGAGAATCGAAATTCCGCAATGAAGTCCGCAGATGTTATGTGTGGTGCGGATTTCGTTTGTGGTGCGGTGCGGATTTCGTTTGTGGTGCGGTGCGTATTTCCTGCCGGAGCAGGATATGACATCAGCATTCAGCATATTACAAAAGGAAGACGCCATTTTCGGCTTGCAGCCTGACAGTGAATTTCTAAAAAGTTAAGAGACAACTCTGAACACAGGCTGCCATGTCGAGGTATAGACGTATGGACATGGAGGTTTCGGCCCTCATTAATCTGGTAAGTACATGTATATGTTTGTGTCATGTTGTTTCAAGATGTCTACTATGTATGGATTAACACTAGCAGCACCTGCAGAATGTCCATTTTCTAAAGGCAGATCACCATGTAACAGCTCCACTGTGATTCCAGAGTACCAAGCAAACAGCAATATGCCCTTTTTTTTGATTTTTATAGGTGCATAGTAGGCCAGAGATCTGGGACAGCTCTATAGCTGCCTACAGCGACCGCAACGCCCGTGACGAGGGATGGTCGTTTGTGTGCCGCGGTCTGTACCCCGAGTGGGACGGGATGCTGGAGAGGGAGCAGGGAGTGATTGGTAAGTTTGCATTTAGTTTGTAATGCAGAGAGGTCAAAACACTGTTTCCAAAGGTTGTTTTGCATCATTAGCATGCTGGCAAAAATCAGCACTAATTTCCTTTCCTGCCTTGCTAAACCATACCCCAACTTTTGGCATGTCACTATGGCACATGCGCAGTTGCTGATCACTTTTTCCCCGACTGTAAGGGTATGTGCACATGGCCTATTGACGGCACTAAATCCTGCCTTACACACTCCATTTAACGACCTGAAGTACCTTTTGCAAGCGTGGACAACCATATGCACATTTAAATGCATGGGCAGATGTTTCCCAGCATCTTGGTGGCGTCATGGCCTATTTTTGCCATGGCAAGAGGTCGTGGGAACCCAGCCGTAGCCATAGTTGCTGTCTACTCAAGTTCTGGCCCAATGATGTGGTTGCATTGATGATATATCCTCACGACAGGCCAGAGGACGCAATTGATCTGTATACACCTGACTTCATCCACTATGCCCTAATTTAAAACACATCCTTCCTTTTCCAGAAAATGATGTGCGCAATAGGTGGAGGACAGTACGCGACCGGTTCCGCAAACAGGTATCAAAGACACCTGCAAGTGGCTCCTCTCCTTCACGGGGCCGTGCCATAGCCTACTATGAGGAACTGGCTTTCCTCATTCCCTGCAGGGAGCTACGAAGGTAAGTCTCTATTCGCACACACACCTGGGTTATAAAAGGGAGCGCATGAAACATGTGATTCAAAACGAACGGAATGCAATGTCTATTGCGTGAAGATTATATTCCACATGTTTGTTTTCCTTTTGCCAGTGTTGTCACGAAAATGCCCCTTGACCGTACACATTATCACATATCACTCTGTGTTGCTTATGTAACTCATTCTCTTCATGACGAGAATACGTCTTTAGTTTCCCCCCCCCCCAAGATTGGTGTCAGTTGGGGTGTGTGTAGAATGGCAAAAGGATATGTTAACGAGATTAGCGACTGACAAACTGTCTGAGAAATGTCTTCTGAATCCCCTAAGTCAATGAGTGTTTTTTTCCCTGCAGAACGTCCGGAAATGTACCACCCCGGACGCCACAAGGGAGTGCACGTGGCCAGGTGCAGCAGCAGGCCGTGGCAGGCTCGTCATCAATTGTGGCTGAGGAAGATGCGCCCTACCAGCCAACCCCGGCACCAGCAACTCCTCGTGGCGACACCTCTCCAGCCCCCACGGCAGGAACTTCCCGACCGCGCCAAAGAGTGGGTGGCCGAAAGCGCCAGACGCCAGTGGACCAAAGTGACACGGTAGAGGGCCAAGCCATGCGCATGATTCGGAGGGTGGAGGCAGAAGATCAATACACCAGTTTCGGGAATGCCGTTGGTGGCCGATGTCGCGAGATGGAAAATACTCGGCGGGCGGCATATATGACCTGTGTCTTCGCCCTGGCCAATATCTTTGAGGCCCCCCAGCCCCTACCCGATGTGGGAGATCTCATTTTTCACATGCGCACACTAACTGGCCGTAGGGCTGACACGTCTGCCGCTGTGCCGCACGCCCCACCTCCTGCCTCTGCACCCTCCCTGCAGCCCGATCCCTATTTTTCCCCCTGGACTCATGGACATCCCTCTGGTTCCACTTTCCGCCCATACCCCAATGTCCCAAACCCTTTGCCCACCCCATACTCGTCCACTCTCCCACCTCTTCATATCCATCCTCCCACCTCTGCGGCATACATGCCCCCTACCTCAACCTCCTCCTCTGCCCCCTCGTCGCATCCCCAATTAAGCCCCCCGCGCTTCCACATCTTGTAGTATGTTTTGTTTTTTTTTTGGTCGCTAGTGTACCACGTATTTAATGTTTGTTACAAGTACTTACATGATTCTACTCGTATATAGTTGTGTTGTGCATACGTTCCATCAAAGTTCCGTTGAATTTATGAATCTGACTTGTGTTTTTTTTGATTTGGATGGGAGGAGGCCAAAATGCGGAAGGGCATCAAGGGGACGATACCGATTGTTCACGGTGTGGCCGTTTTCATTTAGTAAATACTGTGTGGTTTGAGATGCTATGGTGTGCTCAACCAAGAAAGGCAACCTATACATCATACTCCCTATTCAGACATGTGATTCCTCAAATACACACACTTAGGCCAAATCCAAGTAATAGTGCATTATTTTATTGCAAAGGAAGCACATCCAACACACAATTTTCCATTCCATAGGAGTATCATTGACAGAATTGCCTACTGTTTGGACATTAAACCGATTACTGCTGGGTAGGCCGCACCCCGCCAACACAGGAGTATTGCCAAGGTACGGCCCCTTCAGAAGTGAGGAAATAATCCGAGTAAATATCTCGTACGCGTACACCACTACTGGCCTGACCAGCAGAACCCCAGTTAATGGCACTGCCAACATAGGGCAGAAGTGAGTCGCCCTCAACTTCTTGACGGTATTCCTGGAGGTAGTTATGGAGGACACAACATGCCTTGATGACCGCATCAACGGTGGTTTCCTCCAATTGCATGGCCGAGGTAAAGACCCGCCACTGATTTGCCATGATGCCAAACGTGCACTCGACGAAACGTCGTGCCCTGCTCAGCCTATAATTAAAAATCCGACGACGGACATTCAGTCCCCTTCGTGGGTATGGGCGCAGCAGGTTAGGGCTCAAAGGAAATGCCTCATCCGATACCATAACGAAGGGGACTGGACGCGTGGTTCCTGGAAGAGGTGTCGGAGGGGGGAGAGACACGTTATCTATGAGAATTTGGAGGCCAATCTGGGAGGCTCGCAGCACCCGTGAGTCCCCAGTACTACCATAGGCACCAACATCAATGGTAACAAATTTGTAATGTGCATCAGCCACCGCCATCAGGACGACCGAAAAATACTTCTTGTAATTAAAGAAGCGTGATCCTGAGTGCGGTGGCTGCTGCACCCTTACATGCTTGCCATCAACTGCGCCTATGCAGTTTGGGAACTGTGTGACATTTTGAAAGCCAGCTGCGACATTTAACCAAATCTCTGGAGTGGGGCAAGGCATGACAATGGGCTGCAACTCTTCCCACAGAACTTTGCATGTGCTCTTCACAATTTGGGAAATGGTGGATTTGCCCACACGAAATTGGAGGTGCAGGGATGCATACGTCTCGCCGGTGGCCAAAAATCTGAAACAAAAAAAACATCAGGCATTACATTACATCCCACTATTTTGGAAGAACAACATGTAGGGAGACTATAATACATATGTTTGGGGAAACAAGAAACGTACCCAATCTCGCAAAATGCACAATAGAGAAAATGATTGTATGTTAGATCACACGCAGAAATGTGGCAACTTACCGCAAGGTGATGAGCAACCTTTCCTCAGCAGTAATCGCCATCCTCATCCAGGTATTCTGCTTGGTAATGTGTGGCCTGACAATTTCGAGCAGCCTGTCAAATGCTTCGATGCTCATCCGGCAGAATCCCGTAAATTTGTCTGGATATCTAGACCACACCACAAAGAAGATTAACCTAAATGCGGGGTAAACAGCCTAAGTGGGAAACACATGCCAGCATTTACACACACCATGTGGTGTGCACTAATTAAACCCTTCGTCCGTCTGTACTACTTTTACGTAGGTTTGCCCCAGGTGTGGTCCAGACACCAGTAATGAATGTGGTATGCTCAGGATAGGCCATCAATATATCATCCCTCTGGGTCCTCCACACGAGACCGTCAGCAACTAGCTGTTTGGAAGCACACGCTGTGCTCGGACGACTGATACTACCCCTGGATTTCCTTGACTTGATTAGGCTGTCAATCGCCAATACACAGGTAGTGTATGTAGTGACTATGCGATAATTCTCAGATGCACTGCAATGGGATAGTCTTTGAATTCGTGGGATTGGCCAATGCAGCTCTGTGAGCTATTGAATTGTGAGTAACTTAAGCCAAAGAAGGGTATCCGAACACTATGGACCCTTCACGGCAACTGATCGGTGACAGGGACGACTGTCCGAGGGCAAGCGCTGATAAATCAATGGCCTATCCACTGCACAGAACAGCGCGTTTGCAAGCCGGGCACTTTACTCTACACCCTACTCTCACATATAGCAGCCAGGTGAGTAGAGGTGAGCAGAGACTCATTACAAAACATATGAATCATGTTCTGTTAAGTTACCCAACAGAACAACAGGGGCAGTGACAATGAAAGATTGTATCCCAAATATATACCTTCTTAGATCGCAGCAAAGAAGTGCAAAATGACCTTTGGTTGATCTTTCTGCAACCAAAGGGTGAACCCACAGTCGGACACGGCCTCGTTCTTCAGCCTGTGTGCAAATAATGATTGTGAAATCCAAGAAACCTGTTACTATATCATTAGCAGACAGAAACATATACTTTTGCATTGGATGTGTGTAGGTGACTAAATATTACTTACACGTTGCCGACGACGGACAATGCTGACTATGGTGCGCAGCAGCAGAATCAAATATTGTCGGCGTAATTGAAGTGGTCGCTCCTGGATGTCAGGCATTATCCCACACTTCGGACTAGTATACTTCTCCGGCGAGATTCACTTCTCTTTCTGGCCACACTTATACATGCCATGGGTGTGTCCAGCTCGTCGTCATAGGAACTGAACTCACAAATGATGTCAGTTCCCTTTTTGGAAGACTTGCCTTTGAAATCCGCAACGAAATCCGCAACTCAATCCGCAAGGCAATCCGCAGCACTTTGCCAAAATCCGCAGCGTAATCCGCAATGCGGATTCTGTGCGGCATTGATGCGGACAGTTGCGGAGGAATTCCGCCATGTGTGGTCATGCCCTTAGACTCCAAACAAAACTACTACCAAGCAAAATCCACGCTCCAAAAGCCAAATGGCATTTCCTCCCATCTGAACCCTACAGCGTGCCCAAACAGCAGTTTCCTTCCACATATATGGCATCGTCATACCCGGGAGAACCCTTTTAGCAATTTTTGGGGTGTGTGTCTCCAGTGGCATAAGCTGGGCACAACATATTTGCCACTGAATGGCATATCTAGGGAAAAATATAAATTTTTAATTTGCACCATCCACAGCGCATTCATTTATGGAAAAGATCTGTGGGGTGAAAATGCTCACTACACCCCTTAATAAATGCCTTGAGGGGTGCAGTTTCCATAGTGGGGTCACTTCCCAGGGGTTTATTTTTATTATTTCACATCTGAGCCTCTGCAGTTGTGAACCAATACTTTGTAAATTGCCAAATTAGGCCGGCCTCAATTTTACATGGTACGCTTTCACTCCTGAGCCTGGTCGACTGTCCAGGCAAGAGATTAGGGCCACATGTAGGGTGTTTCTAAAACCAGGAAACCCAGCATAATAATTAGAGAGCTGTCTCGTTATGGTGGCACAAGCTGGGCACCACATATTGTCCACATATCTGTGGAAAAAATCCCATTTTCACTCTGCAACATCGAGTTCACACTAATTTCTACAAAACACCTGCAGGGTTAACATGCTCACTACACCCGTAGGTAAATGCATTGAGGGGTGTAGTTTCCAAAATGGGGTCACTTCTGGGGGGTTTCCACTGTTTTGGGCCCACAGGCGCCCAGAAACCAATCCAGAAACATCTGCACTCCAAATGGCGGTCCTTCCCTTCTGAGCCCTGCCGTGTGCCCAAACAGCAGTTTATGACCACATATGGGGTATTGCCGTACTCAGTAGAAATTGCTTTACAAATGTTGGGTTCTTTTTTTCCTTTATTTGTTGCGAAAATGAAAAAATTTGCGCTAAAGCTACGTCTTATTGAAGAAAAAGGATTGTTTTTATTTTCACTGCCCAATTCTAATAAATTCTTTGAAACATCTGTGGGGTCAAAATGCTCACTACGCCCCTAGATGAATTCCTCAAGAGGTGTAGTTTCCTAAATGGAGTCACTTTTTGGGCGTTTTCATTGTTTTTTCCCCTCAGGGGCTTTGCAAATGTGACATGGCCGCCGCAAACCATTCCTGCTCAATGTGATCTCCAAAAGCCAAATAGCGCTCTTTCCCTTCTAAGCCAAGCCGTGTCTCCAAACAGCCGTTTATTACCACATGTGGGGCATTGTTTTACTCGGGAGAAATTGCTTTACAAATTTTGTGGTGCTTTTTCTCCTTCAGTCCTTGTGGAAATGAGTAAAAATAAGCTAAACCTACATTTTCTTTGAAAAAATGTTGATTTTTATTTTCAGGGCCTACTTCCAATAATTTCTGCAAAAAACCTGTGGGGTCAAAGAGCTCACTATACCCCTAGATAATTTCCTCAATGGGTGTAGTCTCCAAAATGGGGTCACTTGTGGGGGGTTTCCACTGTTTTGTCTCCTCAGGGACTTCGTAAATGTGACCTGGCCTCCGCAAACCATTCCTGCTAAACTTGAGCTCCAAAAGCCAAATAGCGCTCTTTCCCTTCTCAGCCCTGCCGTGTATCCAAACAACCGTTTATTACCACATGTGGGGCATTGTTTTACTCGGGAGAGATTGGTTTACAAATTTTACAGTGCTTTTTCTCCTTCAGTCCTTGTGGAAATGAGAAAAAATTAGCTAAACCTACATTTTCTTTGAAAAAATTTAGATTGTCATTTTCAGGGCCTATTTCCAATAATTTATGCAAAAAACCTGTTGGGTCAAAACGCTCACTATACCCCTAGATAATTTCCTCAATGGGCGTAGTTTCCAAAATGGGGTCAACTGTGGGGGGTTTCCACTGTTTTGTCCCCTCAGGGGCTTTGTAAATGTGACATGGCCTCCACAAACCATTCCTGCTAAACTTGAGCTCCAAAAGCCAAATAGCGCTCTTTCCCTTCTCAGCCTCGCCGTGTCTCCAAACAACCGGTTATTACCACATGTGGGGTATTGTTTTACTCGGGAGAAATTGCTTTACAAATTTTACGGTGCTTTTCTCCTTTAGTCTTTGTGAAAATGAGAAAAAAAATCGCTAAACCTACATTTTCTTTGAAGAAATGTTGATTTTAATTTTCACGGCCTACTTCTAATGATTTCTGTAAAAAAGCTGTGCGGTCAAAATGCTCACTGTACCCCTAGATAATTTCCTTGAGGTGTGTAGTTTCCCAGATGGGGTCACTTTTGGGGGATTTTGACTGTTTTGGCACCGCAAGAGCCCTTCAAACCTGACATGGTGCCTAAAATATATTCTAACAAAAATAAGGCCCCAAAATCCACTAGGTGCTCCTTTGCTTCTGAGGCCGATGCTTCAGTCCAGTAGCACGCTACGGCCACATGTGGGATATTTCCTAAAACTGCAGAAACTGGGCAACAAATATTGAGTTACATTTCTCTGGTAAAACCTTCTGTGTTATAAAAAAAATTGTACTAAAAATTTATTTCTGCAAAAAAATATGAAATTTGTAAAATTCACCTCTACATTGCTTTAATTCCTGTGACATGTGTAAAGGGTTAAGACATTTTCTAAATGCTGTTTTGAATACTTTGAGGGGTGAAGTTTTTAAAATGGGGTGACTTTTTGGGGGTTTCTAATATATAAGGCCCTCAAAGCCACTTCACAACTGAACTGGCCCCTGTAAAAATGGCCTTTTGAAATTTTCTTGAAAATGTGAGAAATTGCTGCTAAAGTTCTAAGCCTTGTGAGGTCATAGAAAAATAAAAGGATGTTCAAAAAACGATGCCAATCTAAAGTAGACATATGGGTGATGTTTATTAGCAACAATTTTGGGTGGTATAACTGCCTGTCTTACAAGCAGATACATTTAAATTGCGAAAAATGCTAATTTTTGCAATTTTTCGCTAAATTTTGGTGTTTTTCACAATTAAATACTGAACATATCGAGCAAATTTTGCCAGTAACTTAAAGTCCAATGTGTCACGAGAAAACAATCTCAGAATCGCTTGGATAGGTGAAAGCATTCCGGAGTTATTACCACATAAAGTGACACATGTCAGATTTGAAAAATGAGGCTCGGTCAGGAAGGTCAAAAGTGGCTAAAGAGGGAAGGGGTTAAATTCCGCAACACAGGTCAATTTATTTGTGTTTACGCTGCGTTCATCCACTTTGCTGCTGCTGTAAATGCTGTGGAATTTCCGCACAGAATTCCGTAGCGGAAATTCCATAGCGTTTACGCTACGTGGGAACCCGACCTAATACAGTAGCAGCAGAGTGGATGAGATTTGAACAAATCTCATCCACACGCTGCGTAAATGATGAGCGGAAAAAATGCTCCGAAATTGACCTGCGGTGCGTTTTTTTTTTAATACGCAGCATGTCAAATGTATTTGCGTAATCGCTGCATATTTGTTTCGAGTTTTTCCCATTGAATTCAATGGGAGGTAAAACCCACAAATAGCGGAACTCAGAAAAAAAGTCAAATGATGTTTCATCCCATGTGACCTCTGCAGCCAATCACACGTTTACAGCGGTCACATGGGATGAAACGTCATCCCAGGAGGCCGGCCTGCAGGATGGCAGAGGCATGCGTCGCCATGGCTACGTAAGTATCACACTTTTTTAAATTTTATGCGCATTTTTCAGCAGCGGAGATTCCGGACAAAAAACTGCACCACAATTTGGTGCGGTTTTTCGGCCACAACTCCCTGCGGCACCAAGGGCAGATACACTGTGTGCTTTTAAGCAGCGTATCCTCCCTGTGTGAACATACCCTTAGGCCAAATTAAGACGACCGTAGTATACGTCCGTGTGAAGGCCTTTAAAACAACGACCGTCACGCGGACGCATGCATTTCAATGGGACCGTTCACACGGCCATTGTGTTTTTTACAGGTGAAACTTGTAAAATAAATTTTTTTACTTTTGCATTGCAAACAGTGGCAATTCGTGGTAAAACCGTATGCGTTTTTCCATGATTTTTTATTAATTTTTTAATGCAACCTTTCTGTGCGGAAATTCCACAGCATTTACAGTAGCAGCAAAGTGGATGAGATTTAGGAAATCTCATACCTACCCTACGTCATCGTAGGAGGCCGGACTACGCACAGAGAACACGGAGGGGGTAAGTATGAGGGCTTTTTCCCGCAGCAGAAATTCAGTTAGAAAATACGCACCTTAATGTGGTGTGGTTTTTCCGATGGAAGGTGCTGCGAGTTCCAGGTCGGATACGCTGCGCAGGTTTTACGCAGCGTATCCGACCCGTGGGAACCCGACCTTAGGGTCCATTCACACGTTACGGTTGAGGTGTGGTTAGAACCACACGATTTTCCCACTGGTCGTGTGGCGCAATGAGTATAGCCAAGGGCTCCAAGGTCTACCTTGCTACCCGGCGCAGAGTGAAATCTGCCCCAGCTAGGAGCTGAAGATTTACACTATAATTTATTAAAGAGGCTCTGTCACCAGATTTTCAAACCCCTATCTCCTATTGCAGCTGATCGGCGCTGCAATGTAGATGACAGTAACATTTTTCTTTTTCAAAAACGAGCATTTTTGGCCAAGTTATGAGAATTTTTATATTTATGCAAATGAGCCTTTCTTAAGGACAACTGGGCGTTTTTAATCTTATTTCCAACTGGGCGTGTATTGTGTTCGTTACATCTGGGTGTGTTTACTTGTTTTACTAGCTGGGCGTTGTGAATGGAAGTGTATGATGCTGACGAATCAGCATCATCCACTTCTCTTCGTTACCACCCAGCTTCTGGCAGTTCACAGACACACAGCGTTTCCTCACTCGTCCGACGCAATGAAGTTCCTGTGGGAGGAAGTGAGTGACGTCACAGCGTGATCTCGCGAGGACAAAAAAACAACAACATTTGTAACTCAACTTCAACTTCGTACGGAGGTACGGAAATACCCCATATGTGGTCATAAACTGCTGTATGGGCACAAGACAGGGCTCAGAAGGGAGGGAGCGCCATTTGGCTTTTGATGTGCATATTTTTCTGAATTGGTTTTAAAGCCCCTGCGGAACCAAAACAGTGGAAACCCCCAGGAGTGACCTCATTTTGGAAACTACACCCCTCAAGATATTCACCTTGGGGTGTAGTGAGCATGTTAACCCCACATGTGTTTTCCCAAAATTAGTGTGCACGCGATGTTGCAGTGAAAATGGCAATTTTTCCATGGATATGCCATTTCAGTGTCCAATATGAGGTGCCCAGCTTGTGCCACCATGAAAAGACAGCTCTCTAATTATTATTCTTGTGTTTCCCGGTTTTAGAAACACCCTACATGTGGCCCTAATCTTTTGCCTGGACATTCGACCAGGCTCAGTAGTGAAATTGAAGTGAAATTGAGGCCTAATTTGGCAATTTACAAAGTATTGGTTCACAATTGCAGTGGCTCCGATATGAAATAATTTAAAAAAAACCCTGAGAAGTGACCCAGTTTTGGAAACTATATCCCTCAAGGCATTTATTAGGAGTGTAGTGAGCATTTCCACCCCACAGGTCTTTTCCATAAATGATTGCGCTGCGGATGGTGTAAAGTAAAAATTACATTTTTTTCTCTAGATATGCCATTTCAGTGGCAAATATATTGTGCCCAGCTTGTGCCACTGGATACACATACCCCAAAAATTGTTAAAAGTGTTCTCCCTGGTTTGGGGATGCCATATATGTGGAAGTAAACAGCTGTGTGAGCACGCTGTAGGGCTCAGAAGGGAGGGAGCGCCATTTGGATTTTGGAGCGCAGATTTTGCTTGGTAGTAGTTCTGTTTGGAGTTTTACTGGTGTTTCAGTTTATAATGTGGGGGCATATGTAAGCTGGGCAGATTACATCAGGGGCGTAGACAGGTGGTATAATAATGGGGTAAACAATAAAATAATCCATAGATGTGTGTTACGCTGTGATCGATCCTTTCTGCATAGGCCAGTGTTGCACTGATAAATGTCCTTTCTTATCCCCCATTTGGTCCACACTCCACACCTTTGCAATTTGGGGAATGTTGCTGGGAAGTGTTGTCCTGGTATAATACGGGTACCGTCGCTTCCAGCAGATGTTTGAGTCCTCTCCTTCCTGGTTCCCTAAATTTAAGGCCTTGATAAATCGCCTCTTGAAACAAAAGAAATGTTCTCCTCGGGCCTGCACAACTGCATATTTTTTCTTTCCTGACTTACTGAGTCTTAACTTATTTCATTTTTTCATAGACGTAGAGGTATGAGGGCTGTTTGTTTGCGAGACGAGCTGTAATTTGTATTAGTGACCAAAAAACAGCAATTCTGGCATAGTTTTTTTTTATACAGCGTTTACCATGCGTTATAAATGACATGTTAACATTATTATGCGGGTCACTATGATTCCGGCGATAACAAATTGATAGCACTTTTTTTTGTTTTACAACTTTTTGCACAAGAAAATTAATTTGGCAAAAACAATGTATTTTTCCTGTCGTGATGTTGTGAGAAACATTAACGGTTTAATTTTCTCGTCTTGTTTTTAATGGTACCACATTTGGATTCATGCAACTTCTTGATCACTTTTTATTCTAACTTTTGGAAGGCATGGCGACAAAAAAACCCATCAATTCTTGCATTGGCTTTTAGTTTTTTTTTATGGCATTCACTGCGAGGGATAAATAATATAAGATTTTTATAGTTCAGGCTGTTTATATGTATGTATATGTATGACTTATGTGTTTATTTTTTTTTCAATAATAAAGAAGCTGATAAGGGAAAAAGGACAATTGTTTTTTCTGTTACTTAAAACTTTTTTTTGTACAACTTTTTTTTTAGTCTCACTAGGGGACTTAGGGCTTATTCAGACGAACGTATAATAGGTCCGTGCAACGCGCGGGATTTTCACGCTCCTCGCACGGACCTATGTTAGTCTATGGGGCCGTGCAGACTGTCCGTGAGTTTCACGCAGCGTGTCCGATCTCGTTGCAAGTGTGCCGATTTGCTACAAACCACTTAGATGCAGCAATCGCTTTTAATCGCTGCATCTAAGGCCTCCCACACATGAGCGTGTTCGGTCCATGATATAGGGTCCGCATTTCAGCCGCATTTCCCGGACCGAACACAGTGAAGGAGCCGGGCTCCTAGCATCATAATTATGTATGATGCTAGGAGTCCCTGCCTCCCCGTGGAACTACTGTCCCGTACTGAAAACATGATTACAGTATGGGACAGTTTTCCCGCAGCGAGGCAGGGACTCCTAGCGTCATAGAGAACTATGATTCTAGGAACCCGGCTCCCTGCAGTGTGTTCAGTCTGGGAAATACTGCCGACATACGGTCTGTATATCACGGACCGAACACGCTCGTGTGAATCTGGCATAAGAGGTTAACATACAGCTGACACCCACCGCTGATGACATGGGCTAAGCTTCTGAGTCCGCGACATGTTCCAGTCACTACCGGAAGCCTTTTACGCCCTACCTCCAGGCAGGCCCTAGGAGGCTTTCAGACTCGGCAGACCGGGAGGCCAATCTTAGGCCTCCAGTTATGATTGCTGCCATCGGCACCCCCACGATCGCGTCACAGGGGTGCCATTTGGCTACAAACACCTTAAATGCAGCTTTTGACCCCTGCATTTAAGGGGTTAATGGTGTGGATCGGCGCTAACTTAATTACAGCAGGGTGTCAGCTGTAACCAGGGCCGGCCCTAGGATAGATGGCGCCCTGTGCGAAATGATCTTTCGGCTCCCCACCCCATCATTAAAAAAAAATGCCCCATAAAAAAATTATAATGCCCCTTTAGTGCCCACATACAGTATAATAATAATATTTAATAATATAATATATTACAACCCCTTCAAGGACACAGTATTTTGTCCTCTAATTGTGCCCACAGTATTATGCCACCTGTAGTACCCCTACACAGTATAATGTCCGCTTAGTGGCCCCCACACAGTATAGTGCCCCCTGTAGATTTTTGCCATACAGCCTCCCTGTAGGCAGTGCCATAATCCCCCACCTCCTTTTTGTAGATCGTGCCATACAGCCCCCACCTCCCCCTTGTAGACATTGCCATACAGTCCCCCACCTCCCCCTTGTACACAGTGCCATACAGTCCCCCACTTCCCCCTTGTTGATCGTGCCATACAGTCCCCGCACCTCCCCCTTGTAGACAGTGCCATACAGTCCCCCACCTCCCCCTTGTAGATCGTGTCATACAGTCCCCCACCTCCCCCTTGTAGATCGTGCCATACAGCCCCCACCTCCCCCTTGTAGACATTACCATACAGTCCCCCACCTCCCCCTTGTAGACAGTGCCATACAGTCCCCCACCTCCCCCTTGTAGACAGTGCCATACAGTCTCCCACCTCCCCCTTGTAGACAGTGCCCCCAAACAAAAACAAAAATTGTACTCACCTAGGCCCCGTTCCCACGACGAACTGAGCTGCTCCATGACAGGAACCTTTCCCAACCTTTTCGGACTCGAGGCAGCACTGGAAAAACAAAATTTCCTCAGGGCCCCCCTACCAAAAATTGTTTTGAGAAAGACAGAAAACGGCTAAGAACAAGCACTCCACTCGTAGGGCATGTTTACACATGTTTTTTGTAAGGCAAAAAAAATCTGCCTCAAAATTCCTTCAGCAACTGACAGCTTTGTGTGACTTTTTTTGTGTTTTTTTTTTAAGCTGTTGAAGCGAATGCAAAAGACGCAGGAAAAAAAGCTCCAAACGGGCACCGCAGGTATTTTCTGCCTCCTATTAATTTCAATTGGAGGTTAGAGGTGGAAACCACTTGAAGACCATCAGCCCCCCACTCACAGTAAAATGACCAGCAGCCCCCACTCACAGTAAAATGACCATCAGCCCACCACTCACAGTAAAATGACCATCAGCCCCCCACTCACAGATTCCCCCTGTAGGTAGCGCCACACAGCCCCTTGTAGGTAGCGCCACATAGCCCCTTGTGGGTAGCACCACACAGCCCCTTGTGGGTAGCGCCAGAAAGCCCCATTGTAGGTAGCACCACACAGCCCCTTGTGGGTAGTGCCACACAGCCCCCTTGTGGGTTGCGCCACACAGCCCCCTTGTGGGTTGCACCACACAGCCCCCTTGTGGGTAGCGCCAGACAGCCCTCTTGTGGGTAGCGCCAGACAGCCCCCTTGTAGGTAGCGCCACACAGCCCCCTTGTAGGTAGCGCCACACAGCCCCCTTGTAGATAGCGCCGCACAGCCCCCTTGTAGATAGCGCCGCACAGCCCCCTTGTAGATAGCGCCGCGCAGCCCCCTGTAGAGTGCGCCGCGCAGCCCCCTGTAGAGTGCGCCGCGCAGCCCCCTGTAGGGAGCGCCGCGCAGCCCCCTGTAGGGAGCGTCGCGCAGCCCCCTGTAGGGAGCGCCGCGCAGCCCCCTGTAGGGAGCGCCGCGCAGCCCCCTGTAGGGAGCGCCGCGCAGCCCCCTGTAGGGAGCGCCGCGCAGCCCCCTGTAGGGAGCGCCGCGCAGCCCCCTGTAGGGAGCGCCGCGCAGCCCCCTGTAGGGAGCGCCGCGCAGCCCCCTGTAGGGAGTGCCGCAAAGCCCTCTGTAGGGAGTGCCGCGCAGCCCCCTGATAGGAAGTGTCATGAAGACCCCTGGTAGGGAGTGCCACACAGCCCACAGCCCCCTTGTAGATAGCGCCGCACAGCCCACTGGTTGGGAGTGCCCCACAGCCCCCTGGTTGGGAGTCCCCCACAGCCCCCTGGTTGGGAGTCCCCCACAGCCCCCTGGTTGGGAGTCCCCCACAGCCCCCTGGTTGGGAGTCCCCCACAGCCCCCTGGTTGGTAGTGCCCCAAAGCCCCCTGGTTGATAGTGCCACACAGCCCACAGCCCCCCTGGTTGGTAGTGCCACACAGCCCACTGGTTGGTAGTGCCACACAGCCCACAGCCTCCTGGTTGGTAGAGCCACACAGCCCACAGCCCCATGGTAGGTAGTGCCACACAGCCCCCTGGTTGGTAGTGCCACACAGCCCACAGTCCCCTGGTTGGTAGTGCCACACAGCCCACAGCCCCCTGGTTGGTGGTGCCACACAGCCCCCTAGTAGGTAGTGCCACACTGCCCACAGCCCCCTTGTAGGTAGTGCAAGGACTACGAAATGACCCTGATAGCTGGCGGGCAATAGACATTCAAAAAAGGACAACTGTGCAGGAGCACACAAAATACCCAGCTTTCCCAGCTATAAAATAAATGTGTGGAAATAAACTAAGATATACATTTTATTTAGTCTGAGTAAAGGATTAATCCTTTTAGCTAGATTAAATAAAAGTTATATCTTAGTTTATTTCCACACTTTTTTTTTTATACCTGGGAAAGCTAGGTATTTTGTGTGCTCCTGCACAGTTGTCCTTTTTTGAATGTCTATTGCCCGCCAGCTATCAGGGTCATTTTGTAGCCCCCCTGTAGATAGCAACCCCGCCCCCTTCCAGTATAGATAGCGCCACTGTAGCTCCCTGAAGGAGCGGAATCCCCGTGTGGCCGGGGATTCCGCTCCTGGAGCACTGTTTGATGCCTCTGTCCATATATGGACAGTGACATCAGGGAAAACTCCTGAGGCGGAATCCCCGTCCACAGCGTTGCAGACGCTATGACCGTCGATTCCACTCCAGGAGAAGCTCCTGTCATCTGTGTCCGTGACGTCATTGGCTTCTCCTGGAGTGGAATCCCAGGTCATAGAGTTTGCAACGCTATGACCAGGGATTCCGCTTCAGGAGTTTCCCCTGATGTCACTGTCCATATATGGACAGAGACATCAAGCAGCACTTCAGGAGTGGAATCCCCGGCCACACGGGGATTCCGCTACTTCAGGGAGCTACAGTGGCGCTAGTAGACAGTAGAGCAGGGAGATACCTCCCTGCTCTGCTATAGTGCCGTCGCTACCGCTATAGCAGCCACAGCAGCTGCTAGCGGCGCCACCACCCTCATGCCCGGTGTCACCGCTAGCAGCCGCTATGGCTGCTACAGCTGTAGCGCTGGCCACTAAGTGAAGAAGCGCCTGGGTGGAAAGGCGACTGCAGTTAGTGTGTGTATAGTGTGTTAGTGTGTGTAGCTGGTAGTTGCAACGGCGCAGGGATACACACACTCGCTGGCGCCCCTCTTGCAGTGTGGCAGCTGGCGCCCTGTGCAATCGCACTGGTCAAACATATCTAAGGCCGGCCATAGCTGTAACATACAGCTGACACTCGCGGCTGAGGGCACAGACTCGGCTTCTGAGCCTGTGCCATCCGTTTATCGTAAGAATATGACAAATTGCAAGAAGCACTAGCTTTCCATGACGTATACATACGACAAATGTCGGGAGGGGTTTAAAGAGGCTCTGTCACCAGATTTTGCAACCCCTATCTGCTATTGCAGCAGATAGGCGCTGCAATGTAGATTACAGTAACGTTTTTATTTTAAAAAAACGAGCATTTTTGGCCAAGTTATGACCATTTTTGTAGTTATGCAAATGAGCTTGCAAAAGTCCAAGTGGGTGTGTTTAAAAGTAAAAGTCCAAGTGGGTGTGTATTATGTGCGTACATCGGGGCGTTTTTAATACTTTCACTAGCTGGGCGCTCTGATGAGAAGTAACATCCTCTTCTCTTCAGAACGCCCAGCTTGTGACAGTGCAGATCTGTGACGTCACTCACAGGTCCTGCATCGTGACGGCCACATCGGCAGCAGAGGCTACAGTTGATTCTGCAGCAGCATCAGCGTTTGCAGGTAAGATCGACTTACCTGCAAACGCTGATGCTGCTGCAGAATCAACTGTAGCCTCTGGTGCCGACACGATGCAGGACCTGTGAGTGACGTCACAGATCTGCACTGCCACAAGCTGGGCGTTCTGAAGAGAAGAGGATGTTACTTCTCATCAGAGCGCCCAGCTAGTGAAAGTATTAAAAACGCCCCGATGTACGCACATAATACACACCCACTTGGACTTTTACTTTTAAACACACCCACTTGGACTTTTGCAAGCCTCATTTGCATAACTACAAAAATGGTCATAACTTGGCCAAAAATGCTCGTTTTTTTAAAATAAAAACGTTACTGTAATCTACATTGCAGCGCCTATCTGCTGCAATAGCAGATAGGGGTTGCAAAATCTGGTGACAGAGCCTCTTTAAAGAAATTATAGTTTAAATAAAATTAGAACAAAACAAAGTATTATTACTGTATTAAAAATAAAAATGCCAAGTTATAAGCTCCAAGGCCTGCTGCACCTCTCCAAAATTTTTATATGCAATTACGGATCCGTAATTGCGGATAAAAGTACTGATCCATTCATTTCTATGGGCCACAGATACCTTCCCGTATATTTATAGGTAATTGTCCGGGCCGTAGAAATGACCTGCAAAAAATAGGACAAGTCCTATTTTTTGCATTTACGGATTGTGCTCCTACACTTTTTAATGTTAGCACGGCCCATGGGTGACAGTCCGCAGCCGTCTGTGCCGTAATCACGGACCTTACACACGGCTACGTCCATGTGCAGGGGGCCTCAGAAGATTAAACATACATTTAAAACACATTAGTTAGGTATCTTGCATAAATGACTCTATGTAGAAATATGAAGAGATATATAAGCATGGCGCCACACATTATATCTACAGCTTCATGTCTTAGTATTATAAGAAACAAAGTAAAATGCACTGTATTCAATAAGAGGGTCATGTCCCTTTAAATATGCTGCTTCTGTCAACGTGGTAACTGCACTGATCAACAGTCAGTTGTCTTCAGTCTGTTATATCTCAGCTGAAAGTGAAGACGGACGACTGCGACTACTGCGATTTCTCAGGTAAGATCCCGGAATATAATATAAATGTCGGCTGATTTATCTCATCACACATATTCATACATGTTATTAACATTTCATAATGACAGATTCTCCAAAATATTCATTATTTACCTGAAACCTGAAACGATAAGATAACATGTTTGTGGGTGAAGCTGCGGCTGTTACTCAATGACTTCTCCACTTGCCACATCTTGTATTTGGATGGATGTTGTGTTAGAAGTTTTGTGTAGTTGCAGTAGTGCTGCCGTTCTCCACCTCACCCCATCACTGGTGAGAATCAGGGGTGTAGCTATGGTGGGTGTGGAGGGGCAGTCACACCCGGGGCCAGAGGACGCCCAATGTTCCCTCTGAGGGCCTCGTATGGAGACACCAGTATTATAAATGGCACATGGCAGGTGAGGGGCCGTTACAGGTTTAGCACTGGGGCCGAGGCGCTGATTCATTTGGACATCTTGGAGCTGAACAACCCTCTATAGACATTTGGGAATGGGCTCCCATGCTCAGCTCTGTTGGTTTTTTAGTGGAAAACTAGGGATGCTACAAGGAGGTCCTGACATTTTAGCACGGGCTGGGACCGCCATTGTTTGGGAGAATAGTGTGGTTCTGAGGAGTGAATCCCCAGCAGTTGTTAATATAATAGGGGATAAGGGAATCCTAACACATTTGCTGAGTGTACAATTCCCCTTTACACTAATGGACTCATTGGTGAAGAGCCATGATAACAATAAAGAAGAATGACTATAGATGGCGGCTTGGGTAGCACATGGTACTCAGTAAAGTGTGCAGCATACAGGTTACCTTTCACTTAATGGTTTCTCATATGTTGATGGTTTTATAGGATTTGGATACAACTCAGGAGGACATTTGGTCAGAGTGAAGACTGCAGCGGAGACCATGTGGACCGGACATTCAGCCAGCATTGGACCAGGTAGAATTCTTTACACTGGGATGACTGACCATTCTCTGTAGTGTATGTTGTCAGATGGGTCTCGACTGCTTTACAGGTAACAGGTGACCATAAGCTCAGATCCATACTAAGTAAAGGGCTATTGTGGATTCAGGAAAAAAAGGTAATTTTAGTATAATGAAAAGTTATAAAAGTTTCTTTTTTTTTTTAAACAATATGGTTTTTATTGTAAATATTTTCTAACTGTTTACAACCAACCATGGAATTCCACGGCAAACAGGAACAGAACAGGAGGGTAATCGGCTCAGGAGCGGAGAGAGAGAAGAAAAAAAAAAAGGGGGTGGGGAGGATTAAAGAGTTCAGAAAGGGAACAGTCTCTAGGTCATTTAGGGGTTATTCCGATAAGAGGGCTCCAGGGAGCAGGTCATCCAGGGTGAGTCCAAATAGGGAGTTTGCAGAGATACAGGAGGGTGTGGTGTCCGCTTACACTCAATGTACAGAATTCCAGACTACTGGGCTGCAGCTGCAGTTGTGTATTAAAGGCCGGCGTTTAGCGAGGAGAAAAATAAATAAATTAAAAAAAAAAAATAATTAATGGGGGGGGGGGGTAGGGATATGAGGACGCGCAGACCATAAACACCCCAATGGTTCAAAGGGACAGACCGATGGGAAAAAAGAAAACCAATCACTCAGTGTGAGTTATACAAGTTTCTAATATACTTTCTTTAACAATTCCTTTGTGGCTGGCTGCTGTGATTCTAATAAAAAAGAATAATCCAAAGTAAAACTCCTCAGGTGGGACCAAAAAAATTCAAATAAAGTTTAATAAAGTCAATATTAATAAATAAATAATTTGGGTTTTATGCTAGTTTCTGTACATTTATGATTGATCCCCTTATCTTGTTTTATACTTTTCAGCTTATATGAACATCACCTCGGAGGAAAAGCTCAGAAAACTGGCCTATTGTATGAAGCTTCTCCCTTCACCCCTCTACATGATGGAGGTCAGTGACAGTTCATTCTTAGCATACGGGTCGCATCCGTTGCTGGTGGAGATATATTGATGATATCTTTGTCATCTGTGATGGTGACAATGACAACTTGGATAATTTTCTTCTTGTACTTAACAGTTGTGTCCCGGCTCTGCAGTTCACCATAGTTTATTCAAGAAGTGAGCTGCAGTTCCTGAACACACTGGTACAATTGAAAGATGGTAGATTAACAACTGATTTGTTTATTAAACCGACGGACCGTAACAATTTGCTTTTATTCAATAGTAATCATCCAAGACACATGGTTGACTCACTCCCATGGAGCCAACTCCTGAGGGTTGACCGTATAGTATCTGACGACACACAGAAACAGATAAGATTGACGTAAATGTGTGGGAAATTCAGACAAAGGGGGTACCCCAAACATCTTATACAAAAACATAAGGATAGACTCATTACTGAAACAGTACAAGCTAAATGTAAGGTCAGACAAGAAAGGATACCTTTTATTTCCACTTTTGGACATCTAAGTGGTCGCATTTCACATGTTCTACGTAGAAACTGGTCAATTATATCCAAGGGGCACAGCGGGATTGCTGCATTGAACGCACCTCCCATTATGTCATACCGAAGGGATAAGAATGTAAAAGATCTAGTAGTGAAGTCAGATATAGGAAGTCGAAAGAAGGATACAAAGTCTGTCCTTTGCCCCCCTAAAAAAGGCAATTTTCCTTGCTTGAACTGCTGTAACTGTAACAACATCTTGGAGGGTGATCATTTTCGGCATCCATACACTGGTAAGGAATTTCAGGTTAGATAACGTTACACCTGCAACTTGGACTATGTTGTCTATATGATAACTTGTCCCTGTTCCACTCTATATATAGGGGAGACCACTATGCCTATCAAACTAAGGATTAATAAACACAAGAGCACGATTAGAAAGAAAATGATAAGCTGCTGATAGCGAAACATTTTATAGAAAAAAAAACATCAGCTTAACCAACTGAGATTTAGGGCCATTGACTCTGTTCCAGTATTGAGGAGAGGGGGTGACAGGCAGAGAATGCTTAAAAAGAAGGAACTTTGATGGATATATGAATTAGATACTTTGCATCCAAGGGGATTAAATCTTGAATACAAGGTTGTGCCAGGTCTTTAAATCCTCATTGTTATATTGTCTAGATGTTTTTAACTATGGTTTTATTACATTGAATTCATATACACTTGGTGATTCACAATTTTTTTAATATTTTTAGATGTTGGAGATGATATATACATTGAGAGGGCTTGCTCACCACACATCGGCGACTTGGATTATGGGAGGAGTCAGGATATAAAGTCGAATATCACTTCTAGAAATGGATGGACAGAGATAATTACCCCCTTACGCCCCCCAAAATAATGTGTACAATTTTTTGGGAAAAAATAAAAATATGAACATTATGTATTACAAATATTTTTGTGTACGGAGGGGTTTGCTAATCTGTGTGATTGGGAGGATTCAGGGCTATGAATTATTTTTATGATGCTGCGCTAGGCTGAAGTTCGATTAGTTAAATCGAACATCATGATGAGCACTCCCATAAATCAGTGAGATGTCATCTTGGAGGAAGGGATTCAGGATCATTGAGACTAAATATCTATACACTGTACCCTGCATGATGTGAATCAGTAGGAAAGCGAATCCCACACACCACTTAGAAGAAATGGACCTATGTGAACCTTAACACCTCCTCCCAACTCTCATTGGATAAGTGTGATCAGGTGGTCTAGGTTGCCTAGTAACGGCGTCATGTAGATTAATGTGTTACGAGCAGGGAACATTTGTGATCCTATGTACTCTGCAGCACGATCAGTCCCTGGGGTGAGTAGGAGACTTACATGACATGGAGTGATCAGCTCTGTCTGTCAACTCCTTCCCTAACTCTAGACGATCTGACTAATCCAGGAGTAAACACTACACAGGCGTGTAGTATTGCGATTTCGATAACAATTCGATACTTTGCCAACAGTAATAATAAAAAAAAAGTTCTTCCATTTTCTGATGTGAGGCGCAAGGTGTGATGAATTTTGAATGTGCCTCACATTAATAGTAATTAACCCCATCATGTTTCTCAGTCATGGGTTAATGTGGGAGGATGGGGTTAATTACTATTAATGGGAGGCACATGGAGGTTAAATTCATCATCACACCTCGTGCCCCACAATAAGTGATAGAAAGCCGTTTTTATTTTTTTACAGCGTACACATCATAAATGACGCTAAAAATTGCTGTGCAGGTTATTATGGCCGCGCCAATACTGAATGTGTATATTTTATGTATTGGGACTTATTTTAATGTTTATTGTAAAAAAGGTGTATGTGTATTTTTTTAAAATTTAACATTACTTTATGTTTTTACTTTATTTTTTAAACTTTAATGTACTGGCATATATCAGATATATTTCAGTACATTAGCCTGTACACAGGCAGTTGTTAGGACATACCTCAGTATGCCCCAACAACGGGAAATATGGTAGGACAGCCCTGGGGTCCTTCAATGGACCCTGGGCTGTCTGCCCATATATGGTATGTCCCTCAATCGTGTCACAGGGATTCCCTGTGACGCATTCCAAGGGGCATCCCCCCCTTCTCATTTTTTCTGAATGATGCAGTCCGCTGTGATCGCAGCATTCAGGAGAATAGCGGCGGGGATGAGAGGTTTCTCTGATCTCCGCCAGCGGGGCTGCAGCTGTGTAATACACTCAATGACAGGAAGTGCGCACGCGGTCAACACGAGGAGATGTGGCCGGCGCTGCACTAATGAGCGGCGGTTCAGGCACTGAGGACAGAACATGGGGGTGGTTTGCAGTGCGGCTGCCATGTTCTGTTTTCAGTGCCGGCAGTTATTAGTGCAGCGCCGGCAGCATCGCATCATCCTGACCGCGCGCACATGTCAGGACTCAGGAGCGGGGCAATGGCTGTATTACACAGCCGCAGCGCCGCTCTCATACATTCATGTGTTACAATACTGACCTGTGCCGACGCATAGCTCAGTATAGAAATACATGAAATAACGAACCGTTTGGGGATGCAAAGTATCGAAGTTTCGATGCATCGTGCATCCCTAATGCGCAGTAACACTAACTGAATGCTGACTGCTGCAGTGTGGTGAGCTCATCCACTCTTTGCATTCATTTGCTTTATGCCTTTTGTCTCCTCTTGTTTTCTCTAATGATATGTATAACTGATTGTCATTTAGTGGAATGTTTAATATGAAGCACTATGAACACTTTTATAGGAGAACACTGCTATGAATGTAATTGTACACCTTTTTAAATATAAAGACTCAACAGGTTAAGTCACAAGTTAGGTGCCACTGGCAACAGTCTGAGCACCTCTAATATATAGTTATATTATAGCAAGCGTCATTACATCATTGAAAGACTAAGAAACAGACGCCATTGCGCCACAAAAGTTTAGGATATAATTGCACATTTTATTGGGACATACAACATAAAATGACATATATATAAAATGTAAAGGGATCTAAAAGAAACAGTGTGGTTGCTTCAAATTGGTTAAATCCAGAGTGTCCTGCATAAAGGGTTCCCAAGCAGCTGTGCAAGCCTCACAAAGACCAACGATACGTGTCTAAATCATATGGCATAGGCATGTGCGCAAACTATATGTAAAAATGAAGGTACAATGTAAAGGGACACAGAAGGTTAGAACGTATAACCATATGTTCCTAAGTGTCCAACCTCAAAGGGTTGCGTAACCAAATATGCCGTAAACAATTGATCAAGGAAAGAAAGTCAGAGTCAGGCAGGCACAGCAAAGAAGGAGTTGAACATCCAAAACATTAATGAAACAGAGGAAATCTGTTTATGCACGGTAGGCATTAGAGCAGGCTTACCCATGGAGATGAATGTGAAGATAGCCCCACACTGCAGCCTGATATTGTAGCACGCGTTTTGCCAATGTACCCCCTGAGGAAGCTAGATTGGCGAAACGCGCGTCGGGGCGCTACCATATCAGGCTGCAGTGTGGGGCTATCTTCACATTCATCTCCATGGGTAAGCCTGCTCTAATGCCTACCGTGCATAAACAGATTCCCTGTTTCATTAATGTTTTGGATGTTCAACTCCTTCTTTGCTGTGCCTGCCTGACTCGGACTTTCTTTCCTTGATCAATTGTTTACGGCATATTTGGTTACGCAACCCTTTGAGGTTGGACACTTAGGGTATGTGCACACGATGAGAGGCTTTTACATCTGAAAAGACAGACTGTTTTCAGGAGAAAACAGCTGCCTCGTTTCAGACGTAAAAGCGCCTCCTCGCATTTTGCGAGGCTTCTCTGACATCCGTAAATTTTGAGCTGCTCTTCATTGAGTTCAATGAAGAACGGCTCAAATTACGTCTGAAAGAAGCGTCCTGCACTTCTTTTGACAAGGCTGTATTTTTACGCGTCGTCGTTTGACAGCTGTCAAACGACGACACGTAAATGACAGGTTGTCTGCACAGTACGTCGGCAAACCCATTCAGATGAATGGGCAGATGTTTGCAGATGTTTGCCGACGTATTGTAGCCCTATTTTCAGACGTAAAACAAGGCATAATACACCTCGTTTACGTCTGAAAATAGGTTGTGTGAACCCAGCCTTAGGACCATATGGTTATACATTCTAACCTTCTGTCTCCCTTTACATTGTACCTTCATTTTTACATATAGTTTGCGCACATGCCTATGCCATATGATTTAGACACGTATCGTTGGTCTTTGTGAGGCTTGCACAGCTGCTTGGGAACCCTTTATGCAGGACACTCTGGATTTAACCAATTTGAAGCAACCACACTGTTTCTTTTAGATCCCTTTACATTTTATATATATGTCATTTTATGTTGTATGTCCCAATAAAATTTGGAATTATATCCTAAACTTTTGTGGCGCAATGGCTTCTGTTTCTTAGAGTCTTTTAATTGTACACCTGTGTGAGCCTCTCTATGACGTGCTGATGTCTTGATTGGATTACCTGCACCATGTGATGTTGTATATTTCCCTATTTAAACTCACACTGTTACACATTGTTAGGCTTGAGAAAGACCCTCCACCTGTCACGGGTCGAAACGTTGCCATTTTTTACTGGATATTTGACCAATAAAAGAATATATTGACTGAAATTTGGGAGACGTGCTGCTGTTCAACCACACTTTTTCTGAGGAATACATTCTTAGCGTCTCATTTCGACCAACCCATAGCCCAGGAATAATATTTACTAAAAGATTAAGTACAGCCTAGACCACCGATGGAGGAAACAGAACGCCAAGAAAGGGAAACAATTTTGAGAGGACTGTCCAAAGACCTGGAAGAAGAAAAGGAAAGCACTAAAGAAAACAGCAAGACAAGAAGAGAGAAGAGAGTGAGTGAAGTTAAAAAAAAATGAAGAACATCACGAGAAGAAGCAGGATAAGGCAGAGTACCATCCGCCACTACGTGGACCAGCATATGAGGAAAGAGGACCCTCATCTGGACAATCCTGCTGAAACCTCTCTGCCGCTCAAACAGTATTTATAGTAATAGTAAAATAGTATGAAAATAGTATAAAGTGAATAATTAGTTGCAATACTACAAATTATATAGTATAATAGTAATATTAGTCATAAAAAGGATAACAATTTAGTAATACAATTATAATATTAATGTGAAACTAGCAGTAATTAGATAAATATAATAATTGTATTAATAATAATAATTAGATAGAGGTTAGTTAATAAAAGTAGGGTGTTTGATTCAGGCTCCTCGGACTGATCACCTTTTCACGGGGTCAAGAAGGAATTTCCCCCCTGTGACACAAATTGGCTGAAAGTGTCCTGGGTTTTTCGCCTTCTTCTGGATCAAAAGTATAGGCATAGGGGCATCATCATAATATAGTATAATAGTAATAATAGTGTCATAATAGTAATAGTATTAATAAGTTTCAATGGTAGAATAGTTATAGTCAAATAATATCATTAACCCCTTCATGACTGCCATACGGCTATATACGTTCTAACTGCCGATGCCCCGTGCAGTTAGAACGTGTATAGACGTTGGCAGCCTGGAAGGGGTTTAATGAGTGCAAGCGTAAGTAGCTCTGCACTAATCTATGTGTCAGCTGTCTTTACAAGTGCCGACACCTCTTTGACTTAGTTCCATATAACAATTTATTACTAAAGTTACAAGTACAGCGCTGCTCACAATGAAGCAGTCTGTACTTATCTCTCTCCCCGTGTGTGTCGGCACCTCCCCCTCCTTCTGAGAGATAACGGAGCCAGTGTGCTGCTATCTGTGCAGATAAGGTAGTAAAAGTTGTGCAATAGTGTATGCAGGACAACTGTCCCGTACTGTAATCATGTTTTCAGTACGGGACAGTAGTTCCACGCAGAGGCAGGGACTCCTAGCATCGTACATAACTATGATGCTAGGAGCCCGGCTCCCTGCACTGTGGTCGGTCTGGTACTTGCGGCCGAAATACGTCCGTCAATTACGGACGTAATTAGTGCGTGTGCACATACCCTTATTCTGGATCAACAATTTTAGGTATAGGGATCTTAATCATATTAATAGTAGGATAATAATAAGCATAGGCATGACAGTGATAATGAGGGTATGTGCACACAGCTTATTTTCGGCCATCTGCCCATTGATTTCAATGTGAAAAACGGCGTTCTGTTCCAACGGGGCGTTTTTTTGGCCGTTTTTGGAGCTGTTTTTCTATAGAGTCAATGAAAAACGGCTCCAAAAACAGATCAAGGAGTGACATGCACTTCTTTTTCGCGGGTGTTTTTTTACACGGCCGTTTTGAAAAAATGTTTTAAAAAAACGCCCCGTCCGAACAGAACGCCATTTTTCCCATTGAAATCAATGGGCAGATGTTTGGAAGCGCTCGGCTTCCTTTTTTTCCTGACGTTTTTCGGCTCGATAAACGGCCGAAAATAAGCCGTGTGACCATACCCCAATAGTAATAATGTTAAATAGTAATAGTAACAGTAATAAAAATAATAATAGTAAAGATAATAGTAATAAAGGATAATAAGAATAACAACAGTAGTAGTAATAATAATTATAGTAGTAGTAATAATAATTATTATAATAGTAGTAGTAGTAATAATAATTATTATAATAGTAGTAGTAGTAGTAATAATTATTATAATAGTAGTAGTAGGGATAGAAGTAATAATAACATTAGTTGTAGGGTTTGATCCAGGTTTGACTGATTGCCTTTTTCCGGGGTCAAGAAGGAATTTTCCCCCTGTGACATAGATTAGCTGAAAATGTCCAGGGGTTTTCGCCTTCTTCTGAATCAACATCTTTAGGGATAGGGTCCTTATAACTAGTAATAGTATAAAGTAATATTATAAATAGGGCTGTAGGGTAAAACTAGTGAGAATTGTAGGCATAAGAAATAAATTCTAAATTGTAACTAGAACTTGTGTGTAGTCTCAATTTTTGGGTGAAAAACATTTGCAAACATCAATATATGTGTACCCTATGGTTCCATGACTGCAGGACTTATCCTCTCCCCACAAGGAAAAGGTTGTTTGAAATCTTTGTTGAATTGTGAGGAATAGCGCAGGCTGTAACGTTATTCTGTACCTAACAGAACATATACGTTGCAATACCATTATTTATTTATTTTTCCCCATGAAAGGCAATAGGAAGGCGTATCCGTCTGTATGTCCTATACGTATTTGTCATACAGCCGAGTATACATCTAGTAAGAAAAATATATAAATTGTACGGGGGAATTTATAAATTTTTCTACAACCGTTTTCTGGCATAGAAAAGTCGCAAACAGCATAAAAGTTGCAATTTGTGGGAAAAGATGTTGACCTTTGTGCCAATTCCACTGCTCTTGCCACTTTTAGAAAAGCAGGTGAAGATTAGCAGAAGGGGTAGTGGCCACTCACAGCTCGCCGTATTTACTATAATTTACGCCAGAAAATGGCTGAAATTATGGCAGGAGGATTTAATAAGTGGTGCACGGACAGCGGCAGATGCGAAAAATTTATCAAGAGGCCTGCGCCCCTTTATAACTTTGTCGCATCTTACTCCAGCTTGTTTCTTATTAAGACTGATGTATAAAATGGCAGTCTCAATAAGGCTGGATTCACACGAGCATGTTCGGTCCGTAAAGGACGGAACGTGTTTCGGTCGCAAGTCCCGGACCGAATACATGAGCCCGGCTCCCTGCAGTGTGTTCGGTCCGGGACTTGCGGCCGAAATACGTTCCGTCCTTTACGGACCGAACATGCTCGTGGGAATCCAGCCTAATTCTTCCCAAATGTGAGTAGTGTCTAATACTGGCCTATAGAAGACATAGGCTGGGTTCACACTACTTATTTTCAGACGTAATGGAGGCATTTTACGCCTCTAATTACGTCTGAAAAAACTGCTCCAATACGTCGGCAAACATCTGCCCATTACTTTCAATGGGTTTGCCGATGTACTGTGCCGACGATCTGCCATTTTACGCGTCGCTGTCAAAAGACGGCGCGTAAAATTACAGCCTCGTCAAAAGAAGTGCAGGACACTTCTTGGGACGTAATTGGAGCCGTTTTTCATTGACTCCAATGAAGAACATTTCCAAATTACATCTGTAAAAGACGCCCCGCAAAACGAGAGTACGAGCAATTACGTCTGAAATTCAGGAGATGTGTTCTCCTGAAACCAGCTCCGTAATTGCAGGTATCGTGTGCACATACCCATATTGGGTGGAATATATCAAACATTTTCTGGTGAAAAAAAAATTGCAGATTTTGGCACACATCATAGCTGCACTAAAATTTGTGTGAAAAAAGGGTGTGTGGCTAATTCAAAGGGGGCAGGGCCAAATATATCATAACAAATTTATTAGAATTTACACCAGAAAACTGGCGTAAATTCTATCAGAAATCTACGGCAGCTCCTAACTGGCATAGATTTCAGTCTGTGGAGCATAACAACCTAGAGGCCCCTGCCTACCCCTTTTGATAAATAAAAAAATATTTTTACTCACCTAGCCTCACTGCTCCGCTTTTTTTTCTCTTCTCCCAACGGGTCCCCACCAGTTCACTTTATGCCGCAAGTAATTTAACGTACTGGCGGTCGTTGTCATCCGTTAGTACCTGTGCGACGCAGCACTCAACGTCATCAGTGCTGTGTCGTCACCCTTGAATGAGCCGTGGAATGAATAGAGAGCCGGAGGAGACCCGGTGAGGAGAAAAGGTATGTATTTTTTTAATTTTATGTGATGGGCAGGGGATGGATGAGGTGCGGTCATTACGGACAGCGGAAATGTGCAACACATTTATTAAGAGGCTCCCCTCCTAATAAATGTGTCCCATGCACATGACCGTGTTCGGTCCGTAAGATACGGTGCTCATGTCGGCCGCATTTCCCGGACCGAACACAGTGCAGGGAGCCGGGCTCCTAGCATCATAGTTATGTACGACGCCAGGAGTCCCTGCCTCCCTGCGGAACTACTGTCCCGTACTGAAAACATGATTACAATACGGGACAGTTTTCCCAAAGCGAGGCAGGGACTCCTGGCATCGTACATAACTATGACGCTAGGAGGCCGGCTCCCTGCACTGTGTTCGGTCCGGGAAATGCGGCCGACGTGCAGACTGTATATCACAGACCGAACACGCTCGTTTGCATGGGGCCTTGATAAATGTTCCTATGGTATACTTGATGCAGAAAATTGAACTTTATGCCATTTTGTTTCAGTATATAGTACTGTCTTTTTCATGGCAAGTGTGAACTGAACCTGAAACAGTCACTTTTGTTGACGTCTTGCCATAAAACCCTCATAATGGGATATTAATCTTTTGGAAACAGGAGAAGCATGACTGTCTAATTACAGAGGAAACCTGGGCTGATGATGTTACCATGATCTATATGCTTTGGTCACCAATGAACGTGTCATTTAGAAGGTAAAATAACAGAGATTACAAAATTTTCCTCCGAATAGGGGGTACTGCTCTATTTTCTAGAGTAGAGAGCTGCCAACAAAGAACAGCTCCCATTCTGTGCGGTAATTCCACAGCATTTGCAATAGCAGCAAAGTGGATGAGATTTAGAAAATCTCATGCCCACGCTGCGGAAAAAACCTGCAGCGTAAACGTTAACAAATTCAACTGCGGTGCAGAATTTAAATCGGCAGCATGTCAATTTATGCTGCGTTTTCGTTGCTTTTCTGTTGCAGGTTTTCCCCATTGAATTCAATGGGGGTGTAAATCCCGCAACAGAAAGCTAAGTGTTGCGACTAGTGGCATAATCACAGCGATTACACTGCAAAAATCGCAACTCCGGGAAAAAAATATATCATACTTACCCAGAACGCCCTCCTGGGATGACGTTTCATTCCATGTGTCCGCTGCAACCGATCACAGGCTGCAGCATCACTTGGCCTACAACATCATCTTGTGAGGCCGGACTACGTGCAGAAAAGAGGGAAGGACATTTATTTTTGTTTTACCCCAGCGGAAATTCTGTCCGTTTTTTTTGGACGGAAGGTGCTGCAGGTTCCAGGTCAGATATGCTGAAAAGTTTTTACGCTTTTACGCAGCGTATCCGACCCATGGGAACCCGGTCTTACACAGTCAGCAGTTCATTTGGGGTTAAAACTCGCAAAAAGAAAATCTTTACAAACTGTCACTACTTTAGAACATTTATATACACTGATCCATTGCTGCGAAGCGAAGGTTATAAACATGAACATGATGCTCCTTAACATTTTGCTAAAACTATTAAGTCCACTTGCCACTTCACGGCGACCTCTTTTAAGTGGGTCCCTACTCTATTACATGCAGTATCGGATGGCAACCAATGCAACTGCAGGGGGAGCAACCCAGGGGTACAAAAGCACCTATGCTGCCAGACTAAGCCACCTTGGCTCTGGGCCACGTCTCCCACAAGCACATCACCACAGCAACAGAGACCACACTACAACCAGGGGAACAGAACAAACAAAAAAAAGCTCCCCTTTCCATATGGTTTCAGTGAACAAACAAGTAGAAACCCCAAGGCTATGTTCACATAGGGCGGATACACTGCGTAAAAACACACAGCGTATCCACCCAGTGCGTCGTAGGGAATTCCTATACTTATGTAGCCATGGCGATGCGTTCCTCAGCCACGCTGCAGCCCGGCTTCCTGGAATGTTGCTTCAGCAGTGACCACTGCAGTGTGTGATTGGCTACAGCAGTCACATGGGATGAAGAAGCATAAAACTCTGGGTATGTATAAGATTTATTTTTCCTAAACTGCGATTTTTGCAGTGGAATCTCCGCTTTTCCGCTGAAAAAATTACATCTATTTGTTGCGGGTTTTATTTTCTCCATTAAATTTAATGGGGAGATCTGCAACAGAGAAAGCAGCGATTCCACAAATACAATTGACATACAGTGAATTAAAAAAACATCAATTTCTGAGCGTTTTTTCCGCTTATCATTTACGCAGCGTTTGGATGAGATTTGTTCAAATCCCATCCACTCCGCTGCTACTGTATTATGCGCTATCACGATTTGTGTGAACTTACCTGTAACGTCCATGGTCGCTGACCACGAACTTCTTCCATCTGGTCGACGCCCTTTTCTCCAGAGATGTCGGCACATGCAGACGTCCTGTTCCACAGTGACCGCCAGGGTGCGCTCGCGAGCTCAGTCCAAAGCGCACACAGGTGGGAGATTGAGCGGATTGCTCCCAGAGCACCCTTGACTAAGGGTATGTTCACACGGCCTATTTTCAGCCGTTTTTCGAGGCCGTAAACGCCCGAAAGATCAGAAGCAGAACGCCTCCAAACATCTGCCCATTGATTGCAATGGAAAAACCAGCGCTCTGTTCCGATGAGGTTTTGACAAAAACGGCTGTGTAAAATTGCAGGTCACTTCTTGGGACGTTTTTGGAGTTGTTTTTCATTGACTATTGAAAACCGCTCCAAAAACGGCCGTGACAATCTCAAGTGGCTTAAAAAAAAAAAAAAAAAGTCTGAAAATCAGGAGGTTTTCCCTTAAAAACAGCTCCGTATTTTCAGACGTTTTTAGTCTAGTGTGTGAACATACCCTAAGAAGGGCTGTGTCCCTCCCTGCAATGCCTGAGCCTTGTTGTCATTATCCTAGTGTGTCTATGCAAATGGCCCCCTAAGTGTTTCCCGTTCCTGCTACCTGTATCCCGTGCTATCCTGGTCAAGTGCCGTGTTGAGCTGAAGACGTGCTGTGTACGCCTGTCCTGCTACGCCGAGCCTGTCTTGCTACTGTCTGAGCTACCACAGGTGAACTATGGACGTTACCTGTGTCCTGTTGGCTGGCTGCCATACCGTCAAGGCAGTCCTGCCCAGTGGGTCCACATACGAAAAGTGACATTACCCTAAGCGTTGTAAAGCTGTGTTGCGTGCAGGAAGCTTCCGTTTTTTTTTTTAAATGCATTTGGTCATACAAGTTATGTTAGTATCATAACCACACTCAGACAGCATTCTAAGGGGCAGAACGTAGACCAAATTCACATATACCCAGGCAACCATTTTTGTGACGCATACACATCATAGGTAAAGCCCATATTATAACAATGGATTCTGAAAATATGTCACTTCTTGGGGCTTTTACAGTTACACAACACAGTTTATTTTTTAATAGAAAACACAGACATAAATCTCAGAGACCAGAACAGGAAACCACTCTTTGTGAGGCTTTTTCTGTTCCATCCATCCAACAAAAGGTTAAGTAAAGAAGCTGAAAAGTCCTAAAGTTGGCCATATTCGTCAAATACTTATTGGTGGGTATACATATAATTTTTTCAATGGGGAGAGAGGAATAAGCGAATAGTCACCTATAGCAGCAGCTTCTCACATGAAAGCATCAGTAAAATACCACATGCCGATCCCCCTTTTCCAACATCTCATCAGGGGGATAGTCAGGAGGCCCCTTTACACGTTATCTTATGTATACATGACCAGCTTCGTTTTAAGGCTTAGTAAGCTTTGAATAAAAGACACAGCACAAGGAGTTCCGGTATTAATGTATTTCTCAATAAGTTTACAAAAAAGGAGCAAAAATTTAAAATCAGTCAATAACATCAGGTCACCTAAAAAAGCTGTACACAATGTTAAATGGTGCCGAAAAAGACAAACCATGGACAGGCAGGCGGACTGTCTGGATACCCACCACCACTGTAAAATTTCTGCATGGAAAGACCATTTATACCACACACAGGGTGCCTGGCCCCACAAATGTGCAATCAATCTACATTAAACGAAATGGGAGATATGTAAACAGCCGGTCAGCAGGTCCCATATGTCACATTCACTATAGAAATAATCTGTACACAATTCCAATGAACAGTCAGATCCCCTCCCCTGACCAATAAGTGTATGGTGGTAAAATCCCTATGTGAAGAAAAATCTCTCAACAATCACTATCTTACATGTCTGCGGTTCTGATAAGCACCTGCCACATTAATGTTAGTAGTAAAAGTGGGGAAAAAAAACAAAACAAAAAACTAGAAACATGAAAATGTGAATTATAATAAAGCCAGGTTCACACACTCAAGTAGTGAAGGACCACAAACCCATCTAAGAACTATTGGTACAGGTGGCTTTTCCACAATCAGAGCCATTTTCTCTTACAGAAGCAGATTGTGGAGCTGCATCTATGGGAAGTCGTTCTGAAGGTTGGTACAGACGGATCCCCTGCCATGTTGTTCCTGGTTGACTCCACAAAACGCCATGTACAGGGCATGCGGTGTCATGTCCTAGAAACTGCTTGGCTCTGTGAGACATGATTGTCTAGTATGTACAATAAAGTCGTTGTGTGTGAACATGGGCTAAAGGCAATAGTTAATGTCACTATTTAAATCTGACCCTACAACGTGTGCCGATCACGGACATAAGCATCATTATTTTACAATTTGTCATATACAGAACACTATCATCCTTATGGATACAGCCACTCAAAGAAAGGTGACAAAATAATTAAACTTCATATCATTTGACAGCACATTGACCTGGAATTACTGCAACTCTGCCCACTATAAACAAGAGACATCCAATGATTTCAATGGACACCATCCCATGTCCCCCTGCTGTTCAGGAGGACCATAAGTAGTGCGACCTCAGGAGATCAGATTCAGGGACAACCTGAGAGGGTTAAAACTCACCAACCCCTTTAGTGTACCTACAGTTATAAAAAACAAACTAAAAACTCGGTCACAGAGATATCAGAAGTTTCATGGTTAGGGTCCAGGCTCTGAGACCCCCACCCATCACTACAGATTGCTGCAAAAGCGCACGTTAGAGCACATAACCGTTTCAGCTCCAGACATATTTTTCTGGCTTTTGAGGACGTCTATTGGATGTTTTCAGTTCTCCTTAGTAAAGCCAGAAAAATACACGAGGAGTTGAAGCGACTATGCGCTCTAATGACTTGTTCTAGAGACTGGTTGTGGCCCCAGAGAACCCAACAAAACTTGTGATATGTCTTTAGAACACATCAGAAGAATTCTACAACTATAGGCTAGTCTGTTTGATGTTTCTTTTGCGACTAAAATCCGATATTTCCATTTGGGCCAAGATGACCAAGTGCTAGCACTTTAGGAAAATGGTCAGTAACCCGAGTGGTACGTGACAAGAGTCTATTAGTCATACGATTACAACCCTAGTAGAGGTCTGCGCTCCACCTCTGCAAGACAACATTTTGTAGTTAGATATTGATAATCTGTTGTAGCGCACATACTGAGCCACACCCCTCCCAAAAAGAAAAGGCGCTTCAAGAGACGTCTCTACTGTGATGACACAAGATACCAGGACTTCTAAAACTGTAGTAAGTGACACATTAATACATCTGCCTATCGTGTAATTGTCGGAATGGATTCCAAAGAGGGAAGATAGACAAATGCGAGAAAACTGCATTTAAAGACAGACATCAATTCAATATCTAGTATGACAAAAAGGTGTAGCCTATGGAAGGTCACTAATTGACAGATTTATGCATAGATTTTATTGATTTAAAAAAAAAAAAAAAAAAAAAAGGGAGGGGGAGGTAGTATTGATGTAGCTTTAACAATTAAGACTGAAGCAGAACATATTAACCCCCCACTTATAAGTGCATTTGTCTTAGAACAGAATTTGCTTTGGTCTGTTTAGAAAGGCAACAATGTATCTCTTCTTTACCCCCTGTATATAGTACAAGGGCTTGGAGCGCCAGGTTTCTTTATACAGGTTCTCCTCACCAAGGCATGCAGGGGTCAGGGCAGTCCCGGAGGTAGGTTTCATATTTGCTCTCAGAGACGGACATCAAAGTTGTATATGTAGTAAGCTGCAGGGCACACACACAGAACAGGGTTACTCTCACCCACAAAACACCTCTTCAGTACACAGCACACTTATTTTAGTTAGTGAACTTTTCCCTGTTTATCTGCTTTTACCCTGAACATGCGTGACTTCTAGAGCAATCTCCATATCAGTCATGATGCTATAGTGCAAAAAGACCTAAACAACAAGTCTGTGTAGCATGGAGAGGCAGTATATTGTACAGGATATGAAGCTTGCTATTACAATGTAGATGTGTAAACGTAGCTTTATGTATGAAAAGTGTGGGCACCCAGACACAGAGTGGCTGCTGGATGAGCGGAATTACCCTACCCTGCAGAATACAATAAAGAGAGACTGCGAGAAACCACATACGTTTTACTAAACACAAATGCATATAGTTAATGCAGTGCATATAGATAAAAGTGTGAGTGGGTGTTTTATACGGCCACGACTGGACCATTACTAAACCATGAGGGTGTACAAATACACTAATAGATGCTGCAGTCAGGCCTGATTTACACGAGCGTGTGCGTTTTGCGCACTCAAAAGGCACTTAACAGCTGCGTGTGTCAACAGTGTATGATGCGCGGCTGCGAGATTTTCTCGCAGCCGCCATCATTTTGACACTCCGTTTGGATGTTTGTAAACAGAAAAGCACGTGGTGCTTTTCTGTTTACATTCAGAGTTTGACAGCTGTTGCGCGAACCACGCAGTTCGCACGGAAGTGCTTCCGTGCGACCTGCGTGGTTTTCACACACCCATTGACTTCAATGGGTGCGTGATGCGCGAAAAACGGGGAAATATAGAACATGTCGTGAGTTTTACGCAGCGGACTCACACTGCGCAAAACTCACGGACTGTCTGCACTGGCCCATAGACTTGTATAGGTCCGTGTGACCCGCGTGAAAAGCACGCGCGTCGCACGGACGTATATCACGGCCATGTAAATGATGCCTAAGTGTAAGACATACAGAGATCTATCGAGAAGATTAAAAATCGGTTTACCTTATTGAGAACAGGTTTTGTTGAGAGCAGATCATAGATTGTGGCAAATGAAATATTCTGTAAAAGACAAATATACAGTGACGCATTACACTGCAGCCAGCATTGAGAAAGACAAATACACAGTGACGCATTACACTGCAGCCAGCATTGAGAAAGACAAATACACAGTGACGCATTACACTGCAGCCAGCATTGAGAAAGACAAATACAGTGACGCATTACACTGCAGCCAGCATTGAGAAAGACAAATACACAGTGACGCATTACACTGCAGCCAGCATTGAGAAAGACAAATATACAGTGACGCATTACACTGCAGCCAGCATTGAGAAAGACAAATATACAGTGACACATTACACTGCAGCCAGCATTGAGAAAGACAAATATACAGTGACGCATTACACTGCAGCCAGCATTGAGAAAGACAAATATACAGTGACGCATTACACTGCAGCCAGTATTGAGAAAGACAAATATACAGTGACGCATTACACTGCAGCCAGCATTGAGAAAGACAAATATACAGTGACGCATTACACTGCAGCCAGCATTGAGAAAGACAAATATACAGTGACGCATTACACTGCAGCCAGTATTGGGAAAGACAAATACACAGTGACGCATTACACTGCAGCCAGCATTGAGAAAGACAAATACACAGTGACGCATTACACTGCAGCCAGCATTGAGAAAGACAAATATACAGTGACGCATTACACTGCAGCCAGCATTGAGAAAGACAAATATACAGTGACGCATTACACTGCAGCCAGTATTGGGAAAGACAAATACACAGTGACGCATTACACTGCAGCCAGCATTGAGAAAGACAAATACACAGTGACGCATTACACTGCAGCCAGCATTGAGAAAGACCAATACACAGTGACGCATTACACTGCAGCCAGCATTGAGAAAGACAAATATACAGTGACACATTACACTGCAGCCAGCATTGAGAAAGACAAATACACAGTGACGCATTACACTGCAGCCAGCATTAAGAAAGACCAATATACAGTGACGCATTAAGGTATGTGCACACGATAACTGCATTTAAGTCTGAAATTACGGAGCTGATTTCAGGAGAAAACAGCTCCTGAATTTCAGACGTTATTGCATGTACTCGCGTTTTGCGGGGCGTCCATTACAGACGTAAGGCTGTTATTTTATGCGCCGTCTTTTGACAGCGACGCGTAAAATTACAGGTCGTCGGCACAGTACATCGGCAAACCCATTGAAATTAATGGGCAGATGTTTGCCGCCGTATTGGAGCCGTGTATTCAGACGTAATTTGAGGCGTAAAACGCCGCCATTAAGTCTGAAAAAAGGTCGTGTGAACCCAGCCTAACACTGCTGCCAGCATTGGGGCAAAATATGTTGTTTTAGGCGAGATAAGGGAATCTAGATTCTTATTGTACAAAGAATCCTGAAGAGCAATGTCATGGTATTCCTGCAGCTGGCAACACCAACAGAACACTTCAACCATTTATTTTATGGTTTATCGAAAATAAAAATACTACAACTATCCCACCATTTATGTATGCCGCTCCTATGAAGACTTATGGGTCTCCATAGTTCGATTACACACAAACCATGTGTATTCTGTTACTGCAGTCATGTGTCCTTCCTCTACCCCTTCTCCATCTGTAGGTTAGTAAGAGTTACAGATTAAATGAAGCAACACATGACTGCAGGACCAGACTACGGAGGGTTTGTAATCTATAACCATAGAGAGTATGTATACACAAAACTCTAATAAGCAGAGTGTGGATCATGATCGATTGTTTGCATCCTGCACTTGGTGTGGTTGGCACACAGCAAAATTAAGAATACAAAGCAGCGTTGTGATCTACTGGCATCGCATACTAGGGTACAACCACAACATAGCCGCCACCTGTGACCCTTAATGACTGACAACTGAAGTTGCTGAGCCCCCTCATTTTGGATAGACTTGAAAATTCATTCTGGCGATTCTTAACATTGTATGATCATCAAGACCACCATTACCTTCTGGGTAGTTCTATCCATGCACTTAATGGCTGGTGCCCTTCTGTTATCAATGGGCAGGGGAGGCTTCCAATGGTCATAGTTTGTTTCAAGGACATACCATTGTCCTTTCGGAATATCGAGCCTAAAATGCAGAGACAAATGGTCAGTATTTCTACAATACAATAAAACGTGAGGATCTTCATAAACCAAACACTTACTCCCAGATATCGAGGCAGGATTGTCTGGAGCGTGTGATCACACAGGCGTCCCCGGATTTATTACCACCGAGTATGAAGTAAGCCGGAGCAAGCAATACTGTTTTGGATAGAAGGGTTTTAGCTTCCGCATAACTGCAAGAGATAGAAATAAGGAAACTGAAATAAAATACTAAACCTCTAAATCACAAGAAGTTTCTTCATAGAAAACAAATCAAAAAGGTAAAGCATTGCTTCTAGGGGAAAATCTCCGTACATACAGCACCTGACAGAACCGGTTTGGTAGTGCGTGCAGCCATGGGAACGTCACATTTAACCCTTTTTAGGGTGCAGGCAAATTTTGCTGCAGATGATTTTGTTTTTGCCGCCCACTTTCCGATAGTTGTTATTTTTTGCAGTTAGACTCCATGCACACTACTGTAGAATTAGTCTGTAATTGCGGTCCGCAATTATGGACCAATTCACTTCTATTGACCACAGACACCTTCCCATATACTTGCGGGAAGGTGTCTGGGCCGTAGAAAGCCTCCGGAAGAGATAGGACATGTCCCATCTTTTGCTTTTTATGAACTGTGCTCCCATACTTTGTACGGGAGCATGGGCTGAAAATGCGGGTGGCTGTCCGCAGCAGCCAGCCGTAGCCCTAATCGTGGACAGCGATTACGGGCACATCCGTGCGCATGGGGCCTTAGGCCTTTCATCCATCCGTAAATACTGATCTGTAGTCATCAGCATATATAGAACGGTATCCGCAATTGTGGTCTGTAGTGCATCCGTATATGCGGATCTGCAAAAAAAACACAAAAAGTGCAACAACTGCAAACCTGGCGTCACCTAGCAACGCTTCGTAATTACAGACGGCTACACATCAGTAGCGGTCCTAGACTTCTATGGGGAGTCTGTGCCGTAGTTACGGACAAGAACAGGACATGTTCTATATTTTACGGATCTTTTCTACGGATCGGACACCCATCCATAAAAATAGGGAAAGGTGTCCATAGCCCATAGAAATGAATGGGTCCGTAATTACAGCTGAAAAATACGGTCGTGCGCATGGGGCCTAAGGTATTTCAAGTAACGGATTGGTTTGTTCTCAATTACATAGATCCCCTGCTGGGCAAACATTTTATAAAAGGAAAAATACCCCTATTAAAAAAAGATCTATTAATGATTATACTAATAAAATTTAACAAACGTTTGTGTTTTTATAAAAATATTTTAGGGTAATAAGGAAGTTTCAGATCTCAAGAGGCAAAGCAATACTTAAAGAGGCTCTGTCACCAGATTATCAAATCCCTATTTCCTATTGAATGTGATCGGCGCTACAATCTAGATAACAGCAAAGTGTTTTGTTTTTTTTAAAACGATCATTTTTGCCCAAGTTATGAGCAATTTTATATTTATGCAAATGAGCTTTTGAATGGACAACTGGGCGTGTATTGTGTTTTTACCAACTGGGCGTGTATTGCGTTGTTACCAACTGGGCGTGTATTGCGTTGTTACCAACCGGGCGTGTATTGTGTTGTTACCAACTGGGCGTTGTGAATAGAAGTGTATGACGCCGACGATTCAGCATCATACACTTCTCATCGTTCCCACCCAGCTTCTTTCACTGAAGACATACAGCGCGACGTCACCCACAGGTCCTTCAACATTGTCGTCGGACGAAGAAGATACATCGGCTCCAGGCGTCCAAAAGGTTAATATGCTAGTCTCTAGGGAGTTGGCTATGCTTACCTGCACTGTACCCTCTGACGCCTGGAGTGGATGTGTCTTCTCTCCTCCGACGCCAAGGTTGAAGGACCTGTGGGTGACGTCACGCTGTGTCAGAAGTGAAAAGCTGGCTGGGAATATTGACGTCACCCACAGGTCCTTCAACCTTGGCGTCGGAGGAGATAAGACACATCAGCTCCAGGCGTCAGAGGGTACAGTACAGGGTATTTGCAGGTAAGCATAGCAAACTCCCTAGAGACTAGAATATTAACCTTTTGGACGCCTGGAGCCGATGTATCTTCTTTGTCTGACGACAATGTTGAAGGACCTGTGGGTGACGTCACGCTGTATGCCTGCAGTGAAAGAAGCTGGGTGGGAACGATGAGAAGTGTATGATGCTGATTCGTCAGCGTCATACACTTCTATTCACAACGCCCAGTTGGAAAAAACACAATACACGCCCAGTTGGTAAAACGAGAAAACACGCCCAGTTGGTAAAACGAGAAAACACGCCCAGTTGGTAAAACGAGAAAACACGCCCAGTTGTCCATTGAAAAGCTCATTTGCATAAATATAAAATTGCTCATAACTTGGGCAAAAATGATCGTTTTTCAAAAAACAAAAAAAACTTTGCTGTTATCTACATTGCAGCGCTGATCACATTCAATAGGAAGTAGGGATTTGATAATCTGGTGACAGAGCCTCTTTAATTAAATTTGTGTTATAAGTGTGCCCTTTAGTACAGTATTTGACATGCAAAGTGTCACTACTCCTGATATAACAAACCCCATCTTTTGGGCTATTGGAGAGCCACTATTGCCTGTGATAGCACTGCCCCTAAAGACAACCAGAAGCTATTCATGCGCTCTTAAAAAAAAAAAAACCAACCCCAAATCTAAAGAGGGTTTTACACTGGACGATTATCGGGCAGACAAGCGTTCACATAACGCTCGTTGCCGATAATTGCCGGGTGTAAACAGAGCAGCGATCAGCAGATGAACGGGCAATCTGCTTACCATATAGTCTTAAAAAAGTAAAATATTATTTTGTCGGCAGCACCCCTCCCTGTGTAAACAAGGAGACGCGCTGCAGACACGATAACGTATGGGGACGAGCGATCGGAGTAACGAACACTCGTCCCCATCCACAGATCCGCGTGACAGGCGCAAACGATCACTGAGCTAATCTATATCCCAATGTCCAACCTAGATATATATAACCGGACACAGAATATACATACCTTGTAGCATTCTCCAGCACACTTCTAGTGAGAAAGCTCATCCAAGCCCCTTGCCTTATTCCAAGGATCCATTCAAGGACACCTACAAATGAACAAAACTATTCATAATTACAGAGTTTATATGGAAGAAAAAAAAATCTATCAGTATAGTTGCACTGCTAATGGTGTCAATACAATAGACAGAGAAAAGAGGCACATAACATTACTGTACAGTATGTATACGGTAGATGTCCTGATCACAAGAGCTGCAAGTTACAAGATAAGAGTGGCAGAAGAGATGTAATGCAAGTGGAGACGGGTCATCAGGGAAGGCATCATACTAAAAAACACTATATGGCCAAAAGTGTGTGGACGTACTTCCTAATTATTACGTTCAGCTGTTTCAGCCACACACATTGCAAACAGGTGCATAAAATCAAGCACACAGCAATGCAATGCCACAAACACTGGTAGCAGTATAAGTCGTACTCAAGAGCTCAGGGACTTTACACTTGCCACTGTCACAGGATGCCACAAGTCAGTCCTTGAAATTTCTTATCAGCTAGATTTGCCCCGGTCATCTGTAAGCGCCATTATTGTGAAGTGGAGGCATCTAGGAGTAACAGCTCAGCCACAAAGCAGTAGACTACACAGAGCAGAGCCACCGAGTGCTGATACAGGTCTCTATTGTATCAGTCACTACAGAGGTCCAAACTGCATCTGGAAGGGACATCAGAACAAGAACTGGGCATCAGGAGCTTCATTAAATGGGTTTCCATGGTAGAGCAGCTGCACAGTAGCAAACAAAGACCATGCACAATGCCAAGCATCGGCTGGAGCGGTGTAAAGCATGCCACCACTGGACTGGTTTGGGGGATGCCAGGCGAAGGCTACCTACCAGAGTTGATTTTGCCTACTATAAAATTCAGTGGAGGAGGGATAATGGTTGTTTAACACGGTTGAGCTCCTTAGTTCCAGTGACCTTCAATGTTAATGCGGTAGCACACACAAAATTGTAGATTCCAACTTTGTGGGAACAGTTTCGGGAAGGATCTTTCCTGTTCCAGCATTACTGTACCCCAGTGAACAAAGCAAAGTCCATAAAGGCATGGGGTGAGGAGTTTGGTGTGGAGATGTAGGAGTGGTCCGCAGAGTCATGACTTCATCAATCACACCTTTGGGATGAATGTGAATGCAGATTGAGAGCCAGGCCCTCTCATAGAACATCGGAGTTTGACCTCACAAATGCTCTTTTGGCTGAATAAGCAAAAAATATCACTCAAATCTTGTGAAAATTCTTCCCAGTAGATTGGAAGCCGTTATAGGAGCAAAACTCCATATTAACAACCCTGGTTTTGGAATGGGATGTCAAATAAGAAGATATAGGTGTGATGGTCAGATGTTCACATACTTTTGGCCATATAGTGTATATTAAGGAGATCCAAGTCCCTGATGTTTCCTGGTATCTTGCAAGTACATGAAAAGAACTGGAGCATCATGCAATAGACAGTGGAGTAAAGACTTGGGTCATAAACCTCTGGATACAGAGATTCTCAGGATGCATCACGTATTGGATGTGTTGTTATAGATGCAAGAAATGACTCACCAATATAACCGCCGTCAAGACTAAAGCGCTCGTTCATCGTAAGAGTCAGTATTCCCTGCAGTGAAACAGATAGTGTTGAGGCAAGAAGTGGCATTATTGAAATAACCAGACAAAAACAGAATGTAAAATATATCTGAAGCAATACTAGAAAATACTTAGAGCAACTTCAGAGTTTAGGAAAATCCGCAGTATTTACGCCACCGTATTTTGTCGTGAAAAATCCGCAGCACAATACAGTAGCAGCAGAGTGGATGAGATTTGAACAAATCTCATCCACACGCTTCGTAAATAAGCGGAAAAAAACAAAAAAAAAACGTTCAGAAATTAACCAACGGTACGTGTTTTTTTAAAATCCGCAGCATGTCAATTGTATTTGTGTAATTGCTGTTTTTTTTGTTGCAATTTTTCCCCATCTAATTCAATGAGGAGGTAAAACCCAAAACAAATAGCAGATGTGATTTTTGGGGTGGAAGAGCTGCAATTCCACCGCAAAGATCGCAACTCAAGAAAGATATTTTTAAAAAACTACAAATTTTATACTTATGCAGAATTCTGTGCTTCTTTGTCCAGGCCGGCCTCCGGGGATGACACTTAACCCCATGAGGCTGGATTGCAGGACGTCTGAGGGTAAGCATGGGTGTTTTTTTGTTTTATTCCGCTTCTGTTTTCTGCAGCGCACATTCTGGCCAAAAAACTGCACCACAATATGGTGCGTTTTTTCTTTCGGAAATCCCTGTGGCCATGAGGGCTGATATGCTGCCTACCTATACACAGTATCCACCCTGTGTAAACTTACCCTTTTATAGAAAACGGTTGTGGGACAGTGATCATGGGTTTCCATTGAAATCAGAGCACACGTGTGAACAGGACTTTACCATACACTACAACGGTGCATCTAGCCACTGTGGTAAATTACTGCAACAGCAAAACATTGTATGTGAACAAAGCCTAAAACACTTGAGGATACCCAGAATCCTTCTATTACGCTTACAAATTTACACGATAGCACATATTATAGTCCTTGTTTGCAGATTGTCCATTCTGAAAACAAAGCTTTCATATTTATTGGCACAGGCAAACAGGATGAGCGACATGTGCCAGTTAGGCTTCGTTCACATCGGCGCCAGGGTCCTGTTCAGACGTTCCGTATGAGCTTTCTGTCGGAACAGGACCCTGACTGACAAACGGAAACCTTTGGTTTCCATCACCATTGATTTCAATGGTGACGGATCCGGTGCCAATGGTTTCAGTTTGTCTCAGTTGGCCAGGTGTTCCGTTTTGACGGAATCAATGGCGTAGTCGACTGACAACGGAGACAAAACGGAAACCTTTGGCACCGGATCCGTCACCATTGAAACCAATGGTGATGGAAACGGAAACCTTTGGTTTCAGTTTGTCAGGGTCCAGTCCCAACTGAAAGCTCAGACGGAACAGGAGCCTGGCGCAGATGCGAACGAAGCCTTACATGTAGTGCTGCTTATTTCCCAGGAAACCAATAACTGATCCTTGTTTGCCCCCAATAACAGATCTTGGAGAACTGCCAGGTTGCTCGCATACACATTAGATTGTCTCTCCCAATGACTAGGTCAAGCTAAGAAAACACATGGACGTAGGACAGAATATTAGAACTGTATAAAACTAACTTACTGGTTTCATTCCAGTTAACATTCCAACATATCCAGCAAAGCTCGTAGACAAGAAAACGGTTTTATTGTTTCGTTGGAAATTAACATTGACAACTAAAGGTCTGAGCAGCTCCGTGACCATCCACGAGTTATTCTTCACATCCCATCTGAGAATCATAAGAGATAGAAGTAAAACACTACAGCCAATGTATAGAGAACAGACAGAACACTAGAAAACTGACAAAACACCTAAGACCTCTACATGAAAAGACCTCCCTGACCCCCCTGCTGTGGCGGGAAGAGAACCAAATACCTACATCGTTCACTGCTGGATTCCACCGTTATGTCCAACAAAGATACTTTAAAAGGGGATTATTATCGTTCAAAAAGGTTTATTATGCCCTTATACAAGCTGCACTATTGGGCCATTGTCTTTAAAGAAGCTCTGTCCCCAGATTATAAGTGTCTATCTCCTACATAATCTGATCGGCGCTGTAATGTAGATAACAGCAGTGTTTGTTTTTTTTTAAACTATAATTTTTGACGAAGTTAAACAATTTTAGATTTATGCTAATTCGTTTCTTAATAGCCAACTGGGCGTGTTTTTACCAACCAGCATCATACACTTCTCATTGTTCCGGCCCAGCTTCTTTCACTTCACAATCACACTGGGCTGGAACAATGAGAAGTGTATGACACTGATTGGTCACCGATTGGTCAGCCTCATACACTCCTCTGTACAACACCCAGTTGGTAAAAAGTAAAAACACGCCCAGTTGTCTATTAAGAAAGTCATTAGAATAAATCTAAAATGGTTTATAACTTGCTCAAAAATGATTATTCAAAATAAAAACCACTTATCTACATTACAGCGCCAATCAGATTATGTAGGAGATAGGGCACTTATAATCTGATGACAGACGCTTTAATATCATAAGTGGCAATGCATATTATGAGAGAACACAGCGTAAGATACTGCAAGAAAACGCTTCAGTACAGTGTAAACAGCATGTAGTTCTAAATGGCTTTATCAATTTATTATTGCCTGTTATTTACATAGCGCTAAGAGGGTTTAAAGGGGTGGGTAGTCCCTTAAAAATGGCTGTCCGTTTTGCACAATCCCTCCTTGTAAGGGTATGTTCACACGCGGAGTCAAAAACTTCTGAAAATACGGAGCGGTTTTCAAGGGAGAACAGCTCCCGATTTTCAGACGTTTAAGCTAGCGATTTTTATGTTCGTTTTTGGAGAAGTTTTCAACAGTCTATGAAAAACTGCTCCAAAAACATCCCAAGAAGTGACCTGCACTTTTTCGGGGATGTTTTTCAGAACGCCCGCATAAAAAAAACAAAAAAAACGGCCCGTCGGAACAGAATGTAGTTTTTCCCATTGAAATCAATTGGCAGATGTTTGGAGGCGTTCTCCCTCCGATTTTTCGGCCCGAAAATAGACCGTGTGAACATACCCTTAGAGTAACGAATGCAAAGCAAACCTGTAATTATTAAGTCACTGGGCTTTTAAACTAACTTGCAAAATGTACTTTACAGATAGACATAGAACATATGGATCACAAGAACATGTTAGAGTAAAAGACCAAGAAGCTCTCTTCCAAACTGGCCTGTTATTAGAGAGAGAATATATTATACACATACATACACACGTAACACTGATGTGAGGGATTACAATGTGTACAATGCTGTGGAATATGTTGGCGAAACGAGAAATTAAAAGCGATCACTTCGAGAACCTTTCACCTCCCCATACATGTGCAGCATGTAATGGGGAGGGCTGAACAAACCCTGGGGCACTTTATATATTTTTTTTCTACCTCCCACCGTTATTTAGATATTGGTGCCGTTCTATTTGGCGCCTGATATTTAAATAACACCCTGAACAGTCAACGGGGCGTGTTACTATGGCTGTGACAATGTCCAATCAGATAAGGACAGTGCCACAGCATGAGAGAGTGTGCGATTGCAGTCTTTTCATCCGAACCGGCAAGGGGGCGTGTCACTGCTACGGACAGTGGAAGGTCTGAGGAGAGGAGATCTCATCTCTTCAGCTCTTGCGAGAGATCAGTCTTGTATTGTCTGCCGAACTGGCAAGGGAGCGTCTCTTTTACAGACCGTGTAAGCGCTCCCCAGCTCCTACACTGTCCGTAGCAGTGACACGCTCCCTTGCCAGTCAAAGTACAAGACTGATCTCTCGCAAGAGCTGAAGAGATGAGAGCGCGCATGCGCGCTCCTCTCCACAGATCTGTCCGTAGCAGTGACACACCCCTTTGCCTGTTTGGATGAAAAGGCTGCAATCGCACACTCTCTCATGCTGTACGCCTTTCTCCCTGAGAACACATTCACACTTGGCCGAGCTGGCATGCATATGTACGGGGGCAGGGGGTTGGGAGGCCGTTGGCCATCTAAAGTGTTTTGGCAACTTTACAAGAAATTTGTGCACTCACCCAAGGAATAATCCGAAATCCAGGTTTCTGGCATGGAACAACTTGCCTGCATATTAAATAGATTGATATTAAAACAAGGCAGTCAGAAATTATTGCCCTAAGCTGTAAAAGACGAAAGAAGTGACGGTTACCAGACGTATCCTCCGCCACAACGGATGTGCACACTGTGAAAACTTCATAGAAGATGTTGAATAACAGAACTTCTCCTATTACGAAACACAAAACAATAAAAAATGCAGTCATCTGGATCCGCAGGAAGAATACGACACTATAAGTCAATATTTAACAATTAGCATCAAACATAAAAGTGAAAAAAAAAATTAAAAAAAATTACTACCGTACATTATCCCCTTAATGACCAGCCTATTTCAGACCTTAATGACCAGCCATTTTTTACGTTTTTTTCCATCGTCTCATTCAAAGAGCTATAACTTTATTATTTTTGCGTCGACTTAGCTGTATAAGGTCTTGTTTTTTGCGGGACAAGTTGTAATTTTTAATAGCACCATTTTGGGGTACATAGAATTTATTGATTAACTTTTATTAAATTTCGCCACTCTTTTTTGAGTCCTAAATTTACGCCATTTACCGTGTGGTATAAATAACACAATAACTTTATTCACTGGGTTGTTGCGATTGCAACGATACCAAATTTGTATAGTTTTTGTATGTTTTACTACTTTTACACAGTGAAAACCTTTTTTTCAAAATTTGTTTTTGTGTCTCCATATTTGAAGAGCCGTAACGTTTTTATTGTTCCGCCGATGCAATGGTATGAGGGCTTTTTTTTTTGCGGGACGACTTATAGTTTTTATCGGTACCATTTTGGAGAAGATGCAACATTTTGATCACATTTTTTTTACAACGTTCACCGTGCAGGTTAAATAATTTAATAACTTTATATTTGGGGTCGTTACGGATGCGGCGATACCAAACGTGTAAAATTTTTTACTTTATTTTGTTTTTTAATAATAAAGCAGTTTGTAAGGGGGAAAAGTGGGTTTCATTTTTTTTTTTTTCACTTATTCAATTTTTTACTAGTCCCAGTAGGGGACTTCACTATGCAATTATCCGATCGCATTTATAATAATACACTGCAATACTTCTGTATTGCAGTGTATTATGCCCGTGTAAAACGGACAGGCATCTGATAGGTCATGCCAGGGGCATGACCTAGCAGGCATACACTACAGGCAGACTTGGGGGCCTTTATTAGGCCACCCGGCTGCCATCGGAGACACAGACACTCTGATCTTATCGCGGGTGTCAGTGGGATGAGAGGGAGCTCCCTCCCTCTCTCCAAAACCACTCAGATGTGGCGCTCGCTATTGAGCACCGCATCTGAGGGGTTAAACGTGTGAGATGGATACGAATATCGATCTCAACCGTTCGAGCAGGGATGCCCCAGCTACCTCTGGTAGCTGAGAGCAGGGAGATTTGACAGCTCCCTGCTCTGTTTACTTATTCCGATGCAGGCTAGTGCATCGGAATAAGGCCCGTTACTGGCTGCCGTAAAAACACTATGGGGCGGTCACTAACTGGTTAAAGAAACTTTTAGGCCCTGTTCAGTTTTTTTGCCGCAGAAACCACGGCAAAAAAACGGCTGAATAAGTTGACAACTGGATGTTACTGTAACCTTGTCAAAAGGGGTGTGTCCCTTCGCAGTCTATCAGCACTGATTGGACAGTGTCATTCTGTGTAAGGAGAAACCTCCTTCTGGTAACGCCCAGTTGAAAATTTGTTGGATCATTTGTAGGAGGAATAACAGGGGACGGCAAAACGTAGAGTTCTAAAAAAAAACAAAAAACAAAAAAAACAAAGATGCTCCAGAACAGTTATTTCATGAGGAATACAATTAACAGATATTTCTTGAGAGCTACAGGTCCCCTCAAACGGAGGAGAGTTTGGACATAGAAAGCTTATCCCTTCATCATCTGCAGTACATATGGGTAATATTTTTTGGTCGATTGTGAGCTGTAAGAAAGACACCGATACCTAATGGCAGTCCAGATGCATCTGCTATTCCTTTCATTTCTTCATCAAAGGGCGGTGGAAGATTTCCAACAATGGCGGGCTGAAAAACAAACAGGTCACATATTGAAGAGTTAGGTGATCTACACGCGGACAGGCTTCTGAAAGGTATGCAGGTTTACCTTGACTGAACTTGCTGCAGCGCGATATCAAAAATACAAGTTAGGGTATGTTCACACAAGGTTTTTTTGACAAGTTTTTTGACGCAGAAACAGTTTAGAAAAAACACGACAAAAAAATGGCCAAAAATACCTCCTATTGATTTCAATAGGAGGTGGAGGAGATTTTTTTGCACAAGCGGAAAAACAGTCTCATGGGAAAAAGAAGCGACATGCTCTATCTTTAGCTGTTTACGTCTCGGACCTTCTATTGACATCAATGGGAGGGAGAGAAAGCATATTTCACTGCGTTTTTTGCCCGCGGTGCTCAATGGCCACATGCGAAAAACGCCGCGAAAAAAAAGCGTGCAAGCAGAGAAAAACAAAATGCAAAAAACTGTGTGAGCCTACCCTTAAAGTTTCCTGCCACTAAAAATGTGTAAAAAAAAAAAATATATAAAAAAATGTTAACAAAAAAACCCCTTCTCCCATTTTCCTCTAAAATAATGTGGAAAAAATATATAACTGAAGATTGTTATCACTGCATAAATCAAACAAGTCGTATGTACCCAAAGAAAATAAAAACCATAGTTTGTGCCGCAAAAAATAAGTCCACACACCGCTCAAGCATATGATAAAGAAGAAAAAAAAAAAAAAGTTATGGTAGCTTTTTTTTTTTTTTAAAACAAAATAGTTTTCTTTTTAATAGGAGTAGAATATTAAAAAAAAAAAAATTATAGGAATTTGGTATCGCCTTAAAGGGAGCCCATGTGCAGCATGTAATAGGCAGGGCTTCAAAATCTGTCTCACTTAAAATTTTATTTACATATCAGTGCCATTATATTTAGCGATATGTAAATGAGCCCCTGAACTGTCAATTGGGTGTTACCATCTAATTAAATAGCAAGGGGGCGTGATCTCTTCGCTCTGACACCGTCCAATCAGCTATGGACAGCGTCAGGGCGGCTTGCGCCATGTTTCCTCCCGCGAGAACACACAGACTGGTGGTTCTGTAGAGAGCGCTCGCTCAGTCTGTCTGTGTTCTCGTGGGAGGGGAAAAAAACAAAAACAAAACAGTATCCCAACGTAAACCATGACAAACAGACCAAATGGATGCTTTTTTGGTCTACGTTTGACCCATTAGTCTACATATACACAGAATTATAAGTTTCAATACTTTTTTTAGTGTTTAAAAACATATACGCTTGGCGGATAGCACAAACGCGACGTCAATGGGGCCCAAGTAGAATTTATTTTTTCCTGAGTTGCGATTTTTGCGGCGGAATCGCTGCGATTCCTCCAGAAAAGTCGCAAATCTGGCAGTTGCGGGTTTTGCATCCCCATTGAACTCAATGGGGAAAACCCAAAACAGAAAAGAAACAGCAACGCAACATAAATGGACATTCTGCGTAATTAAATCCCACACCACAGGTCAGGTTATGAACGTTTGCGGTTTTTTTCCGCAGCGTGGGCATGAGATTTTCTAAATCTCATCCACTTTGCTGCTACTATAAATGCTGGGAAATCTCCGCACAGATTTCCGTTGTGGAAATTCCGCAGTGCGTACGCTACGTGGGAACCCTGTCCAAGGCTCTAAATAACCAAGGCTACTTCCTGAGCTTTTTCTGCACATGCAGCAAAGAGATGGGATGTAAACCATCCACTTACCAGTTTAGTATCTACTAAGTCAATAAGTTTTTCACTGTGAAAGACAAACTTCACCAGATCCTTAATTTGCTGAATCATTGATGTTAGCTATGGAGAGGAAGAAAGAACAAATAAGTCATGACACACAAGTTATCAGGCCGAGTTCACACGGGGCAGATACGCCCTATGAACTGCAGGGAATTCCGGAAAAAAAAAAAAATAGATAAAAAAAAAACACACCAAACTGTGGTGCAGTTTTTCGCCCGGAATGTCCGCTGCAGCACTTAACCTTTACATTTCATCCCAGGAGAACGCTGCAGCCTGTGATTGGCTGCAGCGGCAGACACATGGGATGAAGTCATCCCAAGAAACCGGCCCTCTGACGTCATCCAGGCCAGCTTCTTGGGATGACGTTTCGTCCCATGTGACCACCGCTACAGCCTGTGATCGGCTGCATCGGTCACACAGGACAGACTCCTATGGTAGTAGAAGATTATTTTTTTTACATTTCTGAGTTGCGTTTTTGGGCGCAATCGCTGCAAATCCACCCTAAAAATTGCAACAACTGCTATTTGTTACAGTTTTACCTCCCTATTGAATCAAATGGGGAAAACCCACAATAAATAAGCAGCGTTCACGGAAATACAAATGACATGCTGCAGAATAAAATTCCGCACCGCAGGTCAATGTCTGAGATTTTTTATCCACTCCGTATTTGCACAGCATGCGGATGAGATTTGTTTGATCTCATCCACTTTGCTGCTACTGTATTTGCAGCAGATTTTCCGCAACTAATTCCGTTGCAGAAAATCCTCAGTATTTATGCAAATTGTACAAAATACAGAAGAGGGGGAAAGAGGAAGAGTGAGAATAAGAGACAAAGTGTGAGACATGGAATATTAAACCCTATTCTAAGCCTAGATAACCATAGTACATATTGGGATGTCATCCAGGATCGGGAGACTAGTCGCTTGGATAACCTTTACGAACGCCAAAACAGATTTTCCATCTCGTGAACAGGCCCTTATAGGGCAGGACCAATCAGTGTTGGATTTCCGTTGAGGGGTTCAGTCAGGTTTCCGTCAGGAGAACCCCTCAACGGAAAGGCAAACGGAAACCTTAGCTTCCGTTTGCATCACAATTAATGTCAATGGTGACGGAAACATTGCTAATGGTTTCCGTTTGTCACCATTCCGTCAGGTTTCCGTTTTTTTTACGGAATTAATAGAGCAGTCGACTGATGCGTACAGGCCCTAAATTTCTTACGGTTTATATTAGATGGTTTCATGCGCTTCACACCCTAAAACGACAGACTACAAAACACATTAAGGGTAGGAACACACGGCGTAGACACTGGATTTTCCGCAACGGATTAATTGCGGAAGATCCACAGCGTATTACAGTAGCAGGAGTGGGGGAGATTTCAAGAGGTCTCGTCCCCACACTGGGGAAAAATGCTGCCGAAAAAAAACGCACATAAATTGACCTGCGGTGCGGTTTCTTCAACCTCAAGCATGTCAATTAATGCTGTGGAATCGCAGCTCTTCTGTTGCGGGTTTTACCATTGAATTGTGCGGTGCTTAAACCTGCAACAAAGTGGTGTGTGTTGCAATATTTAGTAAGGAAAAAAAAAAAAGTTCTTTGCTTCTTCTCCAGTCTGGCCTCGCTGGATGACGTTGCAGGCCATGTGACCGCTGCAGCCAATCACAGACGGCAGCGGTCAGATGGCCTGCAACGTCATCCAGAGAGGCTGGAGTGGACGTCAGAGGAGGGAGGGGGGGTAAAGAATGTACAATAATTTATGCCATGTAATTTACGCCCGAAAAAACGCACCAGTGTGGTGCGGGTTTTCGGACGGCATTCCCTGTGGTGTTGAGGGTGGATACGCTGCACAGCTTGACGCTGTGTGTGTTCCTACCCTAAAGTCCCATGCACATGACAGAGGTGGTACACAATGTCCCTGCGGTTCTGTACTATGGAGCTGTAGGCACTACGCATGTCACCGCATTACAGAATTGTTCTCCTGTAGGAGGAATGTTTATATGGAGGACACACACATTATGTATGCATGTATGTATGTATATATATATATATATATATATATATATATATTTTACGCCATCAGAGGAGCGTGCCACAATCTTTTTATATGAATCCCAAGCATATTGTGGTACAGTAGGGCTCCAGAGAATGGGTGGCATATTATGGAGGTTGTAACAAGGTTGTTAGCTCTTCGGGTATGTTCACACGCAGTGTTTTCAGACGTAAATCGGGCATTTTACGCCTCAAATTACGCCTGAAAGAATGGCTCCATTACGCCTACAAACATCTGCCCATTGCTTGGGATTTACGGTGTTCTGTTCCCACGAGGCTTCATTTTACGCGTCGCTGTCAAAATACGGCGTGTAAAAAGATGCCCGTGAAAAAGAAGTGCATGTTACTTCTTGGGACGTTTTTGGAGCAGTTTTTCATCGACTCCATTGAAAAACCAGATCCAAAGACGGCCATAAAATACGCCGCAAAAAACGCGAGTTGCTACAAAAAAGTCTGAAAATCAGGAGCTGTTTTCGCCTGAAAGCAGCTCCGTTCTTTGAGACGTTTTTGGTCACTGCGTGTGAACATACCCAAACACTAATGTTAGGACTATATACTGGGGTCATAGGGTGGAATCAGCATGGAGTCTGTATTCTTCCCATGATTTCCCTTCTAACAGGTTAACCATCCGGCTAGTAAATCGGCCACAGTATGTGACATCACACATGCAACGTTTCACACTCACTGGTTGTTTCTTATCAGTTATTATCTTCTTCCATCTTTCACTTGGTGGTTGGTCCAGATTTACCGTGTACAATGGGGCATTTCCGTGGTACCTGTAAGGACAGCAATGGCTATGATTAGGAAATTATATATTTCTAGCTTTTTAATTGGTCACACTAGAAACAGAGTAAGGCCCCCTGCACACAGCCATAGCCACAATCCCGTTCCGTGACTATGGCCAGCCGCGAACAATCGTCCGCATTTGTGGCCAGTGCTCCCGTTATGGGAGCACGGTCCGGAGAAGGAACACGCCCTATATTTTACAGAAGCTTTCTACGGTCCGGACAGCTTCCCGTATATCTACGGGAAGCTGTCCCATCGGCTATAGAAATGAATGGGTCCGTAATTACAGATAAATTCTACGGTCGTGTGCACGGGGCCGAACACTTATGCCACTGGACGCTGAAAGGGACTTTTGGAAAAAAATAAATAAAAAATAAATAACTGTCTCTGTTTTGCTTGATCCTATTCTGTCAAGGGCAAATCTTTTTGCCAACTCCTGTGGGCAGTAATGATGGTCATACTGTTTAGCACCCACTTTTTTCAGAAATAGATGACGCACACTTTATTTTAAGGGGGGGAATAATGTTTAAAAACAAAATTTTCTATGTTGTACATGAAATTGTTAGTAGTTGGGTAAGAATGTCCACCTAGTCTATGTAGTCAAGGGTCTCATTGTATTTAATATACAGAATCCAAAACATAAATCCTTCAAGGAAATCCCCGGGCTCGTGTATATTAACCTAAAGCTACAGACAGTATACTGTAAGATTTTTGTTGGGGGATCGTGTAAATGTGATTGAACAGGTTTCATCGTAAGGCTGGGTTCCCACAGTGCAGATTTTGCATGCGGTTTTTTTTTTTGTGCCAAAACTAGAATTAGATCCAGGAGAGCAGACCTATAAAGCCTTACTTTATAGATTTCTTCTGTTTAGGTTCCATTCCTGGTTTTGTCTAAAAATAAAATAAAAAACCATGCAAAATCTGAACTGTGGGAACCCAGCCGAAGGCCTCAAGCACACGAACGTAAAAACTTCTTATTGGCCACGGGTACCTGCCCGTATGCTTACGTGAAGGTGCCTGTGCCTTTTAAAAATATAGAGTAGGTCCTATTTCAGGCCGTAATAACAGCACGGGCAGGCCCATAGAAGTCTATGGGGCTCCTAAGGCTGTATTCACAAAATTCCATTAAAAACCGATCAACTGTCAGTTTTTCATGGCCATTTTGCATCAGTCTCTCTAAATTTTCATCCATATCCAGTCAGTCTGACATCTGTTTTTCATGGCCGTTAAAAAAAACCAAAAAACTAATGAATTTCATTGCTTTTTTGTCCCAACCCCCTGAGAACACCCAAAGGAAGGTCACATGTTCACCTAGACACGATTTACAGCCCCCCTGTAGATGCCACACACCTCCCTGTATATGATGCCACACACCACCTCCTGCCAATCTCCATGTCACAGATCCGTTTTTAACGGTTGTTACACGTAATGACAGCCGTTAAAAACGGATCCATTGACTTCTATGGGGGCCGTCAGGCCGTGAAAACGGCCAAAAATTTGACATGTCCTATTTTTCGACGGCCATTATTCACGGGCCGTTAAAAAAAACGGCCCTTTTTCACTGTCGTGTGAATAAGGCCTAATTATTACCTGGAATGATCAGCGCCAGCCATGTCTAGCAGCTGCTCATCTCCTTCCATAGAGAGAACAGCCGGCAGTGTGAACATAACACGGACTTCCTGCAAAGGGTTATTGTGACTTACGTTGGTCCAGTGGGAGGGTACGTTCCACTTCTGCAATCTTCTGTGTACTAAAACAAGACATTTCCAGTTAGCACTTTTTATATCCATTATGTTAGCATTTAAAAAAAAAAAAATGTAAAAAAAAAAAAATTTCTAAAAAAATTAAACGTTTGCATGTGCCGATCCGCTGTGACTGCAATGTAGAAGTAAATACAGCCGCGCTCAGCGGGCACTAAGATAGACGCCAACACTGAATATTTGTAGTATTTTAAATTGCATTACTACTGGATTTACCATTCTTCTAAACATGGTTTTTAATGCATATTTTGATCAAATTCTGTGATCCCACCTGTCACGACAAGGCGACCTCTACAGATAAGCGCATTTCAGGACCTAAATCAATGACATTTAATAAAACTAACCAAGCGCAGGAAGTAGCACCAACTAAGAGACCCCTGGCGTCCTGAACTGTAGACAATCTAAGGCCCTGTTCACATTGGTTTTTTTTGCTTGAGGCAGATTTTGACCTGCCTGTAATGTCTTGCTGCGATTTTAGCGGCGTTTTTTCACCCACGGCCATTGAGTGGCGCAAGCAAAAAATGTCACGACAAACGTTTTCTCTGCCTCCTATTGATTTCAATGGGAGATCAGAGGCAAACCCCGGCAAGAAACAGCATGCCGCTTTTTTTTTTTTTTACCACGAGCGACTAAACCCTGCCACAGGGAGAGAAAAAAAAAACGGCTCCTATCAGCATCAATGGGAAGTGGTTTGGGACTTTTTTGGCGCTGATTACGTCAAAATCAGCATAATAAAAAAAAAACTCCACTGAACTGGGCCCAAGGTCTAGTTCACAAAAAGGTTTTTTGCAGGCAGGAAAAATAAATAAAAAATCTGCCTCAAGATTCTTTCAGGAATTTTGAGGAAAATTTGGAACTGCCAGCATTGTTTTAAAGGGGTATCCCCATCTTGGTAAATATACCTATAAAGGAGGGGGGGCGTTGTTGCAGCGAGGGGGATATAATGAGCTGATCGAGGGGGGGGGGGTCGTGCTGCGAGCAGAGTCGTTACAGGTGTTCACACAGGTTGAGACGATCATTCTCCCGATGCTGCTAGAACTAGATTATCTAGCAACGTTGGGAGCGCGCAGTGCAGAGCGGCTTGATTTATAAAAGGGGGCGTGAGCGGCTCGATGTCAAAGATAATCAGCACTAGCCGAGTTATCAAGTTGGAGAAAAAAAAAAAAAAAAGGTAGTTCGGGAAGGAATTTTTTTAAACATTTTAACACTAGATTTCGAATTTTTATTTCGATTGAGGACGTATTAAAAAAAATATATATGACTCAACTTGGGAATAACCCTTTAACACTTTTTTTCCACCGTTTTTTGCATAACATAATGCAAGGAAAACGCTGCAAAGAACATCAAGAAACAGTCTGCTTCCAATTTCAAAGGGAGGTCAGAGGCGGAAACCGCTCAAAGAAAGAAAACGTCGCTTTTTTTTTCTGCGAGCAGCTAAAATTAATAGGAGGCGATCTGAGCAGTTTTTTGCCGCTGAGTCAGGCGCAGATTCCATGCCAAAATCAGCACAAAAAACAAAACAAAACTGTAAACTGACCCTTAGAGCCCCGCTCATGAAAGAAAGTGCCTTGCAGGCTCTATGCAGATCCCACCAGTATTGCCAAGCGTCCGTAAATTTACGTTTATCTTCAATCTCCCGGAACTTTGCACTGCGCCAAAATGTACATGCGCAGTGCAAAGGAATAGTAGGCTGCAGCCAGGCATATTTTTAGATTCTGCGGCACCTGAAAATATGCAGGCCAGCGCCCGGAGTGGTCCAATTCAGTCACCTGACTGGAGGTCAGATGACTGGACTGGTCCAGTCCTGTGCACTCACCGACCCCAGTCAAAAGTGATCCTCCACCGCATGACCACCTCCTCCTGACGGTGAGTCGTGCCAGGTAGAGCGGAGAGTGGTGGCGGTAGACAAGGGAAGGCTGTGTGGCGCACTATCTACAAGGGGGAGCGGTGCATGGTGGAAAAATTCTGCAGAGACGAGTCGTGGCTGGAATAAGTGGTCAGTGGTCTGGGCCAGATGGAGAAAAAAAAAAAAGGAAGGTGAACGACTAATCTAGAACAGGCAAGGATTTTGAGACCGGTCTGTAAAAATGTTGGTCGGTCGGCCAATTTTAGCTCAGTTGTCCAGAAATGTCTGAAGTGGAGGTTGGCAGCCCTGGATGCCACAGACCTCAGTTTCCGTACACCCACATACAGGTCACTAAAAGGGTTGACCTAGGTCACCAAATGTGAGTGACCTGGATTTCCTGTCAGTTTGTGAATGACCACTGGACGTTTGTCACTTAACATATATTGGACGCTGCTCTCTATTCATGGAGGAGGACACAGGATATTATATATATCTCTCTATCTCGAACGTATAGATTCCTTGTATGTAGGACAATATGTAAGACATGGCAACTCTGTACACTTCATATCATATTCCCCGCATGCCAGGGTCTGATGTACGGACATGGGTTGAGATCACTATCTGAGCACTTGCAGTTTCTGGACATGGACATTGTAGATAATATACCGCATATAATAGTCCAGCGGTGACGTAATATCCATCATTAGCACCACCCGGAAGCGCACGTTACACAAGCCGCCGCATAACATGACAGGACGCCAACACTCCGCCCATGGGAACCCGAAGCTGAAGTGGAACTACAAGTCCCAGCAGGACAGGTCACTATCAGCGTGGCACTTGTAGAATGCCAGCAATAACTTCATTGATAAGCCCCCCTGCCCTGTATGGTCGTTATAACCCATAGACTACCACTCACCGGGGGCACGTCCTGGGCCAGGCTGAACATACAGAACGTAAGTAGCAGGCTCGACACCAGCACGGAGCCCGGCATTGCCCTCGACATCTCCAGAGTCACCAGCGCAGAACCGGACAGTTCTCTGATCTTACAGTCACATGACCGCGCCCGGGCTGTACCATTTAACAACACAGGGGCGGGGACAATGAGTCACGTGCTTCATTCACTATTGACAGCCGACTCACTGGATGAGACTGTGTCCCGCCCCCTCTGACTCCTGACCTGGAACGTGATATTTATTACAGTCTGAGATATAGAAGACGGCAGTGGACTTAAAGGAACAGTGTCACTACCAACTTTGTTTTTAATATGTTATGTGTTTTTGTGTGATAGATCAATAAATTTTATTAATGTATGTTGCTGTGTTGTACTTTTTACGTTTTTAATTGATTAACTTCTCTATGGGGGCTGCCATTTTTGTTTCCATTACTGTGTGTGTCGATTAACGACACACACAGACATGGAATACGGCAGCCACAGTCCCATAGGGACTGCGAACGGCTCCCGTCCCATTGACTGCCGTGTACGGCGTCTGTGTGTGAACAGCGCATGCGCCGCTCACACACAGACCAAAACTGAGGCATTTGCTAGAGCGAAATCCGGCGCCATGTTCATGTCGACCGGAAGCCGCGGCAGGAGTGTGAGATGACGAGTTCCGGCCACGGCTTCCGGTCATGTGTTCAAAGCGAGGCGAAGGCGCAAGAAGACCAGTCGCAAGAAGTTTGACAGAGAGGAGGTCGCGTCAGGAGCAGGTAAGTTCTGTTCATGTGCGTTTGTGTGAGCAGCCTTTGGCATCATACCAGGGAAGCCTGTGGCATCATAACAGGGAGGCCTGTGGCATCATAACAGGGAGGCCTGCGGCATCATAACAGGGAGGACTGCGGCATCATAACAGGGAGGACTGCGGCATCATAACAGCGGAGGCCTGCGGCATCATAACAGCGGAGGCCTGCGGCATCATACGAAGGGAGGCCTGTGGCAGCATACAAGCAGAGGCGTGTGGCATCATAACAGGGAGGCCTTGTTGCATCATGTCTGCGGAGGCCTGCGGCATCATACCAGCGGAGGCCTGCGGCATCATACGAACGGAGGCCTGTGGCAGCATACAAGCAGAGGCCTGTGGCATCATAACAGGGAGGCCTTGTTGCATCATGTCTGCGGAGGCCTGCGGCATCATACCAGCGGAGGCCTGTGGCAGCATACCAGCGTAGGCCTGTGGCATCATACCAGCGGAGGCCTGTGGCATCATATCAAGGGAGGCCTCTGCTAGTATTTACAGTGTGGCATCATTTACAGTGTGGCATCATTTACAGTGTGGCATCATTTACAGTGTGGTAGCATTTACATTGTGGCAGCATTTATAGTGTGGCAGCATTTTTAGTGTGGCAGCATGTACGGTGTGGCTGCATGTACGGTGTAGCATCATAGCAGCGGAGGCCTGTGTCATCATACCAGCGGAGGCCTGTGGCATCATTTACAGTGTGGCATCATTTACAGTGTGGCATCATTTACAGTGTGGCAGCATGTACGGTGTGGCTGCATGTACGGTGTAGCATCATAGCAGCGGAGGCCTGTGTCATCATACCAGCGGAGGCCTGTGGCATCATTTACAGTGTGGCATCAATTACAGTGTGGCAGCATTTACAGTGTGGCAGCATTTACAGTGTGGCAGCATTTACAGTGTGGCAGCATTTACAGTGTGGCAGCATGTACGGTGTGGCAGCATGTACGGTGTGGCAGCATGTACGGTGTGGCTGCATGTACGTTGTGGCTGCATGTACGGTGTAGCATCATAGCAGCGGAGGCCTGTGGCAGCATTTATAGTGTGGCAGCATTTACAGTGTGGCAGCATTTACAGTGTGGCAGCATTTACATTGTGGCAGCATTTAGAGTGTGGCAGCATTTATAGTGTGGCAGCATGTACGGTGTGGCTGCATGTACGGTGTGGCATCATACCAGCGGAGCCCTGTGTCATCATACCAGCGGAGACCTGTGTCATCATACCAGCGGAGGGCTGGGGCTGCATTTACAGTGTGGCATCCTTTACAGTGTGGCAGCATTTACAGTGTGGTAGCATTTACAGTGTGGCAGCATTTATAGTGTGGCAGCATTTACAGTGTGGCAGCATGTACGGTGTGGCAGCATGTACGGTGTGGCTGCATGTACGGTGTAGCATCATAGCAGCGGAGGCCTGTGGCAGCATTTATAGTGTGGCAGCATTTATAGTGTGGCAGCATTTATAGTGTGGCAGCATTTACAGTGTGGCAGCATTTACAGTGTGGGAGCATTTACAGTGTGGCAGCATTTATAGTGTGGCAGCATTTATAGTGTGGCAGCATTTACAGTGTGGTAGCATTTACATTGTGGCAGCATTTACAGTGTGGCAGCATTTAGAGTGTGGCAGCATGTACGGTGTGGCATCATACCAGCGGAGCCCTGTGTCATCATACCAGCGGAGACCTGTGTCATCATACCAGCGGAGGGCTGGGGCTGCATTTACAGTGTGGCATCATTTACAGTGTGGCATCATTTACAGTGTGGCAGCATTTACAGTGTGGCAGCATGTACGGTGTGGCAGCATGTACGGTGTGGCTGCATGTACGGTGTAGCATCATAGCAGCGGAGGCCTGTGGCAGCATTTATAGTGTGGCAGCATTTATAGTGTGGCAGCATTTATAGTGTGGCAGCATTTATAGTGTCACAGCATTTATAGTGTGGCAGCATTTATAGTGTGTCAGCATTTATAGTGTGGCAGCATTCATAGTGTGGCAGCATTTACGGTGTAGCCGCATTTCTAGTGTGGCCACATTCCTAGTGTGGCAACATTGACAGGGATATTGTCTGTCATCCGATCAAATGAGCTTGTGTGGCATCCTATACTGGGATATTGGGTGGCATCATATACAGGGATAGTGTGTGGCATCTTATCAAATGAGCTTGTGTGGCATGCTATACTGGGATATTGTGTGGCATCATATACAGGGATAGTGTGTGGCATCTTATCAAATGAGCTTGTGTGGCATCCTATACAGGGATATTGTGTGGCATCATACCAAGTAAGGTGGTGTGCCATTATATCAAAGAAAGTTGTGTGGCAGCATATGCAGGGAGGCATGTGGCAGCGTATACTGTTTTTTATTTGACGTCTTGGGAGAGATATGTATCAACTTTTGTTTCAAATTGACAGTTATGGCGCCCAAGAGAAGTCGGAAATCCTGTGATGACAATAAACCAATAGCAAAAAGAATACCACCAACATTTACCCCAGAGGAGAAAGCAAAAAGAGCCCAGGAGGTAAGACTTTGTGCAGTTGATGTCTGTGAAATGCTTCACTGTGCTGTTGGATAGCACGCTGACTCTTGCATTTGTGGGGGGCCAAGCACACCCACATATACTTGTTTGAATGGAAATCAAACCGTTCAAAAAGTTAAATTTGTAAGCCAACTTTTGGTCCTCCATTACATTCCGAATATTGGTTCCTATATTTTAATTGTCTTTTCACTCACCTTCACCGTTGACGTTAGTGGAGCGAACACTATAGAATATACCTATGTTTCGGGTCTCACTTTTAGATGGAAAAATGTAATTATTAGATGTACATGTTCACTCCACAAATCAATGGTAAATAAGTCAATGTCCATCTGTTCCTTTCTGTACTGTTGTCACTATCTGGATTTTATTGTGCAAATTTTGTTTTGTTTTTTAGAGAGCAATATTAGAGCAGGAACTAAGAGAAAGGTGTCCCAAATATCAGGATCCAAATATAATTCTTGTACAACAGCCAATGAGAAAACGGGCAGAACAGAGTGCGAGCCAAACTCCTTCAGCGTCCGTGCAACCGGTGGAATCGTGGTGTCAGTGTGGGAACTGCATTAATTTGCCGACAGAAGAGGAATGCGTCTGTTGCAAAGTTATACGTAATGTGCTAAACAAAATGGAGGAAGATGAGCCGATTAGTTGCATAACAGAGCATCCTACTTTTATGGCCACATGTCTGAACAAGGAACAACTGACCCTATGTGAAAGCTATAGATGTTTTGGTCCAACACGTCAAGCACCGCTAAATAACAGGTAAGGAAATTAGTTTGTGTTCCAGTCAAGTTTCAATGATGGTATTGTGATCCTAACCTTATTGCTCAAAGAAATATTATTATGTGCGCTTTTAGCAGCATGCATGTGTCTAATATGTGTCTGACAAATGTTATGTGGTCCTTGTAACATTAGAAGGAAATTTTGTTCTTGTTCCACGCAGCAATCAAACAATGTCTGTCGCTCCAGCGTTTGTGAGCCGTTATGTATTATTCTAAACAATCTTAGCATGTCAGGGGTGACAGTATACGATTTGGGTCTTATAAAGTGTGCAAATATGATTGCCTAAAAATTTTTTTTTTCTGATGTATAGGTCCTTACGGATGGTTGCATACAGAATGTTCACCGTGTGGGTTCACGGTTACCTTGGACGAAAAAACAGGCGTACTATTCCAGCATGTGCAGTTCAGAAAGTCAGAGCAATGTTTCCAGAAGAAAATCAAGTATATGTTGGTTTCAAGCTAGCCACTGACAATAATGCTTCTGAAATGGCCGATTTTTGAAATGTGTTTGTTTACTTTACTATGCTATCTTTTTCAATAAAAAAAAAATTCAAATCCAAACGTTGAATGTTTATTTATTATAATATATTAACACAGCATAAGTATTGTACATAACAAAACAAAATATACAGGATATAAACTGCTATTGTTGATTCTGAGGAAGGCGAAAACCCATTGTTATTTACGTTTTGTTCATTAGTGAGGGAAATTCCTTCCCGACTCCAAATATGGCAATCAGACAAAATCCCAGAATCAACACCCAATATCCACAGATAGTTTGCTTACAAATTATTACAGTAACAGGCAATATACATAGTATCAAATAGTTGTACGCTTTTGTAGTAGAAGGGCAAACACAACATAGTTCAGTACATTAAAAACGTGACTTGTGAGCTAGAACAGTTGATGCTTTATCCGGCCGTGGTTCTGTGGCTATGTTTGGTGGTAGGGTCAATGTACGTGTTTGCCAACTATGTTCAATTTCTTGTTTTGTCAATTTGATCACATTTACAAACATAGGAAAGAGGTGTGAGAAAGACATTGGTACGTACTCTTTCTTTGCAGTCCATTTTTTGCTTAGTTTAGAGAAAACTACATTATACCTCATGCTACCAAGCCGATCCGACTTTGTGGTCTGTCGGTGGACTTTAGATTGTTCCCGTTTTGTATTATGATTATGGGCCAAAACAGCAAGTTTTGTCCGTGCTTCCATTCTGTCTAAAGAAAAATGTATTCTTTTCGGTCTGTATTTTAGAATAAAGCTGTGGAATACCTCGATTTTTCCTGTATGACAGAAAGATGACAAGTGGGGCAAGTCTTTCAATAATTGTTTATCTTTGACAATCTTTTCTAGCGCATGATAGGCTGCCGATGTTGTTGACATCCAATTGTGTTTGCGATCGTCATCAATGTCTAAACATCTGTGATCACATTGTGTGAGAATGTCCCCCGGGAATTCATGTACATTACAAATATGTTGAAGTAGAGAGAGCCATTTTTCCCGCAGCACATCCACATTGCCGCAACTAGTACTACAGCAGTACCAAAAATGATTGGTTATTGACGTGATCCAATCAACAATTTGGGAACAGTTTTTTTTTTTACTTGCAGCCTTCAGCTTCTTACGAATGGACTTAGCATAATGCCATATATCAAATTGATGTCCAATCTCGGGGTATTGTTCACGTATTTTTTTGCGTATGGAGACATGACGGTCTGTTGCAAGAACATACACATTGAGCCCATCTTGAATAACACGGTTGAGACAGTTTTGAAAGGCCAAACTTTCCATAGCCACAGAAGATGTGGTTTGTGTAACCTGAACGATTTCAAAGTCAAGAATCTTGTCGCTCTTGTAATCCATCAATGTGTACACACAATATTTTGCATTATGCCCAGGGCTATCACATTGTCCGTCACCAAGGAGACACAATGGTGTTTGTTTGATTTCTTTATGAAGTTCCATTTTTTCTTGTTTCCAGTGAATGTCCACCACTGGAAATAAGAATTTTCTTTGGTGACGAAAGAAAGTGGAATGTGAAATAAATTGCACCCCAATCGATTTACAAATGTCAGACATCTTGGCATAGTTCCCACCATTAAATAAAATGGAAGCTGCAATCAGAAGATTCCCAACCGGTATCCCCAACCGATGCCACAAGCCTCCCCTATATGATGGCACAGGCCTCCCCTATATGATGCCACAGGCCTCCCCTATATGATGCCACAGGCCTCCCCTATATGATGCCACAGGCCTCCCCTATATGATGGCACAGGCCTCCCCTATATGATGCCACAGGCCTCCCTGATTTGATGGCACAGGCCTCCCGTATGATGCCACAGGCCTCCCTGATATGATGGCACCGGCCTCCCGTATGATGACACAGGCCTCCCTGATATGATGACACATGATGCCTATTTCGGCGTTACTTACCGCCTCGCTGTTCCCCCACGGTGGTCCTCCCAAGTCGCCTCGCTCGTCCTCCTACGTCGCCTCGCTCGTCCTCCTCCGTCGCCTCGCTCGTCCTCCACCGTCGCCTCGCTCGTCCTTCCACGTCCGATTCCCTGGTACACCTCGTCCTTCCTTGTCCTCCTCGTCCGACTCGCTGCTCCTCCTCCGTCGCCTCGCTCGTCCTTCCACGTCCGACACACTGGTCCTTCCTTGGCCGCCTCGTCCTCGAAGTGTCCCCTCGCTGGTCCTGGTCCGCCTCGATGTTCCTGGTCCGCCTCGATGTTCCTGGTCCGCCTCGATGTTCCTGGTCCGCCTCGATGGTCCTGGTCCGCCTCGATGGTCCTGGTCCGCCTCGATGGTCCTGGTCCGCCTCGATGTTCCTGGTCCTCCTCAGAGCGTCTCCTCGCAGGTATGCTCGCACTACAACCTCCTTCCACTGTGTAGTCGCTTTGAAAATGGCGGCACACAATGTAAGGAGGTTTGAAGACATTGAAAGCCCTCCCTCTCCTGGCACTTGCCAGGATAAGGGAGGGGGGATTCTGTGAGCTCACTAGAGCGAGTCACTTTTCCCAAAATTTGCAGCAGAAAAGCTATGTGGTTGCTTTACCACATGCAATGCTGCAATTTTGTGAATGGCTCCATCTAGTGACCAGAAATGGGAAATACTATAAAATTGAATCCAATTGAATACAATTTATAATATTTCCTGACTCTTAAAAAAAATAAAAAAAATTGGAACAATGTTTAATCACCCACACACTAAATGTTTAATTTTTAAAAAAAAAACATGTTTTTAGGGCAACACCATGCCTTTAATGCAACAACATTTTCTTCCAGAAGTCCATAGTTGCCAACTTTGATCTTCAGGGGTATATTGGATGCATCGTGCCCTCAAATGACGGCTACACCCCCATAATGACTGGCAGAGTGACCCTATTGTGGCTAGTGAGGGCATCCACACGTACACTGTACAAATTAAATTTGGTCAGTATTTTGCATCCGTTTTTCTAAGTGGAAGGTAAACACAGAAAACGTATAGAAAGATCCCTGTTCACACTAAGTTTTTTTTGCAGGCAAAATAAAATCTGATTCACAATTCCTTCAGGAATCTTGAGGCAGATTTTGAACTGCCTGCACTTTTTTTTCTGCTGCATTTTTTGCTTGCGGCCATTGAATCTAATGAAAAAAGGACCACAGCCGAAAAACGCTCAGAAACAAGCGCCGCAGGTTTTTTCTGCCTCCCATTGAAATCAATGGGAGGTCAGACACGGAGACAGCAGCAAGAAGGAGCATGCCACTTTTTTCCACCCACGTGTGGCCGACAGCCGCTCAGGGGAAAAAAACACTTCTGCCTCCCATTGAAATCAATGGGGGGGGGGGGGGTGATTTCGACCATTTTGTGGCGCTGATTCCCAAGCTTTGTTTTTGCGTCAGACTCAGTGTGAACCGACTGTTTTGCATCCACTCATAATTTTGGCTTAAAGGGGTTTTCCCGGAATCATAAATTATCACCTATCCACAGGAAAGATCATCATTTTCTGATCGCTGGGGCTCCCACCACCGATCGTGAGAACAGGGGACTCCAACCCCAGATCATCCTCACTGCACCCACCGCAATGAGGAGATGCTTAAATGGAGCGGCAGTCGAGCATCCACTGTCTATGGGAATGGGGGGACCCCTGGTAATCAGAAAATGATCACCTTTCCTGTGTAATTTAGGATTCTGGGAAACCCCCTTTAAAAAACAGATAGAAAAATATTGACCAAATCTGCACTGTGTAACTGCGGCCTAAGGGAGCATAAAGGTAAGACACCCCCCCCCCCTGCATATTGCACAGCTTCAATCTAATCCTGTTAGTCTTTGAATCAGGGGTGGGGGACGTCCAGCCCAACCTCGCTTAGGCTGGATTCACACGAGCACATTACATCCGTAATGGACGGAACGTATTTAGTCCGCAAGTCCCGGACCGAACACACTGCAGGGAGCCGGGCTCTTAGCTTCATAGTTATGTACGACGCTAGGAGTCCCTGCCCCTGTCCTCGAGGCAGGGACTCCTAGCGTCGTACATAACTATGATGCTAGGAGCCTGGCTCCCTGCACTGTGTTCGGTCCGGGACTTGCGGACGAAATACGTTCCGTCCATTACGGACGTAATGTGCTCGTGTGAATCCAGCCTTAGGGCTTATTCAGACGAACGGGATATACGTCTGTGCAACGCGCGTGATTTTCACGCGCGTCGCACGGACCTATATTAGTCTATGGGGCCGTGCAGACAGTTGCATGATTTTTCCGCAGCGTGAGTCGGCTGCGAAAAAGTAACGACATGTCCGTTCTTTCGGCGTATTTCGCGCATCACGCACCCATTGAAGTCAATGGGTGCGTGAAAATCACGTGCACCACATGGAAGCACTTCCATGGGACGCACGTGATTCGCGCACCAGCTGTGAAAAGGATGAATGAAAACAGAAAAGCACCACGTGCTTTTCTGTTTACTAACATCCAAACGGAGTGTCCTAATGATGGCGGCTGCGCGAAAAGCACGCAGCCACGCATCATACGGGGCTGACACACGGAGCTGTAAAGTGCCTTTTGCACGCGCAAAACGCAGCGTTTTTTGTGCGGGCAAAACACACACGCTCATGTGAATCCGGCCTTAGACTGCACTGCCGCCGCGTCATTCGCTTCTTGGTTCTGTCTGCCCTACTCACTCGCATTTAGGAGCAGGAGAAGGGCAGACGGAGCTAAGTATGGCGGCGGTCTGAGTGAGATTTTCTGTGGATATGTCATAAATGTCCCTGATGGGAAAACCATTTTTAGTAAGTAAGACGGAACAACTTTCTGCTTCGAGTTCTTTTCAAAACTTAATAAAAAGTCGACCTCTCTAGACTGATCGACGCAACATCGTCAATGCCGGCTAACATCATGCGCCTCACCAAAGAAGCAGGTCCAGCCATCACATTAGGGGTGGGTTAAATGTTTGACCAAATATAGCAGGCAAATTTTTAAGTTGATAATTTTGTACGGCTCGCAAATAATTTCTAAATATCCAAATGGCCGTTGGCAGGAAAAACCCCTGTCCTAAACATACAGTGAAGGAAATAAGTATTTGATCCCTTGCTGATTTTGTAAGTTTGCCCACTGTCAAAGACATGAACAGTCTAGAATTTTTAGGCTAGGTTAATTTTACCAGTGAGAGATAGATTATATATATAAAAAAAAAAAAAGAAAATCACATTGTCAAAATGATATATATTTATTTGCATTGTGCACAGAGAAATAAGTATTTGATCCCCTACCAACCATTAAGAGTTCAGCCTCCTCCAGACCAGTTACACGCTCCAAATCAACTTGGTGCCTGCATTAAAGACAGCTGTCTTACATGGTCACCTGTATAAAAGACTCCTGTCCACAGACTCAATTAATCAGTCTGACTCTAACCTCTAAAACATGGGCAAGACCAAAGAGCTTTCTAAGGATGTCAGGGACAAGATCATAGACCTGCACAAGGCTGGAATGGGCTACAAAACCATAAGTAAGGCGGTGGGTGAGAAGGAGACAACTGTTGGTGCAATAGTAAGAAAATGGAAGACATACAAAATGACTGTCAATCGACATCGATCTGGGGCTCCATGCAAAATCTCACCTCGTGGGATATCCTTGATCCTGAGGAAGGTGAGAGCTCAGCCGAAAACTACACGGGGGGAACTTGTTAATGATCTCAAGGCAGCTGGGACCACAGTCACCAAGAAAACCATTGGTAACACATTACGCCGTAATGGATTAAAATCCTGCAGTGCCCGCAAGGTCCCCCTGCTCAAGAAGGCACATGTACAGGCCCGTCTGAAGTTTGCAAATGAACATCTGGATGATTCTGAGAGTGATTGGGAGAAGGTGCTGTGGTCAGATGACTAAAATTGAGCTCTTTGGCATTAACTCAACTCGCCGTGTTTGGAGGAAGAGAAATGCTGCCTATGACCCAAAGAACACCGTCCCCACTGTCATGCATGGAGGTGGAAACATTATGTTTTGGGGGTGTTTCTCTGCTAAGGGCACAGGACTACTTCACCGCATCAATGGGAGAATGGATGGAGCCATGTACCGTCAAATCCTGAGTGACAACCTCCTTCCCTCCAGCAGGACATAAAAAATGGCTCGTGGCTGGGTCTTCCAGCACGACAATGACCCAGAAACATACAGCCAAGGCAACAAAGGAGTGGCTCAAAAAGAAGCACATTAAAGGAACAGTGTCATCACAAATTATTTTTTTATATGTTAAAGATGTTAGTGCTTTATTAAAAACGTTTATATTCATTTGTGTGTTTGTGTTTTACTTTTTCTTATTTTTACACTTTTTCTTCCCTATGGGGGCTGCCATTTTTTGTTCCATTTCTGTGTGTGTCGATTAACGACACATACAGACATGGAATACGGCAGCCACAGTCCCATAGGGACTGCGAACGGCTCCCGTCCCATTGACTGCAGTGTACGGCGTCTGTGTGGGAACTGCGCATGCGCCGCTCCCACACAGTCCTATTCGAAATTGGCGCCGTCCGGCGCCATTTTCCTGTGGACCGGAAGTCGCGGCCGGACAGTAATATTACTACTTCCGGTCGCGGCTTCCGGATTTGTGCACTTGCACCAGCGGCAACAAACGGAGCGGACGGGCCGGAGGGAGCCGCGGCGGCAGGAGCAGGTAAGAGATTTCAATGTATGTTCGTGTTTGTGTGTGTTTACTACTGTATGTAAACCTACTACACTGTGGGTTAGCTCAAAAAATGGCGACACACAGTGTAGGAGGTTACACCGTTCAAACCCCTCGTTTATCCCGGCACTAGCCAGGATAAAGGAGGGGGGGATGCTGAGAGCTCACTAGAGCGAGGGCTTTTAACCCAATGTTGCAATGCTGCAATTTTGGGAACAGCTCCATCTAGTGACCAAAAATGGGTAGTATTATAAATTAGAAATAATTTATAATATTTCCTGGACTCGTGCAAAAAAAATAAAAAAATTTGAACAATGTTTAATCACCCACACACTAAATGTTTAATTTTTTTAAAAAAAACATGTTTTTCTGGCAACACATTCCCTTTAAGGTCATGGAGTGGCCTAGCCAGTCTCCAGACCTTAATCCCATCGAAAACTTATGGAGGGAGCTGAAGATCCGAGTTGCCAAGCGACAGCCTCGAAATCTTAATGATTTACAGATAATCTGAAAAGAGGAGTGTGCAAAAATTCCATCTAACATGAGTGCAAACCTCATCATCAACCACAAAAACGTCTGAATGCTGTGCTTGCCAACAAGTGTTTTGCCACCAAGTATTAAGTCTTGTTTGCCAAAGGGATCAAATACTTATTTTTCTGTGCACAATGCAAATAAATATATATAATTTTGACAATGTGATTTTCTTTTTTTTTTTTTATATAATCTATCTCTCACTGGTAAAATTAACCTAGCCTAAAAATTCCAGACTGTTCATGTCTTTGACAGTGGGCAAACTTACAAAATCAGCAAGGGATCAAATACTTATTTCCTTCACTGTATATATAAATTCCCGAACTCTTGGAGACAACTACAGGTAGATTTGGAGTGGACCAATCGATCGGATGTGAATGTCGTGACAGATGTAGTAATTCGCACTTACTAACATTCACCTTGAAGCCGGAATGTGTCTCGAATAGCTTTTGCATATCAAAAACCCCGGGTAGATCTCTAAGCAGATCAAATAAAAACACCTATGTGCCTAATGTTTCCATCCGCCTCCAACGATCGGATAAATGGCTCAAGAGCAATATTAAACAAAAGAGGGGAGAGTGGGCATCCCTGGCGGGTACCTTTAAACAAAGGGATGGGCGGCGAAAGAAACTCAGGAGTATAAACTCTCGCTGTGTGGTCCGTATACAGTGATTTCAGGTACATGCGAAACGGGCCAACAATTTGAATACAGTCTAAGGTTTTACCCAACCATCCCCAGTCTGCCATATCAAAAGCTTTTTTGCAATCTATCGTGAGGATTGCTGGAGATGCATCAGCAGAAGGATTAAGATTTATGTCATCCAAAACAGTGAGGATTTTGCAAAAATTAGATACCACCGAACGTCCCTTAGTAAAGCTCACTTGGTCCGGGGAGATTATTCTAGGAAGGATTGAGGCAAGTCTATCAACCATAATTTTAGACATTAATTTAAGATCCAGATTTATTAACGAAATTGGGCGATAAGAGGAGGCTAACTCCAGATTTTTATCTGGTTTGGGAAGTACCTTAATGTATGCGACATTTGAAGAGGACGGAATCGGCTTACCCGACATATATCCATTATATAGGCGAAGCAAACATGGGGTTATTTGATCTTTCAGAATTTTAAAATTTCCACAGTGTATCCATCGGGGCCTGGAGCTTTCTGTTTTTTAAATAAGTAAAGGCCAATTTGAGTTCAGGTTCTGTAATAGGGGAATTAAGTTGTAGACTTTCCTCCTCTGTGATGGTAGGTAAGTTTAAAGAGTCAAACAGGATGGGGGTCAAAGAAGGGGAAGTCTGATGCCCAGCATAAATTTCAGCATAGAACTCCCTCAAAATGGTATTAATCTGCTTTGGCTGAACGTGAGACTGACCCGTCTTGTCTTGCAATTTAAAGGGAATGTGTCGCAAATTAAACTTTTTTTTTTTTAAGTAAGTTACTTAGTTCTATTATATTTTTTAAGTTTTTTGCTGTATTATTTTTTTTCTTACACATGATGGAAAGTATTAAAAATGAAACAATAATTTGACATGTTTTCCTATGTTGGCCACCAGAGGGAGCACTTCCCAGAATTACAGCAAGGTGAATAAGGCAAAGCAACCTGACTCACAGCTGCTGTAAATGTGGGAGGGAATCTCAGCCCCCCCCTCCTACAAGCCAGGAAAAGGTGTCTTCAAATTGCTAAGCAGTATCCGTCTGCCATTTTGGGTGTGATTGTTGAAATGCAGCTCGCAGAAGCTATAGGACACACCAAAAGGCTAAGCGTATGTTCACACGCTTACTAAACAAAGGGGAAACCGCTCCTGATTTTCAGCCATTTTTTAATGAAACTCGCGTTTTTTTAGGTGTTTTTCTATAGTCAATGAAAAACGGCTCCAAAAACGTCCCAAGAAGTGATATGCACCTCACTATAGCGGTTAGCCGCCAAGCAAATGCGCCATCTATACAGGATCCAGCATTGACAAAGTGCCTGACGAAGATCACGGTATTGACCGAAATGTCGCACTGTCACTGGCTATAAATAAATTATTTATTTGGAAAAGAATTTCCATTCTGGTGTGCATAGTACTTTCTCTATATTGTATCGGGTTGGGCCCCTACTTATGCACCCACGCCTTAACCTAGTGCTATCCGAACCTTGCTACAGATGATGGAGGAGAGTGTCAGCAAGATTGGGTGGTGATGATGGAGGAGACGGTTAGCAAGATTGGGTGGTGATGATGGAGGAGACTGTCAGCAAGATTGGGTGGTGATGATGGAGGAGACTGTCAGCAGGATTGTATGGTGATGCTGGAGGAGACTATCAGCAGGATTGTATGGTGACGCTGGAGGAGACGGTCAGCAGGATTGTATGGTGACGCTGGAGGAGACTGTCAGAAGGATTGTATGGTGACGCTGGAGGAGACTGTCTGCAAGATTGGGTGGTGATGATGGAGGAGACTGTTAGCAAGATTGGGTGGTGATTCGGGGGGGGGGGGAGGACATCTGGGGCGGGCCTGCCAGCGGTCACAAGAGCGGGGGTCTGTGTGAGAGAGAAAGAGGGACAGAGACACACACACCGTACCTGCAGTGCAGCCGGTCTTCATAATGGCGCCTGCTATCTCCCTACAAACCAGCTTCTCTGCTGTGTGTCTCTGAACTGCGCCTGCACAGTACAGAGCCAGATAGCGGAAGCAATGGACGCCTCCCGTTCATTGTGTCCTATGCACTGTGCTGCCGTGTTCCATCTGTGTATGTGTCGTTAAGAGAGACATACACAGATTAAATAAAACATGGCAGCCCCAGTATAGTAAGAAAGTGTCAATAAAAAAAAAACTTTGTGTGAAAAATTTAATAAAGTCAATATAATATTTTATTAAATAAAACACAGAAATTAATAAAAAAAAATCATGACACTGTTCCTATAATGATATGAGACTGCGACTATGGCCCCCTGGCCAAACGAGAAAGAAAGTCTGCCCGATTTATTAAGGCCATACGTTTCAGTTTTTCACCCTTATCTAGCCATAAGTCGTAATCCCCTTTAGCTTTCAAAAAGTTTTCCTTGTGTTGTAGTGTAGGAGTGTCCTGAAAAAAGATATACGCTCGTCTAAGCGCTAGACTAAGGTCATGGATCTGCTTTTTGGTTTTATTTTTGAGGGTGGAGATATGCGCAAGACTGCCTTCGCCGCGTCCCAGTATAGCTGCGGATTATATGCATGACTACTATTCCTGGAGTCATATTCCATCCACCAACGTCGGAGTAGAGAATGAAAAGACTCATCTGCAGACATATTTGTAGAAATCTCCATAGAAAATTCGTTCCACGAGGAAGGCAATCATGCAATTCCAAAGTCACTGGTGAATGATCTGAAATAAGCATCTGTTCAATCTCACAGGTGTTGACCCTTTGCATTAGAGAAGTAGATAATAAAATGTAATCTATACGGGACCAAGACTGGTGGGGGTGCGAAAAATGGGAATACTCCCTACCGTCTGGGTTCCGTAAGCGCCAAATATCATGTAATTCTGTTTCCTCCAGAAATGAAGCTAAAACTGTATCCCCTGAAGATAAAGTACAAGACTGCCGCTTATGTGTATTAGATCTATCCTCATTGGGAAGCAAAACAGTATTTAAGTCACCACCCAAAATTTTATTCGGGGTATTGTCAGTCCCAATGACATTACTTAGAGTCCTAAAAAAAAGGAGCTGTACGCATATTTGGACCGTATACATTGTATATACTAAGTGTCTGTGGGACCGGTGAGTAGTAAATGTATCCAACGACCTTCCGAGTCAGTAGATACATTAGATACTGTGTATGAAAGATTTTTATGCAAAAGTATGATAACTTCAGTCTTGGAGTCAATCGCAGAAGAACCATATACCTGACCCACCCACATTTTACATAACCTAAAATTGTCTGCTGCAGTCAAATGGGTTTCCAGTAGCAGTGCGATGTCAGTACGTAAGCGTTGTAAGTGGCGTAAGATCATTGTAAGCTTCTGTGGCGACTTGAGGCCTTTAACGTTCCAGGACACTACTCTCATGTACTATATAATAGGAAAAAATACATTCATGCATGACTCTTGACCCTAACCCCAGGGCTTTGGGTAAATCGACCTCACAAATTTGTCGCAGATCTTTCGACAACACTGACTCCGGTAAACAAACTATACGTAAGTTACTACGTCTAGATCTATTTAAGATCCTCGACTCGGTCCTACAATTTTTTATTTTCTTACTGCGTACCTTGAATAAGTTGGCGGAAATCAGTCAATTCCGAGTCAACACGATGCACAGTCATGTCCAAGGATTCCAACCGGGCATCATGGTCAGCCACCGATGCATGTAACTGAGTTAGCGAAGTGGCGATCGTTTTGGACAAGGATTCTCGTAAATCCGGAGAGATCAGTTCTGCTACTTGAATTGTCAGTTCCCTGTAATCAATATGGCATGGAATATTACCTACAGCCGAGTCCTGTGTGGACGGTATCTCCGTCTGCACGGTTGGGCTGCTAAGCAGGAAAGGCGCGTTCGCCATGTTGGATATTTGTTCAGCCAGATGGGTCTTACTCTGGGTTCTGGATTTTCCCATTACGCACACAAATTTGTTCATGCAATCACCTGGTCAGCTCCCCGGGAGCTTTGATGCTCGTCTGTGCTATCCCTGCAAAGTTCAGGTAGGTATGTCTGAGTGGTATGAGGAGCGGAGGTAAGCGCGATCGCTAATGTGCTGCCTCACATGCCGGGGCCGGAACCGGAAGTTTGGTCAGTATTTTGCATCAGTATTTGTAAGCCGAAACCAGAATTGGCTCCAAATTCTTTTCATTGTTAATGTTCCAATCCTGGTTTGGGCTCCCAAATACTGACCAAAATTCACGTCTGCATTGGAGATCTGGTAAAAAATGGCTAACAAAATACCACATTACGCAGCGATATTTTGTCCAGTAAAATGACGGACAGCATGGCGGAAACCCGACACACCATTATAGTAGATAGGGTCCGCCGAGCATCATTGGTGCCCATCATGCGACTGATCCGTCACTGCTGTCATTTTCGTTGTTCTGCTTTTGTGACGGTGAACAACGGAAATAATGCAGATGTGAACAGATCCTTAGGCTTGATTCACACATTCAGCTTTGATGCAATTTTTGTAACAGTTTTTGATGCAGTTTTTTTAAAGCCAAACAAAGACAGATGCAAAGGAGAAGTATATGTATTTATTCTATACTTGTCCTTCCTTTTATATCCACTCCTGAGATTGGCTCCAAAAACTGAATGCAAAATTGCTTGTGTGAATCTAGCCTTAGGAATTATTCACACGAACGTTGTGCACGTCCACGTGACGGCCGTTAAAACAACGGCCGTCACACAGACGCATGTATTTCAATGAGGCCGTTCACACGGCCACTGTTTTAATTGACTGTGTGCAGGATCCGTGGAAAAATAGGACGTTCTATTTTCTTCCGTTTTCACGGATCCCTCAATAAACTCAAGTCTATGAGGGATCTGTGAAAACAAGTCCAGCACGGGTGCGACTCGGACGTAAAAAAACGGCAGTTTTTCACGTTTGAGTTTGCACTCGGTCTTGTAAATCTGGCCTTCGAGTGGAGAAATAAAAAAAAGTGGACACAAAAAAAAAAAAAAAGATGCGTCGGTCTTTTCTTTATACCTTACCTTCTATTGGATCTCATGGCTTTGTCTAAAAAAAATGCACCAAAACTGTGTGTGACCATGGCCTTAGGATACACTATAGATGGTTCATTATGGTTGATAGGTGTCGTGTGCTAGATGAATATTGCCAGTGGTGTGAGGTGAGAACTTTACCTCTGGGGGGCAGTATTTTGGCAGATATCCCATCAGTGCACTTTACAATCTGATCGGGTGGCATTATTTGACCTCAGGCTGAATAAAGGCTAGATGCCCCCCCCCCCCGGTACATAGCACACATTACTGCACATTTTGGGGTCTGTCCTAGAGACCAGATTCAATTGTGCATCAGAAAAAGAATCATTACTTTCGAGGACTGAATTTGCCGGTCGCGATTGAACTTTGTCATAAATTACAGTTCCTGTTTTGGAGAACTTCTGTTTTTTGTAGTAGTAGTTATGGACTGTGTGCCTGCCTCATGATACGCTGTCATAAGGGTGGCACCAGACTGTTGCAACATATGGATTCTGATACTATATTGCAATATTGCAAAAGGAGCAACTAAAAAGGTTTATAGATTAATGGACCAGTCATGGTGAAAGTCTCAGAATTGCAGTTTCTTGCAACTCGATGACAGTGGCAACAAGGGGGTGCACACATCGGGGAACAATTATCAAGCCTAGGGCAAAGTGGAGCGGATGTCCATTGGCATTCTAGCTCTTATGGTCTATGGTCCTTGGACGGCTGCCACCCAACTCCTCCACTTTTCCTTTGTAATAGTTTTCATAAATATCTTGTATTGCGTTTTACATATTTTTACTGAAGGTGTGAGGGGAGACACATAAGGCACTGTTGGATGCCATGACAGCTATGCCAGTCCCATTTTTGAACAGATCCTATCTAAATGACGTATGGCATCTGTCAGGTTTCTGCCTCGTTCCAGATTCTAGTATTTTTTACACCAAGAACAGCGCTGTAGACTGCACTATTCTTGCCTTTAAAAATACTGGGATCCCTAAAGGACAGCGAAAAACAGCAGTGTGTGTACAAAGCCTAATGCTTTCCTTTGGGAAAGATGCCCTAACAACCCAAACGGTCTTACACCTTGCGCCCCAAAGCGATGTCCCTCGTTGTGTGCACCATTTTTATGGGACACTTTTTGCACCTTCTTGGAAGGTTTTGCAGAGTCTAGAAAAAGGGGCATTTCAAAGAGTCATAAAATGTGCTTTTTTGTACTACATATTGATGTAAAGCATGCCAGCCATGATGTGGTGCAAGAAAAAGGCAAGAATCTAACATGCCTAGCAAGATGCACCAAAATTATCATGCAGCGAGCGCCATTGTGATAAGTTTTATACGTACGAGGATTTCAGCGGTCTATCACTTATTTGCTTAAAGGGTTTTTCCTCCAGGCAAATACACGTTTAGGCTCCTTTAATATGTAAGTTAGCGTTACTTACATATAGAGGGCACTCCCGTGGTCAAATGCGCCGTTTTACTGGTTTCACTGCCAGTCACGTGATCCTGTAAGTCCTTTCTTGTTTATGCGACAATGAAGTGGACGGGTCATCAAAGTCACACCCAGCCCAAAACCCAACTCCTCTTCTTCATCATCATGCCGCCTAAACCTTTTCCTCTACTCCTCTCCTCGATCGTTCCATCACTCTGTCTAAGATAATATTAGCAATAATAATCTTAGCGGACGCAGTCTATTATTATCTTACACGTAGTGACAGTGTTATAACAATAAGAACTGGTGAATCTCGGAGGCAGGATACAACTTAAATTGACTGCACATTTGCATGAAACGCGTAGAGGAAAAGTAGAACAGTAAGCAGGGGGAAAGATTTGGATGACGAGTTAACCACTGGGGGTATGTTTAGGCGCTATTGTGGTGGAAGACAGGTGATCACTACCATTGATTGAATGAAGTGGCGGGGCTGACCTTAACACGTGACTAGCCATTAAACCGGCAGATCTGACCTCCAACCCTCTATATGTAAGTAACACTAAACTTCGATATTAAACAAGCAAAAAGTGGTATTTCCCGGAAAACCCCTTTAAGTGAAACAGTTTCTGAGAACTTACATGCAGAGCCTGGGCAGCGCCACCAGAGGAGTCTGACGTATTTATTAGCTTCTGCTTCCTCCACCCATTCTGTGCCGATTGACAGATGTCTCCCTATGGTCAGTAATAGGGAAACATTGTTTAAGTGGGTGGAGCTAGTGAAGAGTGGGCGGAGATAGCAACAGCTTATGAATACGCCAGGCTCATCTCTGGCTGCCCGGCCTCTGCATGCAAGTTCTCAGAAACGGCTTCACTTAAGCGGTCTGTCACTAATTTGCTTAACTCCGCGCGTCTGTCACTACATTATGCTATGCTCAGTGAGTGCAGCATACTGTGGATGGCAGGTTCCCCTTAACAAGTGGATTTACATGGCTGCTGGGTGATCCCATACTAGTGACTGCTGTGTGTAAATGAACCTATAGTGTATGTATGATAGAGCAGGAATAGGGTAAAATAAAGACAATAATAGAGTAGTAATCTGCTCCTTTTTTTTTTTTTTAATAAAATCTTTAATGCACCATACATTTAATCTGGAAAACAATACTCAAAAAACAACTGAGAATGGATTCTCCCCAACCCCCGGCCTTGACACGTTGAATAATTGTCTTCACTTGCAGTATCTGTCTGCTTTTAGTTTTGATCTCCTGTAAGAAGCAAAAAAAAAGATAATATCAAATAATGAGTATTAGTCTCTGTTTACTACGTATAGCTGGATCTGCCACAAGACAGGTACCAGCGACGACCGCTGGACCCCACTGACTTACAGTAGGGTCCATCAGGGTCTGCCGATTAGTCGGTCATTTTGAAGAGAAAAACAGCACCGCTGGCAGGGCAATATTTCCTGTCAAATATGACGAAATCTACGACAGGGGTTATGAATTATTAAGGTTTACGGCAAAACTCGTAACTTTTCTACTTTGTGCCTAAATCAGAGGAAGTTGAATCCTGGAGAACCCTTTTTGCAGATGACCATCCAAATTTCTTTTAGGCTAGGTTCACATGTGTCAGAAGGCTCTGTTAGGAGCCGCAGTCCCAGATCCGAAAATGGCAGAAGAAAAAGCACAGCATGCTCTTTCTTCTGGTGAAACGACAAACACCCTTCCGGAAACCCAAGAGAACCCATTAAAGAGGATCTGTCACTAGTTTAGTAATGTCCAATCTCCTAACTAGTTATATCTGAATACATTCCATATATGTCTGAATGGCAGTGGATCACCTTTAATGTATGGATAGAGGATACAGTCAAGGCTGGGTACACATCTGCGTTCCTTTTTTCTGATCCGTCATAGGAACAGAAGAACGAAAAAAACGGAGCCATTGCATGACAGATACTAACGGCGCCAGACTGTTGACTTGAAAGAGGATCTGTCACTAGTTTAGTAATGTCCAATCTCCAAGCTAATCTAATAGGCGCTGCGACACGGATAATTATTGTGTCCCAAAATGTTTTTTTTTATTTCAAAAGTTATGAGCTTTTTTCCTAATATCCAGAAAGACTGTCTCTGTATCGAAGAAGACGACAAAATCCTTGTTGTGAGGAGTCGTCTTGGTAGGGCTGGAGTCGATGCAAAGACCGTCTTCCTGGATGAGCGCTGAGGCGATGTGTAGAAAGAGCTGTGGCCAGAAATGTAAACACAGCGCGATCTAGCGATTGAAGCGGAGATCACTCTGTGCAGGGAAGGGGAGAAGCTGTATGACACTGTCCAAAGACACCGCCCACAGAGAAAAAGCAGCGTAACCGCCCCTTTGACTAGTATAGCTTAATATTTGCATATTAAGAAAAAATCTCAACTTTTAAAATAAAAAACATTTTGGGACACAATTTTCACTAGCATTATTAGCGTGGCAGTGTTCACATGCAGTAGCAAAATACGTCTGAAATTACGGAGCTGTTTTCGCCTGAAAACAGCTCCTGATTTTCAGTCATTTTTGTAACTACTCGCGTTTTTCGCGGCGTATTTTACGGAAGTTATTGGAGCTGATTTTCAGTGGAGTCAATGAAAAACGGCTCCAAAAACGTCCCAAGAAGTGACATGCACTTCTTTGACGCGGGCGTCTTTTTATGCGCCGCATTTTGACAGAGACGTGTAACATTCCACCTCGTGGGAACAGAACACCGTAAAACCCATTGCAAGCAATGGGCAGATGTTTGTAGGTGTAATGGGGCCGTTTTATTCAGGCGTAATTCGAGGTGTAAAACGCCCGAATTACGTCTGAAAACAGTGCGTGTGAACATAACTTTAGTGTCAGTCAAGCCATAGTTCCGTTTTTTTTTCATTGTTCTGTTCCTATGAAGGATCAGAAAAACGGAAAAAAGCAAAGCAGATGTGTACCCAGGCTGAACTGTACCCTCTACCCATACATTAAAGAGGCTCTGTCACCAGATTTTGCAACCCCTATCTGCTATTGCAGCAGATAGGCGCTGCAATGTAGATTACAGTAACGTTTTTATTTAAAAAAAACGAGCATTTTTGGCCAAGTTATGACCATTTTTGTAATTATGCAAATGAGGCTTGCAAAAGTCCAAGTGGGTGTGTTTAAAAGTAAAAGTCCAAGTGGGTGTGTATTATGTGCGTACATCGGGGCGTTTTTAATACTTTTACTAGCTGGGCGCTGTGAAGAGAAGTAACATCCTCTTCTCTTCAGAACGCCCAGCTTGTGACAGTGCAGATCTGTGACGTCACTCACAGGTCCTGCATCGTGACGGCCACATCGGCAGCAGAGGCTACAGTTGATTCTGCAGCAGCATCAGCGTTTGCAGGTAAGATCGACTTACCTGCAAACGCTGATGCTGCTGCAGAATCAACTGTAGCCTCTGCTGCCGATGTGGCCGTCACGATGCAGGACCTGTGAGTGACGTCACAGATCTGCACTGTCACAAGCTGGGCGTTCTGAAGAGAAGTGGATGATACTTCTCATCAGAGCGCCCAGCTAGTGAAAGTATTAAAAACGCCCCGATGTACGCACATAATACACACCCACTTGGACTTTTACTTTTAAACACACCCACTTGGACTTTTGCAAGCCTCATTTGCATAACTACAAAAATGGTCATAACTTGGCCAAAAATGCTCGTTTTTTTAAAATAAAAACGTTACTGTAATCTACATTGCAGCGCCTATCTGCTGCAATAGCAGATAGGGGTTGCAAAATCTGGTGACAGAGCCTCTTTAAGGCTTTATTCAGACGAACGTGAAAAAGGTCCGTGCAACGCGTGTGATTTGCACGCGCGTTGCACGGACCTATATGTGTCTATGGGGCCGTGCAGACATGTCCGTGATTTTTGCTCAGCGTGAGCCCGCTGAAAAAAAGTCACGACATGTCCGTTCTTTGGCCGTTTTGCACGCATCACTCACCCATTGAAGTCAATGGGTGCGTGAAAACCACGCATGCCGCACGGAAGCACTTCCGTGCGAACTGCGTGATGAGCGCAAGAGCTGTCAAAAGGATGAATGTAAACAGAAAAGCACCACGTGCTTTTCTATTTACAAACATCCAAACGGAGTGTCTTTGAGAAGAGCGAACCCGGACAACCGAACCGAACTTGCTTTGGCCGAACCCGGCAAAAAAATTTCCGGTACGCGACGTCCGGATATAGTCACTGTCCAGGGTGCAGAAAGAGTTAAACTGTTTCAGCACCCTGGCCAGTGACTTTCGATCCCAATATACATGAACGAGTAAAAAAAAAAAAAAAGTTCTGACTTACCGATAACTCCCGGCTTCTTCCTCCAGTCTGACCTCCCGGGATGACAATTCAGTCCAAGTGACAGCTGCAGGGAATCACAGGCCAAGCACAGGCTGCAGCGGTCACATGGACTGCGGCGTCATCCAGGGAGGTGGGGCCAGATGTCAAGAGAGGCGCGTCACCAAGGCAACGGCCGGGAAGTTCTCGGTAAGTACGAACCTCTTTTTTTTTTTTTAACAGGTTGCTAGATATGTTGATCGGAATGCACTGTCGAGGGTGCTGAAAGAGTTACTGCCGATCAGTTAACTCTTTCAGCACCCTGGACAGTGACTGACGTCGGCTAGAATCATCTCTATGATGGCGGCTGCGCGAAAATCACGCAGCCGCGCATCATACACGGATGACACACGGAGCTGGCAAGTGATTTTTGCGCGCGCAAAACGCCGCGTTTTTGCGTCCGCAAAAACGCCACGTTCGTGTGAATCCAGCCTAAAGGTGATCCACATTTCTTGACTGCCATTCAGACAGATATGGAATGTATTCAGATATAACTGCATGGCTATTATTGTTGTAGCGCTGCTATGATTAGTAATTGGCGGCTTACCGCTCTTCATGAGCGCCCATGAAGAGCGGTAAGCCGCCAATTACTAATCATAGCAGCGCTACAACGCAGTATAATTTCGCACCGATCCAGTCCCCAGTACAGCTCAGTGCCCGACGAAGGTCTAATCGACCGAAACGTCGACGTTGCACATGTAGCCTCTGGCATCCATCCTGAGAATCCAATAAATATATATTTTTTGAAACACAAGCAAGGTGTGCCGACTACAATTCTTAACCTACATCCGGGTTGGGACCCTACCTCGAGCACCCAAAGAAACCGGTGCTATCTGAACACAACCAGACATGTTAACTTTAGTCCGCAAATACAACTATGCCAATACTACATTTCTATTGTTTTTTTTCGGAGACCCATAACTTTTATTCATCTTTCTATCAATGGAGGTGTGTGAGGGGTTCATGCTTGCAGGACGAGGTGTAGTTGTTTTTTTTTTTACCATTTTGGGGTACATGCGACTTTTGTTCACTTTTATTCCATTTTTTGGGGGATTCAAATGGACCATAAAACATGGACATGCCATTTTTTTTTTAAATGGCATGTACCGTGTGGGATCAATAACTATATATTAGAATAATTCAGGCTTTTACGGATCCGGCAACGCCAGTTATGTTTATTTTTTCATTGTTTACATTACCTTAGGGGTCATTTATTTTTCCATATTACGAATAACTTTTTAAATCTATTTTCTTTCTTTGGTCCCACTAAGGGACTTGAACATACTATCGTCAGATCGCTTCTACACTGTGCTGCAATACTTATGTATTGCTGTGTATTGGGCATTCTATGTCCTCCTATTAAGTGTACATGTGTTCAGAGCAGAGGGGAGGGGCTGGGAAGCGTTCAGTGAAGAGAGCCTATAGCGCTGAACGTCCAGGGACCGTCTCCCTAGCACTAGCGTTCACAGCGCCGGCGACATTAAAACCTGGATTTCTCGGTCATACAACCTGCATGACCATTACACCCAAGTAGGGTTGCACTGCTCCGCCCGTCGTCTATAGTGCGGTCAATAGTTTTGAGGGGTCAAAACTACTGACAGGTTCCCTTTGAAAGGGAGATTTCCAGTTTTTAATGTAAATAAAGACTATTGATTTTAAAATGAAATATGTATACTTCACGTTATCCTACTGCACAGTTTGCGGTCAGGGGATATTTATTGTTTATATGCAGAGGCTTAAAACCCATCCAAATTATGTCCAAACGATCTTAAAAAAAGAACAGGCTCTAAATATGTATTTTAACTCTGGAAGATGCTTTAAATGGTTCTAAAAGATTAGAAAAACCTTTCTTCTTTCTTCCAAAAACAGCGCCAAACCTGTCCATAGGTTGTCTGTGGTATTACAGCTCTGCCCTGTTCACTTCAATGAAGCAGAGCAGCAATAGCAGTCAATTCATGGACAGGTATGGAGCGGGTTTTGGAAGTAAGCAGCTGTGTTTTTCTAATCCTGGACATTCGCTTTAAGCACCTTTTATATTTTCACAGTAGCATTAAAATGTTGAATATCCCATAAAATTACCTGTCTAGAAGTGCTTCATGGAAAGACCCATCCTTTCTGGCTTTTTTGAGATCCTTGTGGTCTTCCGTGCTGATTTTAATTTTATGGTCCTGAAAACTTTGAAATTTTTTTCTGCAAAATAATCAGAAAGTATATAATGAAAATCTACAGCATTCACAAATCCTATTCTAGTCCACAGTACGTTGTCAGGGAGGATCAGTCTGCTCTGTCCGTCTAAGAGCCTATTCCAAACCACGCAATAAATAGAAATACCAGTAGCCGACACCTGAAGGGGAGGGGGCACCATGCCGGTCTCTATAAGGGCTGTTATTATTTTCTATTTATAGCGATTACGATAAAGACCTAGGTTAGGTCGAAACGTCGAGAAATATCGCCTATACAAGAAATATCGCTTATGAACAAGAATAACGTGAATTGTTCATAATAAAATCATTTTGAAAATTATTTTCTAAAGATCATTGGAGTGCTTCAAGGTTGTTTTTTGATCTTATTGTGGGTTGTCCAGCCCGAACCTCTACAGCACCAATACTACGTTCATTCTTTATAGGTGTGCATCCTTACATATTTGAGAATATCTATAAGGGCTGTGATAGGAAGAGCTTGAAATACATCCAAAACGGGTTTGCTGGGCTGGGAGTGACACTAGTAGGAATCCAATAGTACAAAACATCTCCAACGCACCTCCCTGGTCCCGACCATACCATATTATTGCAGATCACACACTTTTTTCATTGCAAAGGGGAAAATACGCAAATGAAAATCACCACCATGTTAACTCAGCCTTAAGGAAATCCGTCCCTTCCCAGATCCCTCTAATAAAGATCATCTATAAGATTCTCATGGTATTGCACATATGTTCGGGGCTCCGTTAAAAAGCGCATGTTGTATGCCAATCACTGTACAGCATGAATTGGGCAAAAGGCAACACATGGCTGCAACTTCACACACATGGGGATGGGGTATGTGGTTTCATTGCTGCCACCCAGTAAAGCACTATTGTTTGATCACATAGGGGTTCATGCTGCGTAAAGTCATGTGCGAACATTAATCACCTGGATCTATAAAATAGTATCTAATATTATTTGATTATATGCAGTTTACATAGTGATGTTTAGAATCTGCATTTATGTGAGAAAATAATACAAGGACAGGTCATCATGATTGTCAAATATACAAGGAAATGATTTACTGCCCCATAGTGGATAAAATCAGCAATAATCCTGCAGGTAATGATCACAGCAACGATACCCCCAGAACTATATTACCGTATGACACAGTATAGATAGGCAGCAAATACAACAAGGTAATGTACTCTGGAGGTTATCTCGTAACACAAGCTACAATTTGTATAACGCTACTGAAGGGGCTTCTACTGCACTCGACACAAGTGTTTATTCAATAGAAGTGAGAGGACTAACATATAGCAGTTACCATTTCCAGCTCATACACTCCACAATATTGAAATTGCAATGCCAAGAAGTCAACGTTTTGGAATTGTGGAAATCACAGGATCGAGAGACATGTTAATGATATGCAAATGATAAAAAAAATGGAAACAAAATATTCCAAACATCTTGATTTATTCAGTTTTGAGTATGAGCGCCATGTGGAGAAACACACGCACTACCACGCCTTGGTATCAATGAGGTTATTAATGGTTGTCTGAGGAATGTTATGCCACGCTGAATGCACTAGGGCACACAAATCATCAAGATTGGCTGCTGGCAGCTCCCTTGGCAATTGCCGACCAATGACTTTACAAATGTGCGATGGGAGACAAGTCCGGAGGTGCTGCAGGCCATGGTAACACGTTTAGGCCACGCAGGCTGCTCACAGTAGCACGAGCAACATGCGGCCTGGCGTCCTGTTGAAAGATGCCTTCTGGGGCACTTTGGAGAAGTGGCCGTACCACTGGATCCATGACCAAATCAATGTAACGCCGAACTGTTAGTGTACCTGAACTGAAGACTAGAGGGGCCAGGCTACCATACATTATGCCATCTCACACCATAATCACAGGAGTAGAAGCGGTGTGACGTTCCCTTGTGAAGGCCCCATGTGGTCTCCAGACCTCCATTCCAGCCTTTGCCGTCTTGCTGTGCACCATGATAGCCTTTGAGAACGGTGGCGTGTGGTCAAAAGAACACCTGTAGCTGGACCTCTGGCTTGTAGCCCAATGTTGTGTAAACGCCTTCTGATGATTTGTGTCGACACTGGTTCCGGTTCTAGGCTTGGGATGTGACATCCAATTCACTTGCAGTACAGAATGTCATTCTCGTTCATGGTTGTTTTCCCAACCTTTGGGACACGCAACATTGAACAGTGCTGACATCTCAGCCTAGGTGTGTAGCGATCTGCCGGAGTGATAAACCAAGGTCACTCAACTCAAGGATTCTGTCCTTCTCAGTTTGCAACAATTGGCAATAACATGCACATCCACGAACAGGAGGCATCGCAGAATCATCCAACAGCACTCGATCCGATTTTTGAGGTTTCATGTGGCTAAAAAACTTTGCTTGCAATCCGGCTTCTACACCCCCCCCCCCCCCCACACACACATGCCACAGATTGGAGCTAGGTGATGGAAAATGTGAACATTTTCAGATCTTAGTGACACTTGCTACCTCCTCGTTTTCCGTAACCTCACATCTTGTCCTTCTTGGTGTTGGAACTTCAATGTTGAGAAGTGTATATGTATCATTCACATAAGTAGATCTACTGGAGGACTTCTTCTAGTTCTATGTACCATTTCCTTATACAAATTCTATTTCAGTGTTTTCCTAATAAAGTCAGAATCGGTCCCATTATAAGCAGGAGTGATCTGATGATAACCTTTCATTAGCATGAAAGGTAGACAGTTGCAAATCAACACAATGCAGCAGTCTCTCTGATCAGTCCACGAACAGACCATAGACTGCCATGACAGCACTTGTTTTCTGCAAATGACACCTCCAGGGCGATGGCAGGAATTACCCACAGCCTCACCAATTATTGTCAGTGCGCTGCCACTTGTAACGGGAGCGATTCGGATAATGTTTCCTAGGGAATTAAAGGAGTTTTCCAGTTCTATGTAAATAAATGGTTTATCATTAACATATGTCTCACAGGACAAGTTGGGTGACGGCTAAGTGATTTCCCACACAATATTACACTTACAACAATAATTGATAGTAACAGATAGAAACTCCACAGAATATATCCCAAGTAGCGCCCCGGTAGCGTTACTTTGGGCACACGGACCGAGTGTTACTAATGGGTGAGATACTGGTTTGGATGCCTAAGTAGGACTTATTTCTACTGCATATAATTATGTGCGGCTCTTAGCGCTTTAGATCGTGACAATGTTGTTGAGCAGCAGTAGCGTTGGATGCATGCCGGTTCTCTCCTTTTTGGAGGCTGCTTTCACAGCTATACTCTTTATGCTCCTTCTTTTTGTAGATATTTATACTCTGCTCTACAATTGATTATATTGTGGGCCTTCTAACTCAGGGCTATGCGCAAAGCCTTTACGGTTATTTCAATATTGTCTTATATTGGGTATCCGATACCCATATGTATGTGTAACCAATGTATTGTCAGGATACCTTAATATTTGTAGTCCGTATACAGCAAATCTTGTTGGGATCTCCTGTGTATTTTATGCTGTCTATTTCTAGGATATGTAATACAACTTAGGAGTTTTATATTTTCAACAAAAAAATAGTATATGACTCCTTGTTCGTTTTTGTATATAAAAGGTTTATCATTTCATAGTGAAAATATACTTTGTGATTAAATTCCTCACTATTTCCAATATCTTTGGTTTGCTGTAAACCTGTACAGACCTGGTCTGCTCTCCATTGAGAGGTGGATATCTAGGCAATGCCCTGGGCACTAAATAATTCAGCAGTAGCGGAACAAATCTCTCCAATAGTTTATTACAGCTGGTCAGTCTGGCACCCAGGTTGTTTAGCTCACAGAGCATAGCCCAGACTGAATACAATCATTACTTCTCATTGGAGAGCAGGACTAGGCATATATGGCTTTTCAGCCCCAGATATATACAAGAATGTTCTCAGTCACTGACAGCACAGATCTTGATAATGGTGAGGAATTAAAGCACAAAGTATATTAGAAAGTTACAGATCTTTTTATTACATAATGATTAAGCTTCATTTATATAAAACTGGAAGACCCCTTTAAAAAAGGAAAAGACATGTATTTATTTCAAACACATTTTCCACCATTAAAGGGACACTCCGGCCACAAACGAAACTTTCCCATGTGTATCATTATGGTATGCCATGTGTCAGTCTCTCACCTGTTATTTCAGACTGGGATGGTTGCTTAGCAGCAGTGTGAATCAGACTCTGTGACACGCTTTCTCTACTTGATTCTATGGAGATCTATGTGTCACCCATCACACCCTTCAGCACTTCCTGTACCACACTAGTTTTGTACAGGAGGGGGGGGGGGGGGGGTGACGACGACAAAAACTTCTATCATCAGCTACCACTGATAGTTAGACAGGATCCGGTCACACAGGTATAATGTTGGAGAATATAGTGCAGACTCCCTCTCTGTATACTTATGGTTTCTCAGATTATTTAGGAGAATATAGAGAGAATGATAATCACAGTGTCCCCCAGCAGGCATAAGTGGTATGGTCTTTAGCTGGTCATGTGATGCTGTGCTGAGGCATCATGGGATTTATAGCAAAGCAGAGAGGAAGAGAAAGCTGGGGAAATCGAAGAATTAAGATAGAGGCTTTTTTAACCCCTTAAGGACGCAGCCTAGTTTGGACCATAAGGCTCAGAGCCCATTTTTCAAATCTGACATATTTCACTTTACGTGGTAATAACTTGGGAATGTTTAAACCTATCCAAGCGATTCTGAGATTTTTTTCGCGTGACACATTGGGCTTTATGTTAGTGGTAACATTTGGTCGATATATTCAGTGTTTGTGAAAAATTGCAAAATTTAGAAAAAAATATAATTTTTCTGAATTTAAATGCATCTGCTTGTAAAACAGACGGTTATACCACCCAAAATTCTTACTAGTTCACATTTCCTATATGTCTACTTTAGATTGGCATCGTTTTTTGAACACTCTTATTTTTCTTGGACGTTACAGGGCTTAGAACATAAACAGCAATATATCATTTTTAAGAAAATTTCAAAAGCCTTTTTTTTAAGGTACCTGTTCAGTGTTTATTTGTGAAAAATTGCAAAATTTTGAGAAAATGTGAAAAAAAATTGCATTTTTCTGAATTTAAATGCATCTGCTTGTAAGAGAGGGTTATACCACCCAAAATAGTTACTTGTTCACATTTACCATATGTCTACTATATGTTGGCATCTTTTTTTAAACATTTATTTTTCTTGGACGTTAGAAGGCTTAAAACATAAGCAGCAATTTCTCATATTTTGAATAAAATATCAAAAGCATTTTTTTTTGGTACCAGTTCAGTTCTGCAGTGGCTTTGAGGGGCCTATGTATTAGAAACCCCCATAAAACACCCCATTTTAAAAACTAGACCCCTCAAAGTATTCAAAACAGCATTTAGAAAGTTTTTTTAACCCTTTAGGCATTTCACAGGAATTAAAGCAAAGTGGAGGTGAAATTTGCAAATTTCATTATTCTTGCTGAATTTCAATATTATTCAACTTTTTTCTATAACACAGAAGGTTTTACCAGAGAAATACTACTAATTATGTATTGTCCAGATTCTGCAGTTTTTAGAAATGTCCCACATGTGGCTCTAGTGCGCTCGTGGACTAAAACACAAGCCCCAGAAGCACCTAGTGCATTTTGCGGCCTCTTTTTTATTAGAATATATTTTAGGCAGCATGCCAGGTTTGAAGAGGTGTTGAGGTGCCAAAACAGAAGGAATTTTGGAAACTACAGCCCTCAAAGAATTAATTTATGGTTGTTGTTACCATTTTGACCGCACAGGTTTTTCACAGCGCGTATTTGAATTGGGCTTGGGCTGTGAAATTACAAAAAATGAAATTTTTTCCAAAAAGATGTCACTTTTGATCAAAATTTCTTATTTTCACAGGGAACAAAATACCCCATTTTGTTGCCCAATTTCTCCTGAGTGCAGCAATACCTCATTTGTGGCGATAAACTGCCGTTTGGGCCCATGGGAGGGCTCAGAAGGGAAGGAGCGCTTTGTGTTCTTTGGAGTGCAAATTTTGCTGGATTCGTTTCCGGGTGCCATGTCGCATTTGCAGAGCCGCAGAGGTATCAAAGCAATGAAAACCCACCAGAAGTGACCCCAATTCGGAAACTGTGCGGAGTGCATCAGGGTAAGTAAAGCTGGGGTAGATTAAAAATCAAGGGATGTATGATACATTTTAAAGCACTCTTTCATATGTTTTCAGGACACGTGTCACATTGATATATTGTGTCCTTCCTTATCCCCCTCTTATAACAGACTTTGCACCCTTCTTGCCAGTTTGGGGAACTTCTCCTGGAAAGTGTTGCCCTGGTACGATGCGTGTGGCCACGCTTCCAGAAGTACTGGGTGCCCCCTTCTTGGTCCCTAAAGATTAGGTTTTTGATAATCACCTCTTGAAATTCCAGGAAAGTTCCCGTCTGGCCTGTACATCGACGTAGCACGTACACATTGTACAATGCCATCTGTATGATGTGCCCGGCCAGCTTCTTATACCACACCGCATGGCGCTGTAGGGCTTCAGGACTTGATCTGACAAGTCCACCCCTCCCATGTACCTATTGTAGTCCAGGATGAAGTCTGGTTTGGGGGTCTCTGTACTGGTACCTCGTACAGGTACATGGGTACTGGTGGGACATCTCTCTTGTCTTGTACTTGACACACAATATGTTGCTGCTAGAATGTGCCCTGCGCTAACTCCTTCTTGTTTGCCCAAGCAGAGTCTTAGGGAGGCCTCTCAGATTTCTTCTAGCAGTGCCGCATGCCGCAGGACTTCTGGAAGCGAGGCACCTGAAGAGCGGGACGCTGGTATAAAAATGATCCAGGTAGAGGTGGTAACCCTGGTCCAGCAGTGGGTGCACCAAATCCCACACAATTTTTGCATTAACTCCCAGTAAGGGGGGGGGGGCATTCTGGGGGCAGAGCACTTGTGTCCTTCCCTTCATATATCCTAAATTTGTACATATACCCTGATGCACTCTCGCACAGCTTATACATCTTCACACCATACCTTGCCCTCTTACTCGGCAGGTACTGGCGGAATTGAAGCCTCCCTTTAAAATGTACCAGGGACTCATCAATAGAAATACAATTCTCGGGTGTGAATGCTTGGGAAAATCGGGCACTGAAACGGTCTAATAGGGGTCTCCGTTTATACAAACTGTCAAAACTGGGGTCATCTCATGATCTCATGGTGGGCGCTGCTCATTATCAGTATAATGTAAGAAGCGAAGAATTGCCTCTTTTTTTTAGGTTCCAGTTCAGTTCTGAAGTTGCTTTGAGGGGCCCATATATTAGAAACCCCTATCAAACAAAACACCGAATTTTAGAAACTAGACCCCTCAAAGTATTCACAACAGCATTTAGAAAGTAGAGGTGAAATTTACATATTTCTTTTTTTTGTCAGAAAATCCTTTTTATTCAATTTTTTGACAAAGGCTTTACAAGACAAACGCAACTCAATACTTTTTGCCCAGATTCTGCAGTTTTGAGAAATATCCCACATGTGGTCCTAGTGCGGTAATAGAAGCCCCGGCCTCCGAAGCAAAGGAGCACCTAGTGGATTTTGAGGCCTCCTTTTTATTAGGTACCATGTCCGGTTTGAAGAGGTCTTGTGGTACCAAAACAGTGGAAACCCCTCAAAAGTGACTCTATTTTGGAAACTAGACCCCTTGAGGAATTCATTGTAGTTTTCATGGGGTGCATGCGACTTTTTGATCAGTTTTTATTCGAAGAGGCGTGGCGACTAAAAAACAGCAATTTTACTATTGTTTTTTATTCTATTTTTTTTTTTACAGCGTTCACCGTGCGCTATAAATGACATATTCACTTTATTCTGCGGGGCGATACGATTACGGCGATACCAGATGTTTATAGTTTTTCTTATGTCTTATGGCGTTTGCACAATAAAATACTTTTTATTAAAAATCATTTACTCTTTGTGTTACCTTATTCTAAGAGCCAGAACTTTTTTATTTTTCCATCAAGAAAGCCGTGCGAGGACTTATTTTTTGCGTAACAAACTGTAGTTTCTATCAGTACCATTTTTAGGTACATGCAACTTTTTGATCTCTTTTTATTAAATTTTTTGGGAGGTGAAGTGACCAAACAATTGTGATTCTGCTTTTTGTTTTATTATTAAGTTTTTTTTATGGCATTCACCGAGCGGGATAAATAACAAAATAATTTTGTAGTTCAGGCCGTTACGGACGCGGCGATACCAATTATGTATAGTTTATTTACTTATTAATAATAAAGGACTGATAAGGGTAAAAGGGGATTTTTACTTTTAAAACTTTTATTTTCTTTTTTTTTTACACAACTTTTTTTTACTTTATTACTTTGTCCCACTAGGGGACTTGAGGGCAGGAGGCCCTGATCGCAATTCTAATACACTGCACTACATGCTTAATGCAGTGTATTAGAGCTGTCAGCTACTCACTGACAGCAAGCATAGTGGGTCCTGACTTTGTCAGGACCCACTAGACTTCCGTAGATGGCATAGCCGGACGCCATTGTTACGCCTCCAGTTGCCATAGCAACCATCGCTGCCCGCTATCATGTAGCGGGCCGTCGATGGTGGTTTAACCCCTAAAAAGCCGCGATCGCCATTGAACGCGGCTTTTAAGAGGTTAATCAGCGGGGACACAGCGATCGGTCCCCGCAATAGGAGCTGCAGCAACTGCTGTACAAGACAGCAGCTGTCACAGCTCCTCTATGTGTCGGGAAGACGGCCGAAATGGCCGTTCCTCCCGTGACGTACTATTAGGTCATGGAGCGCGAACTATACAGTTACTATGACCTATTAGTACGTCCAGGAGCGGGAAGGGGTTAAAGAACAGACAAGGCAGCTGTTCAAATACTAAGTGCAGTATACATAAAATAAGTGTAGAGAGTGTGGTATTCAGTCAGGTGGGGAATGCAGACATGGAAAAGTTGTGTTACCACTGGAGGTCTTCTTTAATCTAAACCCGGTATTTCCAACATTATTTGCAGAGCTTCTAAAAAGCACAATTTTCTGCTTACTTACACGTAGTTGAGTTCACAATGTTTAACATTGCCCCTATCTTCATCTGCTAAGTCGTCTTTTCTCTTTGATTCTCTTTCTGTACAGCATCGGATCTGCAAAGAGAGAAGAACATTGAGATATGTTATAGTAAGTACTCGGACCTGCATTAAAAAGTGTCTGAGAAGATCAGTAACCAGAATGCGGGGCAGGTACTTTAATACAGGTCACAGAACTCCGACGTGACTTCTAATATTCCTAGTGATATATGGTAGGAGGCACTACTTTTATAATGCACATCTCAGCTACTGCTGAACCTCTTGTATTGTTGCCCCCTTTGCTCATGAAAAATAGGGATTGTTGCAGCTGACGCGTTTCCATACCAGGGCTTGTTTTGCATCAGCTGCGGTTACAGTGCATCTGCTGCAGAACTGCTTTGTTTAGAGAGGGAGAGCTTCAGGTCAGTCAGTCAATTAGTGACTGACATGAAGTTGCCCCTCTTGAAAAAAAGGTTCTTCAGCAGAACCGTTGGAGCACTGTTAAAGAAACCCTCCACGTCACCATGTCATGAGTTTCCCCAAGACAGAAAAAAGTGTTACAAGCTGTAATAAATTTGAAGGCCTAGTTCACACGGGGCTTTTTGGCACCGATTTTGACGCAGAAACCGCTTACAATTGTCAGGGATCATTACTATGTATATTGTCTGAAAAATATTATCCTCACATATATGTATATACATTTCAGTTCTTTGTGTAATATACTGATATATATAACAAGTTCTTTGTTCATGTCGGACACACCTATGGAAGACACCGCCCCCTGGAATGCAAAGAGGAGTGTGCAGAAGAATGTATAGCAAAAGTTACAGCAGAAGAGCCAATGGAATTCAAGCAAGTCACACATCTATAGGGAGGGGCATGTGTCTTCTCTGTGTGTGTTTCTTTGTTCTGAATAAAGGGCACTTCTTCCTGGCTGACATTGAAGCTGTACCTCAGACATTTGTGTGGTGTACTTCTTTCCAGGCATGCCTTCAGCTTTCAATTTACAGAGGTGGTTATTCGGTGTGAAATACGGACCTGACATTTGGTGCCGAAGCCGGGACCTCACTCGAGGAAAAATCAAAATCCGGACAGTCGACAATCACAGGGTGAAACAGAGGACTCAAAGTTGCCCACTGAAGGAATTTGATCACCTCCGCAATAACACGGTAAGCGAATTGATTTTATAAATCTTCGTCTTATCTGTGTTAGTGGGCAGTCTTGTAGCGATCTGTAGAACCCTTTTGTTGATTTCCTGGATTATCTCAGGCGACAGAGGTGATATTTTCCGCTGTGAGGTTGAAAACCTGTGAGACCCTAGTCGCGCCCGACTAACCATCCTCTGGGTAGTTAGGGACTGGATAAAGTTATATAACACGACCAGAGAGCTGCAGACTGTGGAATTTTTATATTTCCAGCGAGGCCAGAGAGTCTAATTGAATATTTTTGAGAGTCTAATTAAAGATTTTTATAATTCTAGCGAGATGTAATGATAAATACATTGCAGACTAGAGATTATACTATTTCGGCGAGACTTAGCGTTGGAGACTGTGAAATTATATTATTTCCTGCCAGACCAAGAGTTGCAGATCGAAAATTGTTATATAAATTACGTGTATAATATAGACTGTTAGAATGGATGGTTTACGGTCCATATTCAAATCATCAGGATCACCCGATCCTATTCATGATTTGGTGAAGTGAATGGAAGTTAGGAATAAGAAAGGTATTGTATGTTATATGTATTAGAAAACAGGACCAGCCAACGCCCGGTAATGGCGTCCGTACCTCATGTTGAGTGTGTCCTCATTGTGGGTGGGAAACCACCCCCCCTTCACAGCTGCGCACTGTGTTTCCAATGGGAGAGGCTGCCCCCCCCCTGCCCCTGATGTGGCCACGCCCGGCCCAACCAAATCAGTATGAAATAATCACCTTGTTAATTTTGTCATTTGTAGTGTTTTTTCTATTTACAGAAGTTCCAGTCTAGTTCACAGATGAAGCAACACGTCATCATAATATAGAGATGGTGGCCGACAGATTGTATGGTTAAACATTAACGTAGATAATTCCTATACAATGGTGTGATGAATGATTGCAGATACGTATGTTGTTTTGCCGGCATTGAAAGTGTTAAGATTGTGAGAAGCTGTGAGTTTGTGACCCCCCCTCCCTCCCCTCTAAAGTGTGCTGTGTTTGGGAGGAGGAGGAGGAGGAGGAGGGGGGGCTGACTGGGTGCAGTCTGCAGGGCTGATGAGACAAAGGGATTTCAATATGCACTGCTGAGATATATATATATCAGTAATGTCTACAAACCGAAATACATTTCTTCTCTTTTGCGCATGCGCTGTTGTTGATAAAAGTTACGATATTTATGTGTTCTGATGTGATCAGATTTCATGTGTTTTGATGTTAATTCAGATGTATTAAACTACAGATACTGTGAGACACGGGGTTTTGAAAATGTATGTGCCCCCACCGTTCCCTATATATATATACAGTTTATTGGTTTGCAGTAATTAATGTTATCAGAGATAATATTTTCTGTTTTATTGAATAACTAACTACAATTGTTTTGCTTTTGATTTCACACATGAGTTATGTCATTGTAAAGATCAAATGTATTTTCGTCAGGAAAAAGTCATTTTTGTTTCAGGCTGTTGCACATTACAGGGGGTTAAACTAGTGCCGCACAGATAGAGTGCCAGACTTTGTTATGTTGAGATGTAGTTTTGAACTCTGCTACATTACTTTCGCAGAGTCCACAAAGGGGGGAAGGGTGAAGGAACTGATCAGGTACAATTTTGGTTTGATCAGGTACAATTTTGGTTTGTTTTGAGTTAATTAATTTGGTTTCAGAAGATCTAAAAATGTGTAAGAGACCCCAATGAGTAATCCAGATTAAATGTGTATGAGAGTAACCTACATTTTGAGGTTTGTGTAGATGGTTGCGTAAGAGACCATCCCCCTCCAGCAAATATACACAGGAGGCAGAGGTGACGTCACTTAAACGAGTCTTTATGGATTTAGATGAGGGAGAAGGCAAAACAAAAATTGTCTGGACATTGTTAATTTGATGTAAAGTTTTTAGGAATGTTTTCTTTTTATTTGTTTTTGTATTAATCAAGTATTTGCAGAACCTGATAAAAGTGAGATTCTCAAAGTGCTCGTGATTATCAGATGAGTGTGGAGAAGTGTATAACATTTGGTTTTATTTTAGAGAATGAAGACGCCACCCCTTTGAGATGTTCTATCTATATGTGACATGGGTTTTTAATGTAAATTTGTAATAAAGAGATATTTTATTATACAGTATGTACAAGCCGGGATACGAGGCACCAGGTAAATTACCCAGAAACCACTCTCACCTTCTTGTTCATCTCAAGGAGCGGAGCTGGAGGTGCTCGCTGAGGCTTGTAACCTGGCAGAAGGTAAGACGGCCGACATTTACACTGACTCTAGGTACGCTTTTGGCATCGCCCACAATTATGGGCCCATTGGTAGTAGGAACTTTGTTGGATCATCGGGTAAGCCAATTGAGAGAGCAAGAGAAAACAGAACTGACAACAAGGGTATATGCAGCCAGGTGTCAGTAAATTGGCTTGTCCCTGGATACAATAATGCCACCACTAGGTTTGTAGCAGCCGGCATGATGTGCGCACGGCATGACATAGGTAAAACAGCAAAGGTACCTGTGAAAAGTGCAGCCCGGCCAGATTACCCGTCCCAGCGACTGCAGAACATACAACTACCCGAGGTAGAAGTGTATGACAAAGTGCTCATGTGTGTAGACCTGTTCTCGGTGGGCCTGAAGCCCGGCCTGTATTTTCCCCACTACAGACGTTGTGTGTAAGTGACAGGGGAACAATGTTATCCCAAGTATTGAACTGGTGTTTGTACAATGATAAGATGTCAGCAGTTCTCTAGACATTGTCCCAAGGTTAGTTTGTTTAATAACTGTATTTAAAAAGTTTAGTGGGAATATTAAATATTGAGGTTAAGTTTTATGTAAAGTTCTGGACCAGCCTTAGCATTGGACTATTAGAGTCATGCGTCAGATAAAGGTACAGAAGTGGGATATTCCCATTAGAAAACATTTTTATTTATTTATTTTTATTTTTGTTGTGAAAGGGAAATTTTAGAGCAGAGAATTCTGTGCAGTGTATATGTGTATGTATAGATATGTATATAAAGAAAGAGAATCAGTTTGTAAGTTTTAGTTACTGACCAGTGTGAACGTTTAATGTAAAGATGTTATTTGTTAATGTTTTTCTTCAATTGAATTATCTGATTAAGATCAATTAATGTTTATGCAATGAAAAAGCTTGTTCTCCACAGGAAGTGTCCAACTGGGAGCGGAAGGCGGGAGAACCAGATTCTAACAGAATGTGGACGGATAAAGGAAGGTGAACGGTGGCACCCAATTCACTCTTGATGGCACTTGTTTTGATGGTGTATGACCTCACATATGCCCCAAGACTGCAAGGATCGATTTGGTAAGATCTAATTGGTATGTCCCAGGTTTTACAGCTGTCGCTGCTAAATTCTGTTAGAGCTGTTTGATTTGCCTACAGAACAGTCCTGGCAGACCGGTGCCAACCTTATCATACCCGCCTCCCACGAAGAGAACCGACCTTGAGAGGCCTTCCCAGGTAGAACGAACCAGGTTAGAGTAAGAAAAATAGGTTTAAGACGCTTGTCAGATAAACATGTGGAATCTGTGTATCTTTCTGTGAGGTGGAGATGTTCCAGGCGATCAGCTGAGATCAAGGTACAAATCCTGCTGAAAGGGTATCACCAAGTGCAAATGAAATGTACCCAGTAAGTTACACATCTTCTAGGTGCCCTGTCCATTGTAACAGAGAAGTTTTTCCTTATATAAAGGTGTTTGATGTCATTTAGGGGCCTGACATTATTGTATGTACTTAGAACAACGTTTATAATGTATGCGGATGATGTTATCACCAGATTAGTATTTATTTTAACAATTGACAAGAGTTGGGGGTCCCCAGCAAGTGCCAGTAAACATGAACTAGAAGACTTTTAATATGATGAACTCCATCACTGAGATGCGGCAGGCACAGCCTGAGCCAGTACAACGCGTTTATCATGAACTGACGGCAGTGTCACAATTCTAAGCGGCCGCCCAGACGAGTAACTTGCCAGAGGAAGAGTACAGATGCGGAGGGTTTGATAGTCACAATACAACTCCACTAATCCGCCTACGTGGGATCTCACCCCAGGCTCACAACATGCGGTGCTATGTACAGCCTGATGACGTAAACTAAAGGAGACGTGTCGGACAGATGAGAAGGACCAAACCAAGTCCTGATGACATCAGCAAAGTAAAGACCAAAGACCTGAGTGAATCCGTCAGCAGGATCAAGTGTTTTGATAAGTAAGTGACCAGGAGGGGGTAATAATAACTCCCCCACTGGACACCAACGTAGTCTGACTCCACAATTGTGTGGGTTACCCTGAGGGTGACAGTCAGTGAAGAGCAGAAGACAGGAGAAGAAGAAGACGATGGTGTACAGGACTGGCAATGAACTGATGGGACCCGAGACCTGAGGGTGATAGCATGAGATTGGTGATAGCATTATGTTATTAGCTGAGGCCCTATTGTTTATAATGTCTGAGGTTTATAATTATAATGTGTGTAAATATGCCACGGTGCTGCAAATTACAATCTGAGGAGTTTTATGTGAAGGTCACTGTGCTGCCCATGACCTGTCATATCTGCAGGGGTAAAGTCCCATTAGGACAGTAAGTGACAGTGCGACAATTATTACTGTTAATAAAAATGTAGACCGGATTAATATATATATATATATATATTACAACCAGCAGCGGTTTGTAGATTATATCAAGACAACCATCCTGTATCCAGAGGAGAATAGGGAAAGTTAGGACCACTCCGACACCTTGGAAGTCCAGGTACAAAGGGGGGTTACTCATCAGGAGTAGCTCGTCTCAAGCTGGTGAAGAAATCCAAAACCCCTACCCGCCTGGTTCGAGTGGTCAGTGGTAGGTTGCTAGGCAAGACTCAGGGATAGAGTAATAATATTTTTAGGGGGGACTGTCAGGGATCATTACTATGTATATTGTCTGAAAAATATTATCCTCACATATATGTATATACATTTCAGTTCTTTGTGTAATATACTGATATATATAACAAGTTCTTTGTTCATGTCGGACACACCTATGGAAGACACCGCCCCCTGGAATGCAAAGAGGAGTGTGCAGAAGAATGTATAGCAAAAGTTACAGCAGAAGAGCCAATGGAATTCAAGCAAGTCACACATCTATAGGGAGGGGCATGTGTCTTCTCTGTGTGTGTTTCTTTGTTCTGAATAAAGGGCACTTCTTCCTGGCTGACATTGAAGCTGTACCTCAGACATTTGTGTGGTGTACTTCTTTCCAGGCATGCCTTCAGCTTTCAATTTACAGAGGTGGTTATTCGGTGTGAAATACGGACCTGACACAATCAGCGCAAAAAAACCGCCCCCCAATGATTTCAATGGGAGGTAAAGCCGTTTTTCCGCCTCTAAACCGCCATTGAAAATAATATAAGAAAAACCGCCTAAAAAAAGTGGCAAAGAAAGTGTAAAAACAACTCTTGCGTTTGAAAAATTTCAAAATCTGCTTAAAAAATTCTGAAGGAATTTTGAAGCAGACGGTTTCTGGCTTGGCAAAAAAACCCTGTGTGAACTTACCCTAAAGAGCAACATTTAGAAGGTATAACATGGAACCTAAATACCTTTATCATCTCCTCTTCACTCGCCGTCTTACTGCTTGCTACCAAGTCTCCTTCTTCATTGCAGCCAATAAAACAGCTGTTTGATGCCATTAAAGCTATTTTTCCCTGAAAGTAATGATATCTCTGTATTAGTTAAACCATCTGCATTTGCAGTATATGATTCATAATATATGAAAGTACTAGTTTAAAATGATTTGCAGGAAAAAGCGACAACTGCTCTGAGCGCCATTTTAGTAGCACGAAGTCATATATTGAGCTTAATAACAAGTATATAGTAAGCTTCCCATTGTGGTTGCTGCAGGTAATCCTTTAAAGAAGTTATATGGGGACAAAAATTGTTAACCATTATTATTATTATAACAAAACATCTGCGTTGGGGTCCCGTTCTGACGTTCCGTCAGAACGGGAACCTGAGCAGACACAAACTGACACTGACGGAAACCAGAGGTTTCCATCTCCATCACCATTAATTTCAATGGTGACGGAGCCGGTGCCCGTAGTTTCCCTTTGCCTCTTTTGTGCACCGGACCCGTCGTTTTGCCGGAAAGCAATAGCGTAGTCGACTACGCTATTGCTTCCTGCAAAACGACTGATTTTTGTCCCATCCAACCTCTTTAAATCTATGTGGGGAAATAAATAAAATACTTTAATCTACTTTTACAGCATAGAGAAGTCGCAAATTATGGTGCACGCCGTACATGCGCTACTGTTTGTTCCTTCACACCGGATTTTAGAAAAGCGGGACTGTGGACCGACGGATGTACCATCACTTACGTTAGAAATGGGAATAAATTATGGCGCACGCCGTACATGCGCTACTGTTTGCGACTTCACACCAGATTTTAGAAAAGCGGGACTGTGGACCGACGGATGTACCATCACTTACGTTAGAAATGGGAATAAATTATGGCGCACGCCGTACATGCGCTACGGTTTGCGACTTCACACCAGATTTTAGAAAAGCGGGACTGTGGACCGACGGATGTACCATCACTTACGTTAGAAATGGGAATAAATTATGGCGCAGATCTAAGCCTGGTGTAGATTTTAATTCATGGCGCATGAACAGCCAAAGATGCGCCAAATTTATTTAGAGGTGTGCGCCCCGCCTTGTACTCCAGCACACTTCAGTTTTAGACTGGCGTTTAATTTCTCCTATGTCTATGATTGTGGATCTGGACCTCAGTATCAGAAAAACAGAGCAATGACCACTATAAACATATTATGAAATGAATCAGCACAGAATTTTGAACCTAAAAACCAGAGGGATGATAAAAGTTGGAAATCCACTTTAATGAGCAGAAGCGCTCCACAGCTTTATATAGAAATGACAGCTTACATCTTGAAACACAGGTTCCCACTGCTCCCTAGCACCAATTGCATCTGCACGACCCATGACTAGGCCATCGGAGTTTATTCCCAGGTACTTCCCATATCCAGACTTCAGAGCAATCCTTTAAAAGAATGATGTATTATTACGAATAAATAAAATAAATATACACCTCAATAAAGGTTTTCTTACATAACAATATGATCCCACTGTTATAAAGATCTAATACCTTGAGTCTGATAGCTTAATAGCTGTGAACTGCTCTGGTGGAGCTGGACCTTCATCGTCTGGAGGGAAAAATAAAAATACTTTTTTAATACAAAAAAAAAAAAAAAACTTGAAAAATTGACTTGATCAAATTCTCCACCATGACAGCCCATAAGAAGACACATGCTGTTTTACAATGGCCTGTGCATGCTGCATATCCTGATATACCATAATATTGTAGCTCTATCTGGAAACTAGTCACAAACTGAAGTGAGTATCAGTAAAAGCACTGATAGGACGAGTATGGTGCGAATTGTCAGCTGTGCACAACACGCAGTGAATGTGAAGAACAGGATTATTATTAATGATATATAAGGTGATCTTCTGCAGCGCTGTACAATGCAGTCAAAAGAAAAAAAAAAGAAGAGGCATTCATGTACAATTACAGCCAAGTTTAGCCTAAGGCCGAGTTCAGACGAGCATGTTCGGGCCGTAAAATACGAACCGTATGTCGGCCGCATTTCCCAGACCAAACATACTTCAGTTATCACGCTGCGGGAAATCTGTCCCGTACTGTAATCATTTTTTCTGTATGGGACAGTTTTCCCACAGCGAGGCAGGGACTCCTAGCGTCATACATAACTATGATGATAAGGGCCCGACTCCCTGAAGTGTGTTCTGTCTGGGAAATGCGGCCGACATACGGTCCGAACATGCTCGTGTGAACCCGGCCTAACAAAGCAAATGCAAGATTGGCAATAACAAGTAACGATAGGAGTGAGGAACCTAGCCATATGAGCTATCAATCAAAAGAGTAAGGGTCCTTAAAGGCTATGTATACCATTGAAAACAGTTTGTTTTTTTAATTAAAAAAGTGTATTTAACATTTTTTTTTCCAAAGGTTTACATAGCCTTTAAAGCAGGGGTGGGGAACGTCCGGCCTGCGAGATCATTTGGTCTGGCCCAACCTCACTCAGACCGCCGCGTCATTCGCTACCTGGCTCCGTCCCCCCTACTCACTCACATTTAGGAGCAGGAAAAGGGCAAATGGAGCCAAGTATGGCGGCGGCGGTCTGAGTGAGGTCAGTGTGCGTGCCGGTCCAATAGTGGACCAGTCCGGTCACCTGACCTAAGTCAGTGGCGTGAGGTCAGGTGACTCAGGTCAGGTGACCGGACTGGTCCACTCCTGGGCCGGCACAGTCCAGTCACCTGACCTCACATCAGTGACGTGAGGTCAGGTGACTGGACTAATCCACTCCAGTCACAGCACGCCCCGACCTCACTCTAACCGCCTTGTCATTCCCTCCTTGGCTCCGTCCGCCCGCCCTGCTCACTCACATTTAGGAGCAGGAGGAGGGCGCCGCATACTCATTCACTAGCAGTGAATGACAGTAAGACAAGAAAAAATAGAAAAGGATCCAGCGCTGAGACCAGGAATATCTGTTAAAATTGGAAACTTCTTCCAAGTTTTCTTTAGCGACAAGGGCATTAAAAATAGACAATCTGTGTTTGTTCAGAGTCAATATGGCTAGTTGAAGGGGATAGGCGGGTGCCTACGTGTTTCAGACGCGATCTGCGTCCTTAGTCATGGCTTTCTGTCAAACTCTGACTGGCGCAGGTAAAGTTTATATCCGGTCGTCCATGTGGAGTTAATTGCGGTCCAAGCTAATTATTTAGATGGAACGCATCCCCATTTTGCATCCAGGAGGCCGATTAGATGAATAGGAGGGCAATAGCCGGACACAACTAATCAGGTAAGATAAATACTTTAGAAATATATCTTATGTTAAAAAATGCTTGTAATTATAACATAGCCTTGATATTTTATTAGGCAGATAGGAGGACCAGATGACAGAGTTTGTGTGATTGTGAACACAGTGGGTTAAAAAGTATACGTGTGGATGACACGTGTGTTGTATAAAATCATTTGGTTACATTGTTACTGGAGATCGGTAGGAATATTGATACAATGTATATGTATTTCTTGTACTTCTTGGGTTTATTAATTTGTTTATTTATTCCTTAACGTGTAGCAGTATTGGATTGGATACAAACGATATGTCCTTCCGTTTGTTTCCATTTGTGTCATAAAGGTTTTATGTCATATTGTGTGTATTCGTTTTTCAATAGAAATGATATATGGTGTTTAATATTTCATCTGATGGTACTGTTTGGAGAATTAAAATTAAACAGATAAATTCTAAATACATGGATGTGCATGTGAGAAATGTGCTGAATAGAATGATTTTATATTGCACTAGGCCTATCCCCTTCAACTAGCCATATTGACTCTGAACAAACACTATTTTTAATACCCCTTGTCGCTAAATAAAACTTGGAAGAAGTTTCCAATTTTAACAGATATTCCTGGTCTCAGCGCTGGATCCTTTTCTATTTTTTCTTGTCTTATCCATTACGTGTGCCGACACGAGGACCCGAGCGCTACAGACAGTGTGACTTCTATACTCAGGTGAGCTGGAGGATCCCTCCTTTTTTCTATTACAGTGAATGACGGTGCTTGGCTCCATTTGCCCTCCTGCACTAAAATTTAGAAACTTAGCTGAGGCCTAAAACGTATAAATTTAGCTGTAGTGTAGCCATAGGATAGGACCGGTCCTAAAAGCATGAAGTGAGGTCAGGTGACTTAAAGGTTTTTTTTCCCATCGAGGACATTTATGATCTAGCCACAGGATATGTAATAAATGTCAGATAGATGCGGGTCCCACCTCTGGGTCCCAGATATATCTCTAGAACGGGGCCCCCTAAACCCTGTCCTACCTCTTTGTGTTGCGGCTGACTCGTGTAATTTCTGACCATGAAGAAGAAGAAAACTGCGTAGCTTGCTGAGCTACACTGTTTGCGTAAGTCCCATAGGACAGAATACTAGTTATGGAAACAGTGTAACTCGCATGCTACACTTCCGTAATTGCCATTCACTACTATGGGAGTTACGGAAACAGCGTAGCTCAGCGTGCTACACTGTATTCTTCTTCATGGTCGAAAATCAGCCAAAACACAGAGAGGTAGAATGGGGTTTAGGGGGCCCCGTTTTAGAGATAAGTGCGTGTCCCAGAGGAGGGACCTGCATCTATCTCACATTTATGACATATCCAGTGGATATGTCATAAATGTCTCTGATGGGAAACACCCCTTTAAGTAAGTCGGAAAAACGTACTGCTGCGAGTTCTTTTCAAGACTTACCATTGCAAAGAGTCGACTGCGCTCCAGACTGACCGACGCAGCAGCAACATCATCAATACCGGCCAACATCACAAAAGAGAAGCAGTTCCAGCCATCACGTTAGGGGTGAGTTAATTAAATGTTTGACCAAATATAGAAGGCAAATTTTTAAGTTGATCATTTTGTATGGCTCGCGAATTATGTTATAAATATCCAAGTGGTCCTCGGCAGAACACAAGTTCCCCACCCCTGCTTTAAAGAGTAAGAATAGTAAGTGGTATTTAGGACATGAGTCACTATGAGATGTCTAATAGGAGACAGTACTGTAGAGGCTACTGAAGAGATGGTTGAGGACCTACAGTATGTCGGTTTGACGACGTCACTAAAGGTTTTAGATATAGGATTCTTATAAACATGTCTAAAAACAGGGAAAACAATAATTTTAAAGCGGTGCCTCATCCAGAGAACCCCTTTTTAGAATAAAGCTTGCCCGAGTGTCCGGCTTCTAGAACCTCTGGTTAACCACAATATTGTCGAGAGTTGTAGCCGGCCGTACACAAAATGACATTTTACTTGCTGTCCATTAAAAGAGTTGCCAACCATGTAACAAGTGGCGAGGCCGTCTGCCAGAGCTACTGTTTGGTTGAGAGGGACCTCCCTTATGATGTCCATATTCTCTGATAGGACATATAGAAAGGGGTTTTCTTATGGAGACATGTTTATGGAGAAAAGCAGCAAAACCAAGCTATTCCTCTAGATACTCACCCTTGTGTGGGGTGCCGATAGTAAAGAGACCAGTGTCTAGTGCGTGGATGTAAGCTCCTTTGTCCATTTCAATAGCCACGGTCCCTGAAACGTCACCAAAGCATTTGACCACCCACCAATTTCCTGAAATGAGCAGATGCAGAATTATAATGTAAAACATCACGTAGCATTCTAGGTGAATATACAACGCAGAAAAGATAACCCTACAGGCTATAAAGAGGTGGCCACACATGCACATACTCCATTTGAATGAATGGGAGCTACGGGAACAGCTGAGCATCTATTTGATAGGCCATTATAGTGTAAGTCTCATCCTAGGACAACCCTAATGAAATGTCCCTCCATATGATATATGCATTATCTAACAGGAAGAAAATGTCAATCTAGTACGTATAGTAATAATGAAAATGGTATATAATAATTATTTATATAAATAATATGACTCAATTCTGCTGCTAGACCCTGGCTAATAGCCTCCCGTCTTAAAGAGGACTTGTCACCTCTCCTGTCATGTCTATTTTAGCAAATACTTGTATTCCCTATGAAATAAAAATTCTGGAACAACTTCTCTTAGAACTCTGCATTGTGCAGTCCCTCTGTTATTACTCCTAGAAATGTATGAATAAATTGACAATTGGGTGTTACCATTCTCAATGTTAAAAAGGGTGTGTTTCTACATAGTCAGCACTGATTGGACAATGTCAGCCTGTGTAGGGCCACATAAATTTCTAGGAGGAATAACAAAGGAACAGCACAACATAGAGTTCTAAGAATATATGCTCCAGAATTGTTATTTCATGTAGAAGAAAACTATTTACTAAGGCCTCGTTCACATCTGCGTTGGGGTCCCGTTCTGACGTTCCGTCTGAGCTTTCCGTCAGAACAGACACAAACGGAAACCAAACTGACACAGTCGATATTGCTTCCGGCAAACGACGGGTTCGGTGCACAACAGAGACAAACGGAAACCATGGGCACCGGATCTGTGACCATTGAAATCAATAGTGATGGAAACGGAAACCTCTGGTTTACGTCTGTCAGTTTGTGTCTGTTCAGGGTCCCGTTCTGACAGAAAGCTCAGACGGAATGTCAGAACGGGACCCCAACGCAGATGTGAACGAGGTCTAAAACAGACATGTAAGGAGAGGGGACAGGTCCTCTAAGTATGGAGGTAGCACTGTAGACTCACTACGTCCTACAGCCCCCCATACTAAAAAGACAGGAGCCAGAGCAGAACATCTCCAACTGCAGAGCTATGAGCGGGCAGCAACACGGACTGCGGCCGGACCGTACTACTGTTTAGCAGAAGAATCCTGTAATGAATCGAACACAATGAGTTGTTTCAAGAGGCCACGTTACAGCAAAGTCAGAAGTCTCTCTATATGACTTTTGTCATGTGTTTCGAATATAAAATTACTTATTTTGCATCCTAAAACTAACTAGCACATTGCTTTGTATTACATATTTTCTGCCTATGTATGTTCAGAAGCATCACATACATAGGCAGCGCTCTTTGGGTTGAGGACTAGACCGCAACATTCGCCGTTCATAGAAATACACTGAGTTGCACAATGTAGAAGACTAAACGTGGTAATAATACAAGATTGCTGCCATGTTGAGGCTGGGATAACCCACATTTAAAGGGGTTTTCCAGTCTCTAAAAATTGATGGCCTATCCTCATACGATGGGAGAAGGCTGTAGTACTGTGAACCGCGGCTACAAGTGTGTCTCGATTAACAGTACAAGCAGATAAGGAGTGAAGGGGAAGCAGCACTTATCGTGTATGTTGGGAAAGCTCAGACGTACACAATAAATGTGTCCATAGGGCTCCATTAGCCCAAAGGAGGTGCAAAGAGTGTCCTTTTGGCCTTCGTTGGCCTGGTATACACCGGTATAACTTTTATTTGATTAAATTCAGAAAAGGTCATTACTTCACTCACCAACAATATCCAGTGTGTCTTCTTTACATTCCGCTCTCTTCCTCTTATTGCTTTTATTCTTTTTCTTGCTGAAAATAAAATGATTATCTTAACTCTCGGTACAATGAATGTCAGTGACAAGTTCTAGAGCAGGGTTAGGAGGCAAAATGATACCAGTGCACGTGTCATCACTGCTGTGTACACTGTCCACATCTCCCAGCGTGTGTCAAATACAAATTAGGTGAAGATATTTGTGTAGATATAGTAAGAACAGGGACATTAAAAGGAACTGGTCAGCATTTTAAACATACCTTTTTTTCTTGGTCATCCAAGTTGCATGACCGAGAAACTGACGTTGCCACCCTCTGCCCCGAGTGACAGCTCTAGTGGCCAATCAGGAGATGCATATAAATGGAAAACTGCACCTTAAATCTAGATAGTGGCACAGGAGTCTAGCCAGGGACGGACTGGCCCACCAGGGTACCAGAAGATCCTCCGGTGGGCCCAGATCGAGACAACAATGGCCCAAAAAAGCCCAACAGAAGACAACCCCATTTTTTGGTGACTTTGGAGTAAATCATTTGACACGAGGGTCTATGTCTTGTGGTATGATTTACAAGTAATGTGTCAGATGTTATTGATGATCTGTCCTGTATGTACAATGAGAACAACCAATAATACAATGCAAATAAAAGCGGACATGTTCTGTACAGATGGAGGATGGGATCTCACAATCATTACCCTCTGGTAGGCCCAAGGAACAGGAGTCTGACAACAAGTCGGGCTCTTTCCTTCTCTATAAGGCTGGGTTCACACGAGCACATTAACGTCCGTAATGGACGGACGTATTTCGGCCGGAAGTCCCGGACCGAACACACTGCAGGGAGCCGGGCTCCTAGCATCATAGTTATGTACGATGTTAGGAGTCCCTGCCTCTCTTCAGGACAACTGTCCCGTACTGTAATCATGTTTTCAGTACGGGACAGTAGTTCCACGGAGAGGCAGGGACTCCTAGCGTCGTACATAACTACGATGCTAGGAGCCCGACTCCCTGCACTGAGTTCGGTCCGGGACTTCCGGCCGAAATACGTCCGTCCATTACGGACGTTAATGTGCTCGTGTGAACCCAGCCTTAGAGAGCGGAACGGTTAGTAATGCATAAGACGACTTTCCGACAGGCTGGAAAATCTCTTTGCACGATATGGAGCATTTCTAGTTTTCAGAGGTTCAGCGAACAACGCAATTATTAGTACAATCACGGCATCGGACACAGTTTTTACCCAGCTCTACATGCCCCATGACTCAGCCACTGACGAACACAAAGCCTTTAGTTTCTGCCTCTACTCTGTGAAACTGTACAGTTCTTATAAAAGAATAAAAAGTATATAAAATTTACCTTTTGTCCTTCATTCCCTTCAGCACCAGTTTGGTGGATTTTACACGAGAATATTCAGCCATGGTGACAATACTGATGCCAGGAACGATGTCACAACTGGTGGAGAGAACAGAAATATATAATAGTGTGTTATAGCTTCTCGTAAATAACGGGCACTAGATGTACTTCAACAAACACACATTGATTTCTATCTAGAGATTCGCACACAGTGAAATTCCGTTGATCTGGTAAAAGTTATACTGACAGTCTGATAATCCAGCATAGACGTACAATACAAGAAAAGAAGAGGCGACAAACTTCTGTGACCGGCCAATAATCCGAAACCCTTCAGTTCCCATGAACGCCGGAGTAAAAGAGTTTTAATATAACACACACATTATATATATATATATATCACTATCTATCTATCTATCTATCTATCTATCTATCTATCTATCTATCTATCTATCTATCTATCTATCTATCTATCTATCTATCTATCTATCTATCTATCACACAGCACACAAGAAAATGGCGGCAGCACACTGCGAACACTAATACCACCTAAACCACTAAGTATATATAAATATGCATTACTGCTAAATCTACTTGCAATACTTAGGTTCTTAGCACACATTTTGGTCAAATTGTGTGAGCCCACCTGCCACGACAGGGCTATATATATATATATATATATATATATATATATATATATATATATATATATATACACACACACACACACACACACGCACACACTAATATACAAATATACATAACGTAATATAAATAGCTATAGATATATATTCGTATATATTCATAGCCGAATACATATTATATTACATATATGCATAGCCTAATATACATAGGTATAGAAATATACATAGCCTATGTATATTTATTTATAATAGGCTATGTATATAATATGTATTAGGCTATGAATATATGTATACGAGGTTGTTTATATGAATATAATATAGGAAACAATTAGTATTATTAGTAAACATAACTTATACAAATAATTTCTATCCAGTTTATATGACAAGATAAACTGGGGTCTGTAGTACTGCAGCAGATATAGAGTATATAATACCACCACTACAGTATATAATAGAACCACTACAATATATAATACTACAGTATATAATAGAACCACTACAATATATAATACTACAGTATATAATAGAACCACTACAGTATATAATAGAACCACTACGGTATATAATACTACAGTATATAATAGAACCACTACAGTATATAATAGAACCACTACAGTATATAATACTACAGTATATAATAGAACCACTACAGTATAGAACACTACAGTATATAATAGAACCACTACAATATATAATACTACAGTATATAATAGAACCACTACAGTATATAATAGAACCACTACGGTATATAATACTACAGTATATAATAGAACCACTACAGTATATAATAGAACCACTACAGTATATAATACTACAGTATATAATAGAACCACTACAGTATAACACTACAGTATATAATAGAACCACTACAGTATAACACTACAGTATATAATAGAACCACTACAGTATAGAACACTACAGTATATAATAGAACCACTACAGTATAACACTACAGTATATAATAGAACCACTACAGTATAGAACACTACAGTATATAATAGAACCACTACAGTATAACACTACAGTATATAATAGAACCACTACAGTATAACACTACAGTATATAATAGAACCACTACAGTATAGAACACTACAGTATATAATAGAACCACTACAGTATATAATACTACAGTATATAATAGAACCACTACAGTATATAATAGAACCACTACAGTATATAATACTACAGTATATAATAGAATTACTACAGTATATAATAGAACCACTACAGTATATAATACTACAGTATATAATAGAACCACTACAATATATAATACCACAGTATATAATAGAACCACTACAGTATATAACACTACAGTATATAATAGAACCACTACAGTATATAATACTACAGTATATAATAGAACCACTACAGTATATAATAGAACCACTACAGTATATAACACTACAGTATATAATATAATTACTACAGTATATAATAGAACCACTACAGTATATAATACTACAGTACATAATAGAACCACTACAGTATATAATAGAACCACTACAGTATATAATACTACAGTATATAATAGAACCACTACAGTATATAATAGAACCACTACAGTATATAATACTACAGTATATAATACTACAGTATATAATAGAACCACTACAGTATATAATAGAACCACTACAGTATATAATACTACAGTACATAATAGAACCACTACAGTATATAATAGAACCACTACAGTATATAATACTACAGTATATAATAGAACCACTACAGTATATAATAGAACCACTACAGTATATAATACTACAGTATATAATAGAACCACTACAGTATATAATAGAACCACTACAGTATATAATAGAACCACTACAGTATATAATACTACAGTATATAATAGAACCACTACAGTATATAATAGAACCACTACAGTATATAATACTACAGTATATAATGCCACCACTACAGTATATAATACTACAGTATATAATAGAACCACTACAGTATATAATACTACAGTATATAATAGAACCACTACAGTATATAATACTACAGTATATAATAGAACCACTACAGTATATAATACCACCACTACAATATATAATACTACAGTATATAATAGAGCCACTACAGTATATAATAGAACCACTACGGTATATAATACTACAGTATATAATACTACAGTATATAATAGAACCACTACAGTATATAATACTACAGTATATAATACTACAGTATATAATAGAACCACTACAGTATATAATACTACAGTATATAATAGAACCACTACAGTATATAATAGAACCACTACAGTATATAATACTACAGTATATAATAGAACCACTACAGTATATAATACTACAGTATATAATACCACCACTACAGTATATAATAGAACCACTACAGTATAACACTACAGTATATAATAGAACCACTACAGTATATAATAGAACCACTACAGTATATAATAGAACCACTACAGTATATAATACTACAGTATATAATAGAACTACTACAGTATATAATAGAACCACTACAGTATATAATACTACAGTATATAATAGAACCACTACAGTATATAATAGAACCACTACAGTATATAATACTACAGTATATAATAGAACCACTACGGTATATAATACTACAGTATATAATAGAACCACTACAGTATAACACTACAGTATATAATAGAACCACTACAGTATATAATACTACAGTATATAATAGAACCACTACAGTATATAATACCACCACTACAATATATAATACTACAGTATATAATAGAACCACTACAGTATATAATAGAACCACTACGGTATATAATAGAACCACTACAGTATATAATACTACAGTATATAATAGAACCACTACAATATATAATACTACAGTATATAATAGAACCACTACAGTATATAATACTACAGTATATAATAGAACCACTACAGTATATAATACCACCACTACAGTATATAATACTACAGTATATAATAGAACCACTACAGTATATAATAGAACCACTACGGTATATAATAGAACCACTACAGTATATAATACTACAGTATATAATAGAAATACTACAGTATATAATACCACCACTACAATATATAATACTACAGTATTTAATAGAACCACTACTGTATATAATTGAACCACTACGGTATATAATAGAACCACTACAGTATATAATACCACCACTACAATATATAATACTACAGTATATAATAGAACCACTACAGTATATAATACTACAGTATATAATAGAACCACTACAGTATAATACTACAGTATATAATAGAACCACTACAATATATAATACTACAGTATATAATAGAACCACTACAGTATATAATACTACAGTATATAATAGAACCACTACAGTATATAATACCACCACTACAATATATAATACTACAGTATATAATAGAACCACTACGGTATATAATAGAACCACTACAGTATATAATAGAACCACTACGGTATATAATAGAACCACTACAGTATATAATACTACAGTATATAATAGAACCACTACAGTATATAATACCACCACTACAGTATATAATACTACAGTATATAATAGAACCACTACAGTATATAATACTACAGTATATAATAGAACCACTACAGTATATAATAGAACCACTACAGTATATAATAGAACCACTACAGTATATAATACTACAGTATATAATAGAACCACTACAGTATATAATAGAACCACTACGGTATATAATAGAACCACTACAGTATATAATACTACAGTATATAATACTACAGTATATAATAGAACCACTACAGTATATAATAGAACCACTACAGTATATAATACTACAGTATATAATGCCACCACTACAGTATATAATAGAACCACTACAGTATATAATACTACAGTATATAATAGAACCACTACAGTATATAATACTACAGTATATAATAGAACCACTACAGTATAATACTACAGTATATAATAGAACCACTACAGTATATAATAGAACCACTACAGTATATAATACTACAGTATATAATACCACCACTACAGTATATAATAGAACCACTACAGTATATAATACTACAGTATATAATAGAACCACTACGGTATATAATACTACAGTATATAATACTACAGTATATAATAGAACCACTACAGTATATAATACTACAGTATATAATAGAACCACTACAGTATATAATAGAACCACTACAGTATATAATACTACAGTATATAATGCCACCACTACAGTATATAATACTACAGTATATAATACTACAGTATATAATAGAACCACTACAGTATATAATACTACAGTATATAATAGAACCACTACAGTATATAATACTACAGTATATAATAGAACCACTACAGTATATAATAGAACCACTACAGTATATAATAGAACCACTACAGTATATAATACTACAGTATATAATAGAACCACTACAGTATATAATACCACCACTACAGTATATAATAGAACCACTACAGTATAACACTACAGTATATAATAGAACCACTACAGTATATAATACTACAGTATATAATAGAACCACTACAGTATATAATAGAACCACTACAGTATATAATACTACAGTATATAATAGAACCACTACAGTATATAATAGAACCACTACAGTATATAATACTACAGTATATAATAGAACCACTACGGTATATAATACTACAGTATATAATAGAACCACTACAGTATAACACTACAGTATATAATAGAACCACTACAGTATATAATAGAACCACTACAATATATAATACTACAGTATATAATAGAACCACTACAGTATATAATACTACAGTATATAATAGAACCACTACAATATATAATACTACAGTATATAATAGAACCACTACAATATATAATACTACAGTATATAATAGAACCACTACAGTATATAATAGAACCACTACGGTATATAATACTACAGTATATAATACTACAGTATATAATAGAACCACTACAGTATATAATAGAACCACTACAGTATATAATACTACAGTATATAATAGAACCACTACAGTATAACACTACAGTATATAATAGAACCACTACAGTATAACACTACAGTATATAATAGAACCACTACAGTATAGAACACTACAGTATATAATAGAACCACTACAGTATAACACTACAGTATATAATAGAACCACTACAGTATAGAACACTACAGTATATAATAGAACCACTACAGTATAACACTACAGTATATAATAGAACCACTACAGTATAACACTACAGTATATAATAGAACCACTACAGTATAGAACACTACAGTATATAATAGAACCACTACAGTATATAATACTACAGTATATAATAGAACCACTACAGTATATAATAGAACCACTACAGTATATAATACTACAGTATATAATAGAATTACTACAGTATATAATAGAACCACTACAGTATATAATACTACAGTATATAATAGAACCACTACAATATATAATACCACAGTATATAATAGAACCACTACAGTATATAATAGAACCACTACAGTATATAATACTACAGTATATAATAGAACCACTACAGTATATAATAGAACCACTACAGTATAACACTACAGTATATAATATAATTACTACAGTATATAATAGAACCACTACAGTATATAATACTACAGTACATAATAGAACCACTACAGTATATAATAGAACCACTACAGTATATAATACTACAGTATATAATAGAACCACTACAGTATATAATAGAACCACTACAGTA